>NC_090271.1:64955000-65295000 GCF_040414725.1 Anabrus simplex
GAGCCTGGTACAAGTAAGTGGAAGCAATGCCAGGACTCAGCTAAGGGCCCCGTGGTCGCCATCCCACGCTCCAAAGTTCAGAGCCCTCCGCGTCCCTTTTAGTCGCCTCTTACGACAGGCAGAGGATACCGTGGGTGTTATTCTACCGCTCCCACCCACATCTGTGTGTGTGCCGTGCTGATGTTGATGAGGTAGGGAGAGAATGAAACCCTGTTTCGGTACATAGCCTACTTCTATCAAGTAACACAGAGGGATCTGCTCAAAGCTGAACATCTCCATCCACTTACCTACACTCCTAAGCAATGAAGAATTGACTAATCAATGATGTATTTGATGGGTTTCCTGCAATGCGTGATGTATTATTGTTTACTACGGCGATCTGGTGCCTGCATTAAATGTGGTGGATGACAGTTCAAACAAGTTTTGTGAACGCCATTCAGTGTCCGGTAAGTATTTAGAATCTGTTGGATGGAAATTGCTTCTTTTTTTGTGTTTTTTTGTTTTTTGCTAGTTGCTTTACGTCGCACCGACACAGATACGTCTTATGGCGACGATGGGACAGGAAAGGGCTAGGAGTGGGAAGGAAGTGGCCGTGGCCTTAATTAAGGTACAGCCCCAGCATTTGCCTGGTGTGAAAATGGGAAACCACGGAAAACCATTTCAAGGCTGCCGACAGTGGGGTTCGAACCTACTATCTCCCGAACACTGGATACTGGCCGCACTTGAGCGACTTCAGCTATCGAGCTCGGTTGGAAATTGCTTGAAGAAAGCAGACAGTGATGGAAAAGATGACAAAGTTAGCCAATGAAAGAAGAGAAACGTATAAGTAATAATAATGATGTCTTGTTTTTACATCCCACTAACTACTTTTGACGGTTTTCGGAGACGCCGAGGTGCCGAAATTGTGTCACGCAGGAGTTTCTACGTACCAGTAAATCTAGCGATACTAGGCTGACGTACTTGAGCACCCTCAAATACCACCGGACTGAGCCAGGATCGAACCTGCCAAGTTGGGGTAGAAGGCCAGCGCCTCAACCGCCTGAGCCACTCAGCCCAGCCAAGTATGTTCTATGAATTGTCTGAAGTAAAAATTGGGTTGTAAATCTGTAGCATTCTTTTCTCAGTTATATTTCTTTACTACGATCTCTTTTGAAGAAGACTTGTATTGCTAGGCCCTGAATTTTTTTGCAGACTAGCATGACTCTAATTAAGTCCAATAAGAAGGAATTTTTCAGTAACACCTAAAAGAAATAAAAAAATATTTTGGCACATTTTATATAAAAACATTGCATCTACTAAAATGCATGTCTACTTTGAGGGTATTTAGTACCGGCAAAATCATCTATCGTATTATTATAGCTTATAATTTTCAAGCGGCTAATTCTAGTAGATTTTGAGACATATCTACCAGAATGTTTAATATTTAGCATGGGCGAGATTGGCAGGTTATTATCACCTTAGAGTAAGTGAAATTGGGGGTCGATTCTCTACAGACTAATCAGAGGGAAAAGAGAGAAAAGAGGGAAAATAATTCCGATCCTTCGAATAATGGAGGTATCGGCTAAATATATATTCTTTTTACGATTTCATTTACGTCGCACCGGCACAGATAGGTTTTATGGCGACGATGGGATAGGAAAGGGCTAGGAATGGGAAGGGAGCGGTCATGGCCTTAATTAAGGTACAGCCCATGCATTTGTCTGGTGTGAAAATGGAAACCATGGAAAACCATCTTCAGGACTGCCGAGGGTGAACTTCAGAATGCAAGCTCACAGCTGCGCGTTCTTAAACGCACGATTAACTAGCTCGACTAAAGGAAAGGGCCTCGAAGGCCTCACAAACCTACAGTCTACCGTTGGGGTATGAAGAGAACAATAGTTGACAAAGGGAGGTCAGATAGGAACGATCAAAGTGAGAAGTCTGGCACAAGTGGAAGAAGTGCAATACTCAGCAAGAGGCCCCGTGGTCGCCAACCTACTTCCCAAGTGCGGTTATCTTTCAGTCACCTCTTACAACAGGCAAACACCGTGAATTTAGAGTTGTGATGGAAAACTCAATGTCACAAACCGCCGTAATTACAAGATATTGTATAGAAGACGGGTGTCAGAACATGTATTTTCATGACCCGATATCGTGTTGTTGGTCTCCTCATCAGCTATGGCTGAGCAGAACTGCTCCACGTATATGGCCATGGAATTCCGCTGCGTTCTTCTTATGGGAAGACTGACATACTTCCACTGAATTGCATCGCAGCTGCGAGGGCAGTTCACTTCAACAGATATTGTTTCGTCATGGCGTTATTAACAGTAATAATTAAAACAGACGTTGTTGTTGTTGTTGTTTAGACATTATAAATACACAGTTTTCATAAAATATCCTCCGTAGAATAGGCTGCGGTGGGTTTCATATAACAATGAAGGGCACAAACTTTTGAGCAAGGTTTTTTATTACTTCTTCCTAGCCCTTCCCAGATTACCTTTGGTCAGCACTTTGCCGAATGTATTTTCTGACGCCAACCCTATGTAGAAGTATATACTCACTATAGCGTGTTTCTGTGGCGGTTTATTTATTTATTTATTTATTTATTTATTTATTTATTTATTTATTTATTTATTATTTTGTTTAGTTAGTTATTAGTGCCTTTTTTTACAGTGGCAAAGTTAGGGCTCGAGGCCCTCTCTTACACTTAACCACATTCTACTCAAAATCTTAAATGAAATACTAAGACACTTAAAATATTTAAAACTACAAAAATTAATGGAAATTAAAACGAATTTAAATACATTACTAACCAAAATTATATTAAATCTAATTAATATTAAATACTCTTCAAAATGACTACTCCTCAGGCACGCACGCATTCATACTTCAACCATACGGTTACGTCGCGCATTCCTATCTACGAAAAGTCACTGTAGAATTTCTCACAAATGGAACATAATAATTGCTTTTACACAGTTGAAGTCTAAAATCTGCGGTAAATTAATTAATATTTTATTTTTGGAGAATATTGTGTATACCTAATTTACTACTTTACAAGTACTTTCGGTGCTACGCTCACAATAACACACGTATGTCTTCTGTTTGTCTTACACTTTCAACAATTTCGTGTGTGATGTCTGTGTTCACTGAAGTTCTTTGCTTTCGTTTAATTGCTTCAGTTGTCAATGACATCATTTCCTGAATTGTATCGTGATATGCAAGATTTAATAGGCGACATAAAGCTATGGCCAATGTACATAAGAAGAATTCTGTGGACTAGTGATTTATTGGTCCAGGGATCATGCTATTTTCGTTCGAACAAAAATAAATATTTCCTGGTCCATGGATCATGCAATATCATTTTGTGGTACTTACGATATTTCTCTGTAATGTGCAGCATCAAGTTGTTGAATGCGTCCTTAGTTGTTTTTCCGTAGAGTTCTAGCCACATCACTATAACATGGTCATTTGCGTCATTGAAGAACGAAATAACATCGTGAATGCTGTTAACCTCCATTTTGCTGTTTCGACTGGCCACTCTACTCATATGAAAAATAAAAAAAAGAAAAAAAAATAAAAAAAATAAAAAAAAATCCATAGACATATCACTCCCATTCCTCGGTGCTAGCACTCGACCTCAAGAAATTAACAAAAGACGGCACCAGCAGCGGAATACGACATAAAGGAGTCGTGTCTACAGGCCTTAAGTGTGTATTCATATTTCTCTAATAACGACGGTATTTCTTAACTTGCCGCAGATTTTTCACTTCATTTAAGTAAAAGCAATTATTATGTTCCATTTGTGCCAAATTTTATAGTGACATTTCGTAGATAGGAATGCGCGATGTAACCCAACCATTCCGTCAGCTGTCCTCAGCAGGTAGTCTCGGCAGGTGACCTTAACTCTTGACAAACAGCTAGTTTCCCTGACCTGAGCTGGTAGGGAATTCCATTGTCTGGCAACGGTCACCACAAAAGATCTATTAATTATATTTGTGCGGTGCACTGGAATAGAAAGAAAGGATAACGAACGTGTATTTATAATGTAATGTGTTGTATCAAAATGTGTATTAAGACGATGATAATTACCTAGCCCCTAAACTAAAGGAATTAATCGGACAAAAGAGAGAATGTCCCCACCACCGGTGTGTACTTGCGACAGTCACCTGACACATCCTCACGGAGTGCTTGGGCCTGGGCGCCGTAGTGTAAACAGAGTACCATCTCTCTCTTCTACGAGATAACGAACAGTGAGCAGAACTCATCCATTTTATGAGAAAAAGTGGTCTGTTTTATCGTGTTTGAAGGCGAGTCTCTTCTTCTTGATCTGTTTACCCTCCAGGGTCGGTTTTTCCCTCGGACTAAGCGAGGGATCCCACCTCTACCGCCTCAAGGGCAGTGTCCTGGAGTTCCCGACTTTGGGTCGGGGGATACAACTGGGGAGAATGACCAGTACCTCGCCCAGGCGGCCTCACCTGCTATGCTGAACAGGGGCGTTGTGGAGGGATGGGGCGATTGGATGGGACAGGCAAGGAAGAGGGAAGGAAGCGGCCGTGGCCTTAAGTTAGGTACCATCCCGGCATTTGCCTGGAGGAGAAGTGGGAAACCACGGAAAACCACGTCCAGGATGGCTGAGGTGAGAATCGAACCCACCTCTACTCAGTTGACCTCCCGAGGCTGAGTGGACCCCGTTCCAGCCCTCGTACCACTTTTCAAATTTCGTGGCAGAGCCGTGAATCGAACCCGGACCTCCGGGAGTGGCAGCTAATCACGCTAACCACTACACCACAGAGGCGGCAAGTGAATTTTCTATTTGTTTTTTATTGTTAACTAAATTTTTATTCTATTGACTCTGTTTTAGTCTGTCTCGTATTTTTAATGTGTTTTAAAACTTTCAATTTTAATGAAATAAATAGTTTCATTTCAAAGGCAATTTCTTATTCCATTTTAATACATTTTAAGCTATTTTTAAATATTTCTTTTACGAAAATAAGGCGTTGTGATTTAGGACCACGGATTGTTTTAACTTTATAATTATTTTCTTCATCGTCACCTTTTAAAATCCCGTCAGAAGGTAGGTGTTAAATTCTACTTATTATTAACTTATATTTATTTTCATCTCATACCATTACGAGCCGATGACTTAGATGTTGCCCCTTTAAACAACAAAAATCGGACAAAGTTAAAATCATCGAACCGGCCGAGAATCGAACCCATATTATTTTTCGATCCGACTTTATTAAGACGTTTTCGGAGGGACTTTCTCTTACCGCAAGTATGAGCTAACACGGGTTTAATCTCAGACATTATTCTTTTATTAATACTATGTTTATAATTATTACTAGTCGGGCAGAGTAGCTCAAATGGTAGAGCACTGATCTTATGAACTCAAGCTGGCGGGTTCGATCCCAACTCACTCACAATCAGATGGCACTTGAAAGTGCTAAAATGGGTGGGCCTCGTGTCCGTAGATTTTCCGGCATGTAAACAAACTCCTGTGGGACGAAAATTCGGCGGCTCTGGAAACCTTGAAAGTAGACAGTGGGACGTAAAACTATTATTATTATTATTATTATTATTATTATTATTATTATTATTATTATTATTTTACGTCTTTATGCCCAAATGAGGAGCACGCTTGAATTCATTTAGCTGATGATTTTGCTTCTTTCTCTTCCCAAAATCTGTTCCACCCTCTCACTGAAATTCTTCTTACGTTCTTCTGTCCAGGTTTTATTGGTTCTAGCTTTTGGCTCCGCCTAACAATGATTATTAATCGGTGTTCTGAAAGTAGATCGGTTCTTCATAGTTTCCCGGTTGATGTTGATTTCCTGAAGATCTGATTGTATTTCATTTAGCCCTTGTTCTTGACTTTCAGTGTGAGGGCAAGATTTAGAAATCTTCTTCTTCTTCTTCTTCTTCTTCTTCTTCCTGTTATTATTAATATTATTACAGAGCTAGAATGGTTTCCAGAAGAAAGGGTAGACTTGACGAAGAAGGGGGTTTCGGAAGATGGATAGAAATCTATTTAGCCCCTCACCAAAATGTTTCGGTTAGGGGTGCGCAGCTGTGAGCTCGCATCAGGGAGATAGTGGGTTCGAACCCCACTGTCGGCAACCCTGAAGATGGTTTTCCGTGGTTTCCCATTCTCACTCCAGGAAAATGCTGGGGCTGTACCTTAAGGCCACGGCCGCTTCTTTCCCATTCCTAGGCCTTTCCTGTCGCATCGTCGCCATAAGACCTATCTGTGTCGGTGCGACGTAAAGCAAATAGCAAGAAGTTCCGTGGTTTGAGAAGACTGAGGAAATGCTAGTGAGAAAAGGGAGGTCCTACATAGAGGAGAAACAGGAAGGAGAAACGATGAAAATATATTGGCAGAGTGTGAAGGCAGAGAAGACTAAAAATTCTGCAAAGATTACCGTGCCGCACTCTAGGACTGTATGTATATCTCCCAATGCTCTTCCTGTCCATTACTTTCCTTAAGGTTGTTCACGCCTCCCAGCCACATGTGGATATGCAGTACATCAGAACAGTTTTCGTTGTGTTCATTTTCGTATGCTAGCGTGTAAAGGAAAATGAACCTTAAGCACATTATATTGTAAGAGTGCGAAAATAAGTCATGCAAACATACATTCCTAGATGTGGTACGGTACGGTTCATTTTCCTTTATACGTAAGCATAGGATGATGAACACGAAGAATATCGTCGTTGATGTGAAATATTTTAGCTTAGAACTTTGGCCGGTAAGGTTCTGTCTTCTTAGGTGCAATATTGTGTGAATATTGTCAAGGCATTCTCACTCATCATAATGTATGTGCTGCGGGGCAGTATATCACCAAAAATATTATCACATAGGAGGTTTCGTCCCGGCAACGACGATATTGTTCTGACGGACACGTGAACCGGTTATATGAGCATTAGAGGGCTACCTCAAGGGCAGTGTGGGAGCGTGAGACATTTGGTCGTGGATAAAACTGGAGAGGAGGACCAGTACCTCTCCCAGGTGGCCTCACCTGCAATGCTGAACAGGGGTCTTGTGTGAGATGGAAGGATTGGAAGGCATAGATAAGGATGAGGGAAGGAAGCGGCCATGGCCTTAAGTTAGGTACCATCCCGGCATTTGCTTGGAGAAGAATTGGGAAACCACTTCGAGGATGGCTGAGGCGGGAATTGAACCCCTCTGCTCATTTGACTACCCGAGGCTGAGTGGACCCCTTTCCAGTTCTTGTATCACTTTTCAAATTTCGTGGCAGAGCCGGGAATCGATCCCGGACCTCCGGATTTGGAGAGGTGGAAGCTAATCATACTAACCAATACATCACATGAGATGGACATTTTTTAAGCAGTGAACGACATGTTATTTATCAATATTGAATAATGTGAGAAGTAACAGATGTATGGTTTAAATATCGTTTTATTTGTCGCTTGTTTTTACAATAGGCCGGCAGTGAAGGCTCCCGTAGCCATCTCATTCGTTTCGCAGATGTAGGCCTACTTGTGGACTCATTGTGTGCAAGTTGCTTTACGTCGTACCGACACAGATAGGTCTTATGGCGACGATGGGACAGGAAAGGCCTAGGAGTGGGAAGGAAGCGGCCGTGGCCTTAAGTAAGGTACAGCCGCAGCATTTGCCTGGCGAGAAATGGGAAACCACGGAAAACCATCTTCAGGGCTGCCGACAGTGTGGTTCGAACCCACTATCTCCCGAATACTGGATACCGACCGCACTTAAGCGACTGCAGCTATCCAGCTCGGTAAAGTGGACTCATTAGATCCCTACTGATCATAATTTTCTCTCGCATTTGTTTATGTATGTTTTTATTTGATTATAATAACATTTGGAAAATTTTTGTCATGTATACTAAAATTTGTAAATTTTCAGTCACAAAATATTTGGATATTTATGGTCGCATTTAATTTTTTTTCTGTTGTTTTCTCATAGATATCGTCGGGAAAAGTAAAATGGCACACCACTTGCTTCTGCCTGATAACTGCGCATCCATCTACACCGCACGGTAAGTAACTTTTTACTGCTAAAAACAAATTGGCGGACATTTTGTGATGGCGTCATGCATACTAGGTCAGCTACTGTGGTGACTTCTTAAGGAATCATCCTAGTACTTTAAAAAATATATAAACCATTCAAGATTTTTGGATTATTCGTTTGACTCAACGGTTGAATGGTCAGCGTTGAGGCCTTCGGCTTAGAGGGTCCCGTGTTTGATTCCCGGCCGGGTCGGGGATTTTAATCGCGACTGATAAATTCTTCTGGCTCGGGGACTGGTTGATTGTCCCATTACTTTCCTCTTCATATTCAGACAACACACTACACTACTAATCACCACGGAAACACGCAATTGTGATGACATCACCATAGGGTTGGCGTCAGGAAAGTCATTCGGCCGTAAAACAGGGCAAATCCATACGTGCGACACAGTTCGCACTCGTGACTCCACATATGTGGAAGAAGAAGAAGAAGAAGAAGAAGAAGAAGATAATGATGATGATGATTGGATTATTCAATCATAATATTGCCAGCGTTTCGTCCCGTTGTACCAGTAGGACTCATCAGTTGGATTGCTACACCTTTCCTAGACGCTGGCGACAAATGTCTGTTACTCAGCCTACACCAAAAATGAGTACAAGGAGACAAATATGGTCAGGTTTAGACCTAACTGCTCCCAATGTTGTCGGTAGTGAAACCCCTTTCTATCCACTCCTTCAGGGAACTGGATTCAGAGAGATTTTTTTCGGATTATACTATTCTGTATAGAATAATAAATAAGTTACAGGATTTTGCGCAACTGTAAAAAGACATCGACAAGGTTGTGAGATGGACAGCAGGCAATGGTATGGTGATGAACGGGGTTAAAAGTCAGGTTGTGAGTTTTACTAACAGGAAAAGTCCTCTCAGTTTTAGTTACTGCATTTTAAAAAATCTGTTTTACGTCGGACAGACACAGACATGTTTTATGGCGACGATGGGATAGGAAAGAGACAGGAGTGGGAAAGAAGCGACCGTGACCTTCATTAAGGTACAGCTCCTGCATTTGCGTGGGGTGAAAATGGGAAACCACAGAAAACCGTATTCAGGGCTGCCAATAGTGGTGTTTGAACCCACTACCTCCCGGATTCAAGTTCACAGCCGCGCACCCCTAACCGCATGACCAACTCGCCCGGTAATTACTGTATTGATGAGGTGAATGTTCCTTATGGGGATTACTGTAAGTACCTTGGTGTTAATATAAGGACATATCTTCTTTGGGGTAATCACATAAATGGGATTGGAAATAGAGTACAGATCTCTGCACATGGTTATGAGGGTATTTGGGAGTTGTAGTAAAATCCCAAGTAGAGTATGGGGCCCTCACCAGAATTACTTGATTCATGATCGGGAAAAATTCTAAGAAAAGCATGTCGATTTGTTCTGGGTGATTTCCGTCAAAAGAGTAGCGTTACGAAAATGTTGCACACTTTGGGCTGGGAAGACTTGGGAGAAAGGGGACGAGCTACTCGACTAAGGGGTATGTTCTGTGCTGTCATTTGGAGAGATGGCATGGAATGATATTAGAAAACGGATAAGTTTGAGAGGTATTTTTAAAAGTAAGAAAGATCACAATATGAAGATAAAGTTGAAATTCAGGAGGACAAATAGAGGCAAACATTCGTTCATAAGAAGGGGAGTTACGGATTGGAATAATTTACCACGGGTGATGCTCAATAAATTTCCAACTTCTTTGGAATTATTTAAGAATAGTCCGGCTCCATGGCTAAATGGTTAGCGTGCTGGCCTTTGGTCACAGGGATCCCGGGTTCGATTCCCGGCAGGATCGGGAATTTTAACCTTAATTGGTTAATTTCGCTGGCACGGGGGCTGGGTGTATATGTCGTCTTCATCATCATTTCATCCACATCACGATACGCAGGTCACCTACGGGTGTCAAATCAAAAGACCTGCGTCTGGCGAGCCGAACTTGTCCTCCGACAGTCCCGACACTAAAGCCATACGTCATTTCATTTTTCATTTAAGCATACACTATCAAAACAAGAGATAGTGAATCTGCCACCTGGGCGACTGCGCTAAATGCAGGTCAATGGCGATTGACTGATAAATGATTATTTGTACGGGGATGGCTTTGGTTTGCTTTCTTCAAGCTCCCTCGTGTTCTGGTCAGAGACCTACGATAAATGCGACACTGTGGTCTGTAACTCATTATTTCCATGAAAAGATTCCACAGTAAAATATACTAGTCGGAGTGCAAACTTGTGTTCAAAACTGTATACCTATAATTCTTTGTGTGGTATTTTTAATTGTTTTATGTCCGCCATCTCCTGTCACAGATATGTGAAATAATTGTTTGCGCCCGCATATTGATTTCCAGCATATCAGCTTGAAATATTTCCAGCATGAACAACACTGTCATCGCTTATTGCTTTCCACTTTTTCATACAAGCTTGACTTCTGCAAGTAATGCGAGGTTATTGTCAAGATTTATTACCCAAGTTTCAGAGGCAATATCCTGCTCTTTCATCCTCCATTGCTGCGTAACTCAAGTACTGGCAGATCCAGATGCAAACAAACATGCTGGCTGTCTAGTTATGTTTGTTAGATGATTTGCTCCTGTGCTCAAGTCTGTGGGAATGAATCCTAATATGGTCGGTTAGTGTTTTAGCGTGTTTAGTGAGAGAAAAACAGAATGAAATATTCCCCTCCCCCCAGTTCCATATCGCCAGAAAAGGAGGTGAGTGGATTTTGTCGACAGTTAGGCAGACAGTACACCTATTACAGCCGGAACGAACGAACGAACGAACGAACGAACGAACGAACGAACGAACGATCGATCGATTTTAGATAAATGCATCACGTAATACATATCGTCGCTGCGCCGGCAAAACCACGTATCCCAAAATGCTCTTCCTATCCATTATTTTCCTTAAGACTGGACACGCCTCCCCGCCACATACGGATATGAAGTCCTTCAGAACAATGTTCGTTGTGTTCGTTTTACTATGCTGGTGGGTAAACTAAAATGAACCTTAAATACATTATACTGTAGGAGTACATAAATGCGTCATGCAAATATCCATATGGTTTAATTTCCTTTACACAGTGGCATACGAAAATGAAAACAACGAAAATTGTTCTGATGGACTGCGTATCCATATGTGGCTGGTAGGCTTGACCAGTCTTACTGGATAGTAAAGGTGTTTTAGGATACGAGGGCCGGTGCTGTGACGATATCAATCAACAGGAATTCGAGAAGCTAGAAAAATATAAAATGTAGTAAGGAAATGGTGAAAAGCAGGTCCAAAAGTACACCGAATCAGACCAGAACATAAAGAAATAGAACTGGACTGTTCAGCATTTGTAGACGACATGGCACTAGTTGTCCAGGACATCCCCGATGCACAAAACTAACTTCAGTTCCTGCAAGAACAGACAGCGAAAATTGAGTTACAAATTTCATTTGAAAAGAACAAAAACTATGACAGACATCAGAACTGCCCCCATCTGAACTCCTAATTAGCTCCAACCACATCTCTCAAGTGAAAGAATTGAAATATTTAAGTGAAATAGTTGCTGAAAATTGTAATTAAAAGAAATATATTGAATCGCGACTCCTGAAAAAGGTGACTGCATTTCAGTTAACAAAAATTACAAACAACAAATCGTATCTCCTGGAACTCAAAATCAGACCCTTGACTACATTAATCAAAATCGAAGCTCTCTTACGCATCAGAAAGTCTCAATCTTCAACACGAAACTCCAAAAGGACATTTAAGAAGTGAAATGAGAAAAATCCTAGGACCGAGAATCAAAGATGGAGTACATTTTCCAAAACCAAATGCGAAAATATATCAAATAATCTCCAAAATTACAGACATAATGCGCATGCGATGAATACAATTCATGGAGAACTTAGAAAGAATGGACTTAGACTGACTGACTCACAGAATTTACCCATTCTTAAAGAATAAAACCACTAGATCAATTTGATACAGACAGAGAAAGACCTGAAGGAATTAGGATTACGATATTTACTGGGCAGAGATTACATCAGAAAAATCACCCTCACACGGGGTTTTGAGGATGATTAGAGAAAGACTAACTGACATTATTATGGTCCCTGCAACGAAACATTAACTACGTGTAAAGTAACAAGGGGCTAAAGGGAAAAGCCAGCAAATGTAGATTTCGCGTGGTCCTAAGTGAACCATTGTCGAAGAAGAAGAAGAAGAAGAAGAAGAAGAAGAAGAAGAAGAAGAAGAAGAAGAAGACAATTACAACTGAGCAAGTATTAAAACAGAACACGGTACTAAAAGTAAGATTACTATTAACCATAATAATTTTTTGTCGTTGGGTCTACATTGTTCTATACTTTTTAGTCAGTATTTTGTACTAAGTACATGTGTGGTTTCGATACCTCACATTTATTTCCCCATAAAGACATCACAACACATGATAAACTACATACCAAGATAACATGTTGACGCCGTTCTTGCAACAGTTAACGGAAGAAGAAAAATCACGTGAGTGGTTTCAACAAGATTCAGCCCCGCTCATAAAGCAGAAGATTATTTTCTTACAATTTCGGAAGTGTTTGCAGATACAGTGACCAGTGGTGGTCTATTTACCCCTCGTTTTCCAGATATAACGGGGTGTGATTTTTTTACTTGTGGGGTAAAAAGAAAGAAAAAGTGTATCGAACAAATCCTTACATATTGCAGAAAATACAAGAAAACATTAGGAATTAAATCAGAAACATTACAGTGGAAGAACTCGCTCGCGTCATCCAGAATGTGGTTACCAGATACAATGCCTGTGTAAACCAGGAAGGACGACACTTCCAGCATCTTTTATAAGGTAAGATTTTATATCAGATTGTATACACGAGCATCTGTGGCTCAGGTGGCAGCATGCTGGCCTCTCACCGCTGGGTTCCGTGGTTCAAATCTCGCTCACTCCATGTGAGATTTGTGCTGGACAAAGTGGAGGCGGGACTGGATTTTCTCCGGGTACTCCGGTTTTTACCTGCCATCTTTCATTCCAGCAATACTCTCCAATATCATTTCAATCCATCTGTCATTCATTAATCATTGCCCACAATTCCTATCATCGCCGCCAGATAGGGGCTTCATTCATTCCATTCCTGACCCGGTCGATTGACTGGAAACAGGCTGTGGATTTTCATTTCATGTATATACGCTTAAAGCAGGCGTCCACGTGCGACATAAGTTCGGCTGAGGCAGCTGCCGTAGCGCAGAGTACAAACACCGTGTGTACGGTCTTAGTTTATGCGGGAGACTCTGTATGTTATTTTGTACTGATTTGCGTTCTACTTTGATAGATTTTAGATGTGAACAAAAATGTTGTTGTGAACCCCGTGAACATTTAGCCACGAGGCACCACTATTCGAATCTCACTGTCGGCAGCACTAAAGGTGTTTTTCCGTGGTTTCCCATTTTCAAACTTGGCAAATCATCGGGCTGTATCTTAAGTCCACGGCCGCTTCCTTTCCACTCCTAGCCCACTTCTACCCCATCGTCACCATAAGGTCTATCTGTGTCGGTGCGACGTAAAGGAAATTAAAAAAAAAATGTATCAAAGAGAGCAGCAATTAAATGCCACCGTTGCCGGGCTGAGTGGCTCAGACCGTCGGGGCGCTGGCCTTCTGAGTCCAACTTGGCAAGATCTATCCTGGCCCAGTCCGGTGGTATTTGGAGATGCTCAAATACCTCAGCATCTTGTCGGTAATTTTATTTCCACGCAAAAGAACTCCCGCAGGACTAAATTCCGGCACCTCGGCGTCTCAGAAAACGGTAAAAGTAGTTAGTGGGACATAAGAGAATGACTATTATTATTATTATTATTATTATTATTATTATTATTATTATTATTATTATTATTATTAATGTCACTATACCAGCGGTTTATTTGCTCCCTCTAACAGGCTAAACTGTAATTTCATAAAGAAATGTTTATTTTTGATGTTTATAAACCAGGTTCTGAGGATTATGTTTTTTAATGTTCCGAAGTTGTGAACACTTCAGCTGGTACCTCCTCGTTTGTAATTAACCTCTGGGGGTGCGTATAGGAATCAAGCATATCGGTAAATAGGTCTCGAAACTTCCCCTTATGGTAGTATAAATGCAGGGCACTTTAGAGTCGTGTTGTCTGAATTGCTCCTGTCTTCGGAGTGCGTCCTATCTGAAGCGGGACAGGGGTGAACCCGGCGTGAGGCAGATCCTGCGGCACAAGGTAACTGCAGATTTAACTTACATATGTGATAGACCCTGCGGACAGTTTGAGGGGAATGTTTCAGTCTCTTTATTTTAATGTAATTTAGTAAAAAATGGTAGTTTAAATGTAGAATTTTGGCAAGTCGGGGAACTCTGTTCTATACCGCTGGGAAATATGTAATGTAAAGAAATAACATTTCCAAATTTGTTACATTAAAAGTTGCTATAAGTAATTCCTTGTCCAGCCATTCAACTGACCACGATGTATTTTCGATGATAGCTAACCTCCACCTGAGCGCGCGAGTCAACACAGCGTCGTCTTGTAAAAGAGTACCGGGCGAGTTAGCCGTGTGGTTAGGGGCGCGCAGCTGTGAGCTTGCATCCGGGAGACAGTGGGCTCGAACCACACTGCCAGCAGCGTTGAATATGGTTTTCCGTGGTTTCCCATTTTCACCCCCAGGCAAATGATGGAGCTGTACCTTAATTAAGGCCACGGTCACTTTATCCCCACTCCTAGACCTTTCCTGTCCCATCCACGCCGTAAGATCTCTCTGTGTCTGTGCGACGTTAAACGAATTGTATAACAAAGTATACTGTGACGTCATATATTTAGCACAAATTTCGCCTTACCTTGAAACGATGTTTCATGAAAGCTATGTGGTTTTTTTTTTTTTGCAACAGGCAGACGCCTCCATTTTTATCTGCCAATTGACTCATTGGGACGGATCCACGGAACCGTTCAGTGCTTCGTCTTGGTGGTCTAAATGCCAGACCACGGAATTGTTCCGTTTTCTCACTTTACTACGTAATTCAACTTTTCCACAAGATATAGCAGAGTGAGTTGCATTTGTGATTTGTGTAGGGACTCTTTTTTTGCAATGCTATATGCTCTTTGCTAATATATATCGGTATTGTGCTTCGTAATATTAGTTTGAAGCGTGCTATCTCTAGACTTTGAGATTCACTTGTAAGGATGATAGTTGCCAGTAAAGACGTGAAATTTACCGATATATAACCACTTTTAGAAGGTAATGATGATTAGGAATGCCATTTCTTCAGTGAAATAAGTGGTAAAATTACTAATAGTGTGAGTAATGCTCCTGAAGAACAAATAGATTGGAAATCGAAGACGAAGCGCAAGGAGAAGACGGTGTTACAGCTCAGCAGGCGGACTGAGTACGGACCCGTGATGCTAATAAAATAAAATGTTCCGCAGTTTGTGATATGAAAGCCATTTATTTTCATGCGTATTTAAATCTTTAATGGGCTCGTAAGTAAGAAATTTCTCATGATATGTAGCGACACTATATTTCCTCCTAAATAATCCCAGCCCCTATGCAGTTTCAATCCAACAAATATGCAGGGCTCAGTGGGTTGAATACTCTCGTTGTTATACGCGTTCAACTAAAAATACTAAAAGCGCCTTAAAGTGTTTCTTTTCATGTACCCGTTGTGGAGGAAAGTAGGTTTACGTTAGAACAGTAGAGATCCGACCGGCACTTCGAAGAATTATGGCATCGAAGAAATGAAAGGGAAGGGAATGGTCACAAGTTGTGTGAACATGCAAGATTCTGTGGGCCTCGCGAACATAATACTATCAGGGTCACAAGGGAACAATAGCTGACCAAAGAGTGGGACAAGTGAGTGGAAGTAATGCCAGACTAATTTTGTGGTTGTCAACCTACGCATCAATGTTCAGAGCCCCTCGAGGTTCCCCTTTTAGTCGTCTCTTACGACAAGCGGAATATACCGTGGACGTATTCTATCACCCTCACCCACAGGGATATTAGGTAAATATATCTCTCAATACAATAAAAGAGTAGAAACACAGTCTATATCAGCAAAAATCAAATTACTTTTTTCTGATTTCCTTGTTCTTTCCACACGCCGGACCTCATGGTCAATACATCACCACTTCGGCCAATCAGACGATACACCCTCCGAGTTGCCGATGGCAATTAGTTTGTTCTTCGTACTGGAGTTGAGAACGTCCATGTTCTTCCTGATTGCGCTGTCAAGCTTTCAGTTGACAATGTATCACTTAGTTTGAAAGGCCCGCCGTTCGAAGTTAATGCTTGCTAATTGAGAAGTGATCGTGGGCAGCGATACGAATTCTAATTGAAAAACCTTACAGAAAATGAAAGAAAACCGTCTCAAACAATATTTAATATTTTTTAAAACGTTATAAATGCTATTTATTCGGAGCGTCGACCTAAGAAGATCTTTTGCCCCTACTTTGCACCATATATTATGAAATTCCGGAAGTGTAAAGTGTTGAATGTGAGGAAAGGAACGTTAAGGACGACACAAACACACAGTCCCAAGGCCAGGGATGTACATTTAAAAACACCCCTTATAGATGGGGGACGCAGATGAAGAATACAGACACGGTATTCTCTGCCTATCGTGAGAGGCGACTAAGAGAGGCCCAAGGAGCTCTCAACTTGGGAGTGGGGTGGCGACCACGGGGCCCTTAGCTGGGTCCTGGCATTGCTTCCACTTACTTGTGCCAGGATCCTCACATTCATCTATCCTGTCCGACCTCCCTTCGTCAACTCTTGTTCTTTTCCGACCCCGACGGTATTAGAGCATTCGAGGCCTAGGGAGTCTTTCATTTTCACGCCCTTCGTGGCTTTTGCCGTTCTTCGTCCGTTACTTCAGTTTTCGAAGTGACGGACCCCTTCTTTTTTTTCTTTCTGTCTACCCCTTGTGGGTGGGGGATGCAGACGAAGAATACACCCACGGTATCCCCTGCCTGTCGTGAGAGGTGACTAAAAGGGGCGACCAAGGGATGATTTTATTAGAACCATGAAACTACTCGTGATTAGTACCATCGCGCGGGGAACGCCATGGGTCGCTTTCACTTGCGCGTAGTACCACTATGTTGGATACCAAAGTAGGTTTGTGATTCGTAGCAAACGAGGGCTCGACGGTTCTTACAGCACCTGTGATTAGTAGCACTATATGAGCGACACCGTGGGATGAGGGAACCCATGATTGTGGCTTCCCTATGATTAGTATCCACTATAAGGGGAATACCACGGGATAGTACGGGTCCCTGTGGTTAGTCCACTTATGTGATGAACACCATAAGTTTGCGTTGCCTCTGAATGGCGCCGCAATGTGCGAAACAGCGTAGGTCTGTAATACATGTGAATTTTATTACCTGTGAGTAGTACCATAATGTGTGGAATACCGCGAGTCTACGCTACTCTTGATTAGTACCGCGACGTGACAAATACCATGGTTCTACTGTCCTAACGTTAAGTACCATAGTGAGGGGCCGCTGACTTTGTTTTTGGACCTCTTTTGACTACACGCATTAACGATCCATATTGTGCTGTAGAAGCAGTCCCTTGGTCAGTACTACTATTGTTCTACGCCAGTTTCTGTGCATGTGAGGCACAGTGGGTCCGTACTACTGATCGTTTTAAATTTATATCCATCCATCCATCCACCCATCCATCCATCCTTCGTCCTCAAGTTTTGAATTGTGGTCAGTGGATGTTTTGGGGCATTTAATTTGTCATTTAATGTCGTCTCATTTCGTACCATTAGGGGCCGATGACCTATATATTAGGCCCATTTAAACAACAAGCATCATCAATTAAAAACCCCTGACCCGGCCGGGAATCGAACCCGGGGCCGCCGGGTGACAAGCGGACCTGTTGCACCCTACACCGCGGGGCCGGACGTACACTGACTGACAGAGCAAATGCAACACCAAGAAGGAGTGGTCAGAACTTTATGCCAATTGCAGGGTAGACTGACGTCACTGAGGTATGCTCATGATGTGAAATGCGCCGCTGTGCTGCGCACGTAACGAACGATAATTGGGACACGGCGTTGGCGAATGGCCCACTTCGTACCGTGATTTCTCAGCCGACAGTCATTGTAGAACGTGTTGTCGTGTGCCACAGGACACGTGTATAGCTAAGAATGCCAGGCCGCCGTCAACGGAGGCATTTCCAGCAGACAGACGACTTTACGAGGGGTATGGTGATCGGGCTGAGAAGGGCAGGTTGGTCGCTTCGTCAAATCGCAGCCGATACCCATAGGGATGTGTCCACGGTGCAGCGCCTGTGGCGAAGATGGTTGGCGCAGGGACATGTGGCACGTGCGAGGGGTCCAGGCGCAGCCCGAGTGACGTCAGCACGCGAGGATCGGCGCATCCGCCGCCAAGCGGTGGCAGCCCCGCACGCCACGTCAACCGCCATTCTTCAGCATGTGCAGGACACCCTGGCTCTTCCAATATCGACCAGAACAATTTCCCGTCGATTGGTTGAAGGAGGCCTTCACTCGCGGCGTCCGCTCAGAAGACTACCATTGACTCCACAGCATAGACGTGCACGCCTGCCATGGTGCCGGGCTAGAGCGACTTGGATGAGGGAATGGCGGAACGTCGTGTTCTCCGATGAGTCACGCTTCTGTTCTGTCAGTGATAGTCACCGCAGACGAGTGTGGCGTCGGCGTGGAGAAAGGTCAAATACGGCAGTAACTGTGGAGCGCCCTACCGCTAGACAACGCGGCATCATGGTTTGGGGCGCTATTGCGTATGATTCCACGTCACCTCTAGTGCGTATTCAAGGCACGTTAAATGCCCACCGCTACGTGCAGCATGTGCTGCGGCCGGTGGCACTCCCGTACCTTCAGAGGCTGCCTAATGCTCTGTTTCAGCAGGATAATGCCCGCCCACACACTGCTCGCATCTCCCAACAGGCTCTACGAGGTGTACAGATGCTTCCGTGTCCAGCGTACTCTCCGGATCTCTCACCAATCGAACACGTGTGGGATCTCATTGGACGCCGTTTGCAAACTCTGCCCCAGCCTCGTACGGACGACCAACTGTGGCAAATGGTTGACAGAGAATGGAGAACCATCCCTCAGGACACCATCCGCACTCTTATTGACTCTGTACCTCGACGTGTTTCTGCGTGCATCGCCGCTCGCGGTGGTCCTACATCCTACTGAGTCGATGCCGTGCGCATTGTGTAACCTGCATATCGGTTTGAAATAAACATCAATTATTCGTCCGTGCCGTCTCTGTTTTTTCCCCAACTTTCATCCCTTTCGAACCACTCCTTCTTGGTGTTGCATTTGCTCTGTCAGTCAGTGTATTTAATACTTAATTGATACTAAACATTCTTATGTAAAACAGCAACAAGCGTAAGATGAAATTGAGTCAAACATTAAATTTTGTTTCCAAATGATCAATTGATTCACTGACGAATGTTTTTGTAAAACCAATGGTTCTTGAAATAAAACACTGACTAAAGATCTCTTCCCAACTTATTTGATTTGCTGGAATTACGTGCAGATTTAGAACATCGCCTCGCAAAGCTCATTTGAATTCAACTGCAAGCGATCTGTTTGGTTAACTTCAGCAGCTGATAAAATGAGAACGGCGTGAGATATGAAATTTCTTTGTTTAATTTTTTAAATCAGTATGACCAACCCTCTAGCTCTCATATACCCGGTTCACGTTGTTTTCGACCACCCTGTATAATTTCTTCAGCTTTTCTCACGAGGGAACACGTGCATGTGTTACACTCGGAATTGGTTGCAATTGGTTAGGAATAACGAAGGAGGCTGTAGAATTCTAAGGTGAAACCTGCATGTGCCTGGCGCAAGTTTGAACGCCAACATTGAACAAATAAATAGTCGTATATTTAAAAGTGCCGCGGGAGTATCGGGGTGTGGCGGAGAGGTAGGGAGGAGCGAAGCAGTGGACGTGAGCAGCGTATAGTCTGTCTGCTTGCTCGAGTCGAATGAATGACAAGCCACCTCCACCCTCCCGGCCACTCTTCTTTACTACACCGTAGTTCGCACATACTTCGTATCTTCCCGATTAGAAACGTCAAAGCAGATCAAGAGGTGCACATTGATTAGTCGTCCGATGAGACAACGTTCTTACAATGACAGGTAAAATCTGACATTCTTATAGTCATTTTTATGAATGGTGATTGTATATTTACTTTAACCACGTATGGTAATAATTGATTTTTAACACCTAGATACAACAAAACGCCCACTACAGAAGTCATTCAATCCGTGGAATGTAGTAGTATGCCTTCAGAATTGTTTTGCAGAGTGTGACAAAGAAGACGCCCCATTTTCTGAAGACGAAAAGAATTTGGGATTGGAATTATATCGTAAGTATATCAATATATTTATATATTTACTTTGACGAGAAAAACAGGCGTTCACAGAATTGCGTTCTTGTCTCCGTTTTACAGGTCTAATTGCTAACAGGGTTTTGCATACCGATGTGACAGTCGAACTGGATGGCACATTGGATATGTCAGATGATGACTTTGTTTTCGAGGAAGACAATATTGATACACCGTTATTTGACGTCGTCTCCAAAAATGTTGCTCCTAGCCCTGTATCCACAATAACGGCTGAACGATGCCTAATCTCAATAACTTATAAGAAGGAGGTCATCGAACATTGGCGAAACAAAGGTGGGAAACAGAGGAGCTTCGCATCAGTGAAATACAATTTTCGTAAATTAAAGTGCCGGGAAGAGCTTTACAGGTGGGAGCAACAACTAGAAAACGGTGGCACAATGGGAGAAAAAAATAAATTTGTTACGAAGAAGACTAATCAAAAGTTCAAAGAAAATAGACAACGAAACAAAATTGTTCACGATATAAACATAAAAAATGGGCTTTAAAGTACGATCGTCTAGTTAGCTACGACACATTTCGAGTGTCTTATTCCTGGGTAATGAGTTTTAAAAAGAAATTCGAAACTGGATCAAGAAAGATTTGCAAATTCGTATCTAAGAGGTACCAATTTGAACAAGCACGCGACACTCTTTGTGCAAGAAGTGTCGTAATTAATAGAAAGTCACGGCCCAGAGTGCGAGTTGAATACTGATCAGTCTGGTTTTCATGAAGAATTCCATCCTGGCAGGACCCATAATGAACGAGGGGAAAAAGTCGTATACGCGGAAGCACAATCTATGAATTCACTAACTCATAGCTAAACAATACAGCCAATGATTTCGGCAGATGGACAACTCCTGCCGAAGTTGCTAGTGGTATTGAAAGAAAAATATGGCAAATTTAGTCCTAATATAGAAAACAGTATTTACCGCACCACGTTGCCTTCAAAGTCTGCAAAACTGACCAAAGAACTTGTACCGGTAGAGAAATGGTTACAGGGTGTTTATTGTGAGCTAGTACCAGAGTACAGTGTTTTAGTTCTCGATCCCTGGACCGGACAGAAAGAAGAAAATATTTTAAATGCTAAAATTGGGAGTAAAGGAAACATTAATGTTCAAACAATTCCGAAAAGAGCCACTGGACGTATCCAGCCGTTAGATGTTTTGGACTTCCGCTTTTGGAAGCAATTTATACGTATTTTGTACAATTTAATTTTGTTAAACTCGTTAGACATCAGGGTACATTTAAGTAACAACCTTTTAAAAGTGCAGTCTTTGACGATCAACCAGTTATCCTCTCCGCGTTTTCGTAGCATGTGGCAGTACAGTTGGTACAAATGTGGCTACGTTAACAAGAAACCTTCACAATTTGTTAATCCAGTCAATTATTGTTTCAAAGAAGAGCCTTCCTATAATCACTGTAATACTTGTGAAAGCGACAGCGCTGTAAGATGTGCATGGTGCACACAGTATCTCTGCCTTGTCCACTTTTTTTGTAAACAATCACTGTTGCACTAATTACAACGAGTAACAAGAACTCGGGCGTGAATTTTTCAAACCTTATTGGCTTCGTTGTTCAAGCGTCGTCCTTTGTACACTTGTTTCATGTGCTGTTTTTATATTTACGTTTTGCACATCTGATCGGGAAGTTAAGGGTAACGCGCTAACTATACGCTGCCTGGCTGCTGGCGCAGCTCGACGCAGCCCGGTTGGCTCACGTCCACTTCTTCGCTCCTCCCTACCTCTCCGCCACACCCCTATACTCCCGTGGCACTTCTAATTTTACGGCTATTTATTTGTTCAATTTTGGCGTTTAAACTTGCTCTGGGCACATGCAGTTTTCACCTTAGCATTCTACTGCCTCCCAGGAATATTCCTACCAAATTTCAACCGAATCCGAGTATAACACATGAATGTGTTCCCTCGTCAGTTAATTCTTGGGTCGCTGGAGCCATCCAGGATCATTTAGGTTTTGACCGCAGTTTTAGGGCCGGATGCCCTTCCTGAAGCCGCGTCAACTCACAATCGACCGGGATTCGAAATTTGGTTTTCCAGGTGGGAAGCCAGAAACTAAGCCACTGAGCTAATTCTCCACCCCTGCCAGATAGATAAAATATAAGGCGTGATCAAAAAGTTTCCGTTTAAGGGCGTTGCTGCAGAGAACATGCAACGTAGCGCTATTCCGTTGTGGGTATATAAGCACGGACCTCTTATCCATGGAGAGAAGATTAATCCGCATCGCCCTTGGCCTCCGCCTTCCCCCACTATACCACATCCGTAACCTCTACATCCCAATCCCCAAACTCGTTGCCCACACCTCGGCTATATTCCAACGCTTCGTCCAGCGATCCCTTGAGCAAGGAAATCACCTCGTAACCCAACCCTTCCAGGTTCCCCACAAACGCCTTCTCCGAATCCTCACCCCAATCCACCACTTCCAAGCTCTCACAGCACCCGCAGATCGGGCGGTCCCGTTAGAACTATTTTCGGCATCGGATACTCGGTTAAGCATAATATTAAGCCCAGGGCTATCAGAACCGCTCCACTCTCACCTGGTACTATCATATTCAAAATATGTATTCATTTATTTATGTATTTATATATTAATTTATTTATATGTATGTCTTTATAAACTTTATTAACAGAAGTAGGCTTATTTTAATATTTACCCTTCTCTTTGTATGTCTGTTACCAAAAATGAAACTCAATGTTCATATCATGACTAACATTATTTGGAAACATACGTTTAAAAAAATACTATAAATATCTTATTCGTTGAATTACGAAGGGCGCTAGGAATGTTTTGCAATGTCAGTGAACGCTTTAGACTTTTTCAAAATAATTTCCACGACACTCAATACAATTCTCCATACGTCGAAACCAGTCACTGAACCAACTCTGCCATTTGTTTTCGGATACATTTTCGCACTCTTGATCCCATGCTGTCAGAAGCCCCTCATCGGATGCAAAACGCTGCCCTTTCAGCTTCATCTTCACCTCTGGGAACAGTGCGAAGTCACATGGGGCAAGATCAGGACTGTATGGAGGGTGATCAAGCACAGTCAACCCTGATCTGGCAAGAAAATCCATTGTTACATTAGCACGATGTGCTGGAGCATTGTCGTGATGCAAGAGCCAAGTGTTGAGCCATGACCTTGGACGGAGCTGCTTGAGATGACCTGGATGACCCGAGGCAGACAACTCTCACTGTATCACTTCGAAGTAACTGTCCTTTGTGTTTCTAGCACAACCCGAGTCAGGATGTCCCGTTTAGTGAAGAATACTGCAATCATCCTTTTCTTGAATGACCTTGACTTTCGCACAGTCACACCCTCATCTTCAAACAGCCACACCTTGTTCTGGAATTTTGTTGGGTCATCGTAATAATACAGCGAAGTTTCGTCACCTGTAACTATGCTATTGACCTTACGCGAAGTCCCATTTTCAAACTGTTTTAGCAATTCTCGGCACCATTTTTTACTCGATGTGCACTTTGTTCCTCTGAAAGTGAATGGGGCACCCAAAGGGAACAAACCCTTCTAACATGGAGATGGTCGTGTAGAATTGAATGAATAGCTGGTGCAGAGATGTGGATGGTCTCTTCTATTTGCCGATATGTGAATTTCCTCTCTTGCTGCAACATTTTCCTCACAGCTTCAATGTTTTCCTCAGTCACTGATTCAGACGGTCGCCCAGAACGAGGATCGTCTTCAACCCCCAAATTTTCCCTCTGGAACTCTTTGTACCAGCGAAAAATTGTTGTACGATATGGACAGTATTTCCTCAGACAGGAGTCATTTCCTCCAGGCACTGGTCAACAGTTAACCACGCGCAATTTTGTAGCGGTTAATTGCACGATATTCACACTACCACACTAACATCTTACCTTGCTTTCAGTCTCACTGCTTGGTAACAACTGGTGTGAAGGTCGCGCCTTGCTGCCTTCTAGACAGATTTTCAGCCCTCTTTTCATCCCTTACCATAACAGGGGTGTCCAGCCAACCGTATTTGCGTACTGCAAAACTTTCCTTGTGCCCTTTGTAATGTACATGTATTAAATATATAAATTCATGCTTTTATGCACCCAATGGAAACAGACAAATTCAATAAAACTCAGAAAAAAGGCCACATCCCTCTCTTCCATCTCCATCATCTTTCACACCCACTTACCCACCTTTCTCTTTCAACACAACCCCCAACACGCCCGCAAGTCTCGGCCAGAGCGAGGGCGCAACCCTCTTGCTGGCTCGCCTCACCCCTTCAGGGTGGGAAATGAAAACGATTTAAACCATTAAAAAAAGGACGGGCATGTTAGCAAAGAGATTAGTGAGGCAGTCGTGTCGTGCCGATGTGCGTGCGTTAAATGTGGCCACGTGAGCTATGCGTCCAAACAGGACCAACGTGCTGTTATTCTGTTCCTGGCTCCAGAAGGACGAACACCAGTGCACACCCATCGGAGAATGAAGACTCTGTATGGGGCAGCATGTCTGTCGAAATCCGCCGTTGTAGGATGGTACACAAAGTTCCGTTTCGCCACTTGACGCCGGTACGCCAACTCAAGTGGGAGACATTAGAGCAACCGCCCTATGGCCCTGATCTCTCCCCATGCGATTGTCACGCCTTCGGTCCCCGTTGACGCTTCCTGTCGGACGAGGATGTGCAACAGGCAGTTACTGACTCCTTCACGCGTCTTCACCTGGTGCGTCGGTGGGATGAGAGCCTCAATGCTCACGGCGCTTTTGCCTGATTGGCATCCCGATTCAGGACAGTACGGCCATCAAATGGAAATTTTATGATTTCCCCTTATACATGCAGACACGAAACATCATCTTTTCGTCATTCAGTTTCAAATGGTCTTCAACGCGAAAAAACGTACAATTGCCGCAAAACACCAAAAGAATATACATACGGAAGGTCTAGATAGCTTTAAATTAATTTAAGTGAAATAAAATTTTAATTTTCAGTTAATTACAGGTATAATCCTACGTGTAATTCAGAAATTAGAGAATTCTATAAACACCAGTCTTGCTTATAACGAAAATAATTTTTCAATCCGTTACATACACAGTATCTAGTCTCGAAAGATAACGAGCTAAAAGGGGAGGCTATTATGCATGGGTAAACGATTCGATCCACTATTGGTACACGTGTAGGGCATGGCCTGGAGTATAAGAGCTGCAAGTAGTAAGGCGCAATTCTCCGCCGTTTCCGAGATATTAATTAATGAAATATGGCAGTGCTCTCATGTGCAAGCTATGTTTGCGAGAAAGACAACGAGCTCGTGGCGCAGCGGCAAGTACTCCGCTTCGTAAGCGTGGGATCGCTGGATCGACGCCCACCGATGGGCGAATTTTTCAAATATTTCATATCTTTCCCAAATTAAGGTGTCTCAAATAATTATAATACTTTTCTTTCCTTCCTTCTTTCTTTCTTTCTTTCTTTCTTTCTTTCTTTCTTTCTTTCTTTCTTTCTTAATCTGCTTACCCTCCAGGGTTGGTTATTCCCTCGGACTCAGCGAGGGATCCCACGTCTACTGCCTCAAGGACAGTCTCCTGGAGCGTGAGTCTTTGGGTCGGGGATACAACTGGGGAGAATGACCAGTAACTCGTCCAAGCGTCCTCACCTGCTATGTTGAACAGTGGCCTTGGCGGGGGATGGGAAGATTGGAAAGGATAGGAAAGGAAGAGGGAAGGAATCGGCCGTGGCCTTAAGTTAGGTACCATTCCGGCATTTGCCTGGATTAGAATTGAGGAGCTATCTGACAGTGAGATAGCGGCTCCGGTCTAGAAGGCTAAGAATAACGGCCGAGAGAATTCTTCGTGCTGACCACACGATACCTCGTAATCTGCAGACCTTTGAGCTGAGCAGCGGTTGCTTGGTAGGCCAAGGCCCTCAAGGGCTGTAGTGCCATGGGGTTTGATTTGGTTTGGGTTTTATGGTCAATAAGAGAAAACTTGATACTTGTTCTGACTAGAGAAAAACTGTGAGAGGTCATCAGAGGACAGTCGCAACTTTTAAACTGCCTTCTGTCGGCATTAAACCTGTTTTCGTGACATTGGATCTCCGTATGTAGTGTCAAAGTAAAAATATTCTTCGGTCAGATTTCCTCATATGAATAATTCAGAAGGTGCAATGCGCAATGTAATAAAATGGTAGGTGTTGGACTGGAATTAATTAAATTGATCATCAGCATAATCATAAAACTTCCACCTGGTAGTGTAGATAGATATCGAGTTCTGCCATAAATTTAAGAGAGGTTTGAGGGTATGGGACGGAGTGCATGCGGTCTTAGGGGAAGAAATAGGAATAGAAAAACAGGGTGCGTGGAAAATCAAAGTGCTCAACCCTTTACCAATCACGTGGCATTTCTGTTGCTGCAATACCGACGTATGGTCGAAGACACCATTATCAAGTGGCAGATAATAACATTTAGAATAGAAAGTGTTATATTTTTAGGTCTGCCCCGCGGTATATGGTTAGCGTTCTTGCTTCTTACCCGGAGGTCACGTCTTTGATTTCCGGTCAGGTCAGGGATTTTTACCTGGGTTTGAGGGCTGATTCGACTGCCAATTACCGTACGTGATTACATTTAAGGAGTTATATGACTGTGAAAAGGCGGCTCATGTCTAGAAAGTCAAGAATAACGGCCGAGAGGATTCGTCGTGTCGACCACACGACAAAACATAATCTGAAGGCCTTTGCTTGGTAGGCCTTGCCGTTTGGGGCTGTTGCCATGCAGTTCGCTTTGATTAGATCTTGAAGATCTTGAAAATTTAACGCTTTTTATATTTGGCCTTATAATGTACTATTTTATGGTGGTGGTGATAATGTTCCAGAATTCCATAGCTAACTTACGTACAGTGCTACACAAAGCTTTGTCTCAGAAGCGAATACAGTACATTAAAAATGAAATCTTGTGTATGTTTCTTATTGTAACTTACTTTTCATGTAATGTACTAACGAAAAAATGTAGAAGTTTCTTTTCGTCGCATCGACACAGATAGGTCTTACGGCGACGATGGGATAGGAAAGAGCTAGGAGTGAGAAAAAGGTGGCCTTGACCTTAACTAAGGTACAGCCTGGTCTGAAAATGGGAAAGCACGGAAAGCCATCTTCAGGGTTCGAACCCACTATCTGCCGAATGCAACCTTACAGCTGCGCGCCACTAACCGCACGGCCAACTCGCTCTGTTGAAATAGTAAAACACCATAAACTAAACAATGGGAGAAACCTCTAATGGATCAACTTTGTCTCTTGAAATCAACTATTCCATTTGCTCAATGTACTTTACACATAGTCTACTTTCTTCAAAAATTCCAAATATACAGCTTTATTACTTTTCTAATGCAGGTAACTTGCTTTTATTCCCGTCTATGGAAGAACAACATGGGCAATTTTCCTTTTATGCTTTTTTAACCGTCCTTAGTGGAATTCTCTACCACTGACGGTGGAGGTGTAAAATACATTCACTGCATGCTCGGCTCGTCTTATGATGCGAGTGGCAGAGAAACTCCTAAGGCTCTCATCTTGGACTGTGGTTTGGTGACCACGGGGTCTCTAGCTCAGCCGTGTATTGCTTACTCACCTATATCCTCAGTATCTGACTTCCCTTGATCAAATATTATTCTCTTCCGATCATGACTGTATTATTTTTGCGAGACCTTTGATTTTCATACTCGTCATGGCCATTCCTTTCTTTTAACGATTCCTTAATTCTTTGAAAGGATTTCTTCCATTAAATTTCCTCTGATTAATGGTAATAAAGGACGGTTGCCTTATTGTAGTCACTACCGAGCGACATGGCCGTGCGTTTAGGGTCACGTGGTTGTGAGCTTGCATTAGTGAAATAGTGGGTTCGAAACGTATTGTCGGCAGCCCGGAAGATGGTTTTCCGTCGTTTTCTATTTTAGAGCACGAAAATGCTGTGACTTGACCTTAATTAAGCCCACGTCTTATTCCTTCGTAATCCCAGTCCTTTCCTATCCCATAGTCGCTGTAAGACTTATCAGTGTCAGTGCGACGTAAAGCCAGTTGTAAATTTTAATCACCACCACGACCACCACCACCACCACCACCACAGGAGTCCTCCCGGAAAAAAATCTAGATTGATTTTCGTTACTAGGGTTTCTCGTATCAGCAGCAGATCTAGCGAGGTCTTTGGAACCACGTCACGAGTTAAATTGTAGTTAAAATTTACGTCATTTTTGATAACGGACTCCTGACCGAAGTAATAGAATTGAGACAAACGACGTGGGATATTCTGTGGAATACCGTTTTATGTAGCTCATTACTTAAGGATATTAAACCACGCTGAATAGCTCAAATGGTAGAGCGCTGGCTTGCTGAGCCCATATACAGTACGTTCGAAACTACTGGTACTATTACCAAACATCTTCATTCCTCCTCTGAAGGGGAAGGCAGGTCTCCTCCTGATGCCGTCTCTCAGGCTAGGAGATTTGTATCGGAGAAGGAGATGTGTGGAGAAGGTGAGAGGGTTGGCAGCCGTGGTTTATACTGTTCGGGCATTCGCCTTAGTGCAGAAGAATGGAAAACTACGAAAACCCATTCTCAGGACAGCCGACGGTGGGGACCAGCCCCTCTCCGTCTCCTGCCGTAGAACAACGGTATAGCCGTGGCCGCTTCATTGGCCGGTCGGAGTGCAGAGTTGTCGGATCACTTGTCAACTCACACCCACTCTGCGTCCGCTGACCTTCGATCCTGGGTCAGTTCGGTGGTGTTCGAAGGCGCTCAAATTCACTAGCCTCGTGCCAATAGATTCAATACCACATAAAATAACTCCTACGGGACGAAATTCTGGTACCTCGATGTCTGTAAATGTATTTAGTGGGACGAAAATCCAGTAACATTGTTTTAGATAACAGTTCATGGATCATGTGAATGTATAAATGACAAAAGTGTGCGTACATTTTACTCTGATGGTATGTTTTGCATTCCCTACCTACATTCACTAAATCTTACTGTTCCTTCGTCTGACTCGTTGTCTGAGTGATCAGCGTACTGGCCTTCAGTTCAGAGGGTCCCAGGTTTGATTCCTGGCCAGGTCGGGGATTATAACCTTCATTGGTTAATTCCAATGGCCCGGGGGCTGGGTGTTTGTGCTGTCCCCAACATCCCTGCAACTCACACACCACACGTAACACTATCCTCCACCACAATTAAACGCAATTACTTACACATAGCAGATGCCGCCCACCCTCATCGGAGGGTCTGGTCGAAATAGCCACACGAAATTATCATTACTGTTCCTTCGAAACGATGATACCAGAAGAAAACATAGATAGCTGCGTTATTCGCCTTACTTGGACAATTAATATTATATATATAAGAGGAAGCATTAGGACTCCTGTGTGGATCCAGAGGTACCTACCAAAGAACACAGCCACACTTTAAAATTTTAAAATTCCTATTTATAACATAGAGAAAAATTACAGATCATAAGAGATTCTTTACAAATCATACAGTTGCATTTATACCTGAAATCGTAATCTCATTCCAGAATTCTTTTAATTTAATTATTGTAATTATATACTGTAAATTATGTATTCCTGACTTTTACGGTCACCCTTACTGGAGGAAAGATGATTTTAAATATCTTACTACTACTAAGTAAAACTGATATACACATAATATAAATCTGTATTGCAAAGTTGCGGATCTCTATGTCATCGGGGAGCTAGTGACAATCTTTGACCAAGTAATTTAAGACGCAGAACAATTAATGTCTTCTTCTGTGCTGTGTATTCGAGGAGCAGTTTAGAGCAGGTGTTCGAATACTTTTGAACAGATAGTGTATATTATGTGTACTCTTCCGCATCTAGAATTCTTTCATTGCATTTTAGGTTTACCCTTTAACACCAGTACTATTTGTTCGGTATTGTTTGGCGAATACGTGTGTCCTTCAAGAGGAAACTTCGTTACTCCACAAGATAGACTGTGTTGTGGGAGATTTTCAATTTGCTAAGGCACGAGCAAATCTTCACTTGCTCTTTTGTGGAGAAAAGCCTTCTCTCCCACCACACCGCTCTCCCGACAGATTTCCGTAAGATGTCGTTGACATGCGAGTGATGGACTCGGAGGCTGTCCACAGAACAGCGGATATTGGAGACCGTTCTGCGGCTGTCACCAACATTCGCCTTACTTTCTTCCTTTTCAAGTCCTTCATACAGTCCACTTCACGCTTCGAGACTCTCTTCGTGTTTGGTTTGGATTTAAACTTCTGTAATTGTGTTTCCTTAGGATCTCATGAAATCAGTTACTTGCTTAATTATACTTAGCCTAACCTGTAAACACAGCGGTTTTAATAACCCTGATATTATTCAGTGCACCAGCACAGACAATACTGTAAAAAAAAATAAGATTGATTTTTTTATTTATTAATGATTTATTTATCCTGGCAATATTAAGGCGAGGTGGTCTTCTCTTACATCTAACCAGTTTAATGCACTGTTATTCATTATTATATACGTACATTCCTGCATTAAAATTACGTGTTAACTGCAATTCTTAACATAAGAATCGTATATAAATGCGTCATACCTAATAAACAATTTAAAATGATAATGAACAACAAAATAGTATTTTTTGATTCGTTACGCCCAAATAAGGAGTACGTTTGAACTTATTAGCACCTTTTTTTTCTTCTTCTGTTCGCAGTACCTCTTCATCCTCTCGCTGTGTTCCTCTTTACGTTTAGTCCATCCTGTATTTAGTCGGGTGGGATTTACAGAAAATTTGTGTTTGTGAATTAAGGTTCTGAATTTTATTCCACCTTGAATGGTCTTCATTAATGCCAATTTCATTTAGGTTTGCACTGATTTCTTTTAGCCGATTGTGATTTTTCATTGATATGGCTAAGTTTAAAATTTTCTTTGTGAGCCTGTTATTATCCATTCTATTTATTATTATTATTATTATTATTATTATTATTATTATTATTATTATTATTAAATGAAATGAAATGACGTATGGCTTTCAGTGCCGGGATGTGTCCGACGACTTCGGCTCGACAGGTGCAGGTCTTTTTATTTGATGCCCGTAGGCGACCTGCGCGTCGTGATGAGGATGAAATGATGATGAAGACGACACATACACCCAGTCCCCGTGCCAGAGGAATCAACCAATTTTGGTGTCCGACCCCGTGGTGTAGGGGGCAACGCGTCCGCTTGTCACCCGGCGGTCCCGGGTTCGATTCCCGGCCGGGTCAGGGTTTTTAATTGTAGAAAAATTAATATCCCTGACCTGGGGAATGGGTGTTTACGTCGTCTTTAACGTTCCTTTCCTCACATTCAACACTTTGCACACGCAGGTTCCTAACATATGGTGCAAGTAGGGGCAAAAGATCCTTCTCGGTCGACGCTCCGAACAAATAGCAAAAATATATATATTTAAAATCCCGACCGTGCCGGGAATCGAACCCGAGACTCCTGTGACCAAAGGCCAGCACGCTAACCATTTAGCCATGGAGCCGGACATTATTATTATTATTATTATTATTATTATTATTATTATTAATTACAAGGAATATGGATGGGTTGGTGTTAAAGGATGAGCCCTACATTTAAAAAAAGTTTCGCAGAACAAGATTAATGTCGCACGCTCCGTGGCTTGTCTTTCAAGCTTCAAATTCCGAATACAAATTATTGTCTTCCTGACTAAATTTGAACATCGTAAAATTAGTTCGTTGGATGTAAGAACTCTAACTCTATGAACGAACAACTCGAGTTACAACAACCCATTAAGGACATTGGCCTATCAAGAAGGGCGCTGATTAGCCTGATAGCCTGCAGATTTTGGAGGGTACATGGTCAGCGTCTTCAACTTCCTGCTTGGCTTTAACCACCGGACCGCTAACTCTCGTATCAGAAAGCTCCATACTTGGACTCACGAGACAGCGTGGGCCCCTTTCTAGACCTCGCTCCGGGATTGGAATCCGTGGACTGACCGGAAATCGAATCCTGGGTCTCCTTGTAAGAGGGAGGCACGATGCCTTTAAACCACGGGGTTGGCTACATGGTTCGCGTCATGTAGCAATAGCATGGATTCGGGAGATGGTGAGATCCAATACCTCCATCGGAAGGGCGGACGACGGTTTTCCGTGGTTTCTTATTTCCATACACACCAAATGTGGAGGATGTAGTAATATGGCACCGTATGTAAGGACTGGGTGTTTGTACCTGTCCCAACACTCTCCTGTTCATATTCAAACAACACACCACACTACCAACAACTACAGAAACACGCAATGCTTCCCTCCTTACAGGTTTGACGTCAGGAAGGGCATACTGCCGTAAAAATACGACAAATTATACCCCTTTCCCATCCTTTCGTCGCCGAAAAACCGTCGTTGCGTTAGGGAGACGTTAAACCACTAACCTTCACGACTCAAATTCTTTGGCCACCCATTGTGCATTATAGGTCTCGCCCGTACATGTATCTGAGATACTAGATAGTACCTTGATTCCTCCTCCCGATGAATGGCAGGTTAAGTGAGAAGAATGACTTTGCTTTGTTATAAAATATGATTTATGAAAGGCCTAGAATAACAGAAGGAGAAGTATGATGACAAATTAATGTTCTGCGCTTCTCCAGGCAAACTGACATTCAGCCATCGATTTTTCGACACATCACAGTGAAAAAATTCTCGTAAGAATAAAAGGAGAGCGACAACTCAAAAACTAGGTAGTTCTGTGATTTATGCATTGAGGTTTATAACGCTTCGAAGGAGGAAAAATGCTTAAGCTACCTCCTGTATTGTAGATCTATAACATAAAATGCCCAATTCTGTCTGTCATTCACAGCGATATTGAAAAGAAGAAAAAACAAAAACAAAAAACAAAAAAAAAAACGTGAAGGTTTAATTCAATTGCTGAAATTGGTACAAGTTATAGATTTTTCTGTCTACTTTACAGGGATTATAGAATTAACCCCTCACGATCATGACTTTTGTACCTTTTTAAAGAAAAAATACGTTTCCATCAAGAAAGTTATTATCTCATCGCCATAATGACGTTGGTACACAGCTAAATCTATCGGCATGATATCAAACTGCGTCAGGCTTCTGTTGCTTTCCACAGATATGTAATTAAATTAAATTTTGTGTGGCTATTTCTAGCCGAGTGCTGCCCTTGTGTGGCAGACCCTCCGATGAGGGTGGGTGGCATCTGCCATGTGTAGGTAACTGCGTGTTATTGTGGTGGAGGATAGTGTTATGTGTGGTGTGTGAGTTGCAGGGATGTTGGAGACAGCACAAAAACCCAACCCCCGAGGCAGTGGAATAAACTCGGCCGGGAATCGAACCCGGGACCCTCTGAAGCGAAGACCAGTATGCTGACCATTCAGCCAACGATAACGTTTGACAGACTGAAACTGGTACAAGAACAATGCAATGATGACCACCGGGCGAGTTGGCCGTGCGGTTAGAGTCGCGCAGCTGTGAGCTTGCATCCGGGAGATAGTGGGTTCGAATCCCACTGTCGGCAGCCCTGAAGATGCTTTTCCGTGGTTTCCCATTTTGACACCAGGCAAATGGGGCTGTACCTTAATCAAGGCCACGGCCGCTTCCTTACCACTCCTAGGCCTTCCCTATCCCATCACCGCCATATGACCTATCTGTGTCGGTGCGACGTAAAGCGAACAGCAATGATGACCATTATACTTCAACTGTTCAGTGAAAAATACTCTCTTTCAGTTAAGTGAATGAATAATTTTCTCCAATTCTGGAGTATGAAAACACAGTATTTCTACGCGGAAAGTAAAGCAGACTTTCTGGTAGCCGTGGTCGTTAAAGCATGACGTTATTATCACAGACCGTGCTTCGACGGTTCGAGTCCCATTCTTTGAGAATATTCTTACCATTAGAATGTTGGCTGGCAGAAATGGTGGTACACAATTTCTGTTGACGTAAACGTAACTACGGTAGTTGAATGGACACAAAATGTTTTATTGATGTAAACCGCACATCAAACTTAGTGAACTTACTACTGTATGTCCACAGGGATATCGTTCAACTAGAGAACTGTATGTTTGACTCGCAAGTCTTCTACTTGTGAAATAAGTTTTTATTATGTGTCATTGTTTTTATTGTAGATTTCATTGGGTTTTATATCACGCAATTTTTTTCTATTTGCTTTACGTCGCACTGACACAGATAGGTCTTATGGCGACGATGGGATAGGAAAGGCCTAGGAGTTGGAAGGAAGCGGCCGTGGCCTTAATTATGGTACAGCCCCGTCATTTGCCTGGTGTGAAAATGGGAAACCACGGAAAACCATCTTCAAGGCTGCCGACAGTGGGACTCGAACCCACTATCTCCCGATTACTGGATACTGGCCGCACTTAAACGACTGCAGCTATCGAGCTCGGTATCACGCAATTTAAGGTATGTCATGAGTTTTATACATAATTTTGCCTATTTTCTTTGTACAGCTGAAGATGACCAAAGAAAAATGCGTCAGAACTAGTACTGTATATAATTATTATGTTGTAATTACATCTATATAACGATTGTATTGAATAGGTGGACATATAAAGTTTATTTATTGTAACACAATTTCTAATCATCGGACTGCGTGCCAAAAGCCTGGATTAAATTACAAACCTGTACGCAGTGCTCATATGGAGTAAGGGCATATGTCACTGTTGATCGTGATTCGTCGATAGGATGGAGACGTATAATAAGTCATTCAGCAGATCCTTTGGTGCTACTCGACAGGAGTAGGCTATGTGCCGGCACCGGGTTTCACCCTCTCCCTTCCTACTATCATATATTACGTCATTCATTTCAATTTTCGATCGCCAAAGGCTATGTACATTTCGTGTGTTAAATCAATCATTTAAAATGCAACGCACTATAACTCCACGTGGAAGGCGAAAAGAGCATACAATGGCAAAATTTGCAAAGATAAAATATGCAGTTACAGAGGCAAACAATTGAAACTAAAACGATGCGTTTGGAGCGAGGTCATTTAAGTTACAGGAAAGACAGATAAATGACTCAAAATTCGCAGGGTTCTACGTATAATATAAGATTACCAGAAGACGCGGAGTAAACGAGACAGGTTGAGTTAATAATATGGGACGAAGTAGCATGGCTTCTTTTCACGCTCTTTTAACATTAGGCGAGCTACTTACAATGAACAACAAATCACTTTTCGCTAGAAATGTAATCTTGCTTGGTGCAGGCTTCAGAGAATGCCTGGCAGCAATTCCTCACTGTTACAGAACAGGTGTTATCCAGTCCAGTTTTAAATATTCTACTTTATTGATCAAAATGAAGAATAAACTTCACTGAATGGATTATACAACTCGAAAATGGAGAACTCTGCCAAATTACATTATTGAGATTCTTAAAAACAGTATTTAAAAATATTGTACGAGATCCACTTGGTTCTTCTTTTCGTCCAAGTCAGAGTATTTTTTTTTTCGCCCAAGAAGTCAACAAGTGAACATCATCGACCAATAGGTTCTGAATAGTTTGATAGGTGACCAAATAACATACATTATCATTGGCTCTTTAATGTTAATGAAGTTAATAAAGCTGGTTTGTGCAATGGAACGAGATTTAATTTACGGAAGCTAGACAAAAATATCGTGCATGCAGAAATTCAAACTGACTCAGCTTCAGGAAGAAAGTGCTTTAATCCAAGAACAGATTTAGCACCTGCGTGTACCATTCATCCTTTAATGGAGGCAATTTACTCAAAATTTATCCTTCTCTGTCACAACGAATAAGCCGCCAGTATAAACATTAAAGTTGGGATATATCCCCCCACTCTAGTGTTTTGGACTGTTGCATGTAGCTTTCCCAAGAGTAGGCAGATCCATAGATGTCAAAGTACATCTCCGAACCACAACTGCACTCAATATGGTTTGTAAGGAAGTACTACAGTACAATACCTATTTTGATTTCATTCAAATGCGGAATAAAACCTGGAAAGTGTAACTTTTATTCATAAAACATATTAAGTCCATTTAGAATTTCCAGTTGTTTTATAAGATAGTAATTTCGACTGTCGAAGGAAGGCCTATTAACACACCGATGGTAGGCTGCTTCCTCTTCTTCTTCCTCTTCTTCTCCTCCTCCTCTTCCTTCATATTATAATTATCATATTATCAGCATACTGCCCGTCGGTTCATAGGGTCCCGGGTTGGGGATTTGAATCGCTTCTGATTAATTCTTCTGGCTCGGGGTCTCCTTCTCATATTCATACAACACACTACCAACCACCACAGAAACATGCTATAGTGATTACATCCCTCCATATAGGGTTGGCGTCAGGAAGGGCATCCGTCCGTAAAACAGAGCAGTTCGCACTGCGACCCCGTAGGTTTGGGAAAAGCCGTAGAAAAGAAGACGATTTACATTAGCAATTACTCCACTAAACTCTGGGTATGTTTCAGTTAAAGCATTCGCTAGTAAACTACTAATACCACTTAAAGGTACTGTATTAGATAAACGGGTGGAAGATGTCATGTCCTTTAATCCAAGTCAAAGAGGTCATATCAGACTTCCCGGAGGTTACATTAATACTTCAATCATTAGTTCAGTGTTGGAGAAAGCTGTAAAAGAAAATGGTAACGCAGCAATATTATTCCTTGATATTACGAAGACATGTGGCAGTATCGGTCATAATCATATTTGTTTCACACTGGATTAATTAATTATATATTTTCAGTCTTGAAACATCACTACAATATAAACGATTAAGGGTAATTTGAGATTCTGCAATAAGGGATTATATTTACTAAATTCATTGTTCTCATTTGTATTTTTAAGGGATTTCAAACAAGAAAAGCGATATAGTTGCATTTCGAAAGTGTGATGGATAAATGAACACTTACCTCTCGTAGTGCCATCTCTCGTAGTTTGAGTCAAGTTCACGAACCACTCCTGGTTGGTAAACCTATAGATGCCCGTGCATCTGTGTGAATTAAACCTTCACTTTTCTACATTTCTGCAATGTGCTGAGTGGCTAGTAATAAACGAACTTGTACTGCTCATTCAAGGCCCAGAATATTCGTAGATATGAGTACGTACATGATTTCATACGCAGGCTGAATGAAAAAAAACATGGAAGAAGTGGGAGCCACACTGTGATTCTGTATGATTCTGTTAAACAAATGTTACTTAACAAAATGTTGTTTGGCCTATAATTTTAATGGAACAGGGATTTTGGAAAGCAGGTTCTGGAAACATTGTAACTGCGTGCGGCGCACCTAACCGCAGGTATCTGGAACACGAGGCTATACTGGAGCTGTCTGATTAGCTCAGTGACACGAGTGACGGACGTGGAAGGGCATTAAGCACAAAAGCTGGTGTTGGAGTATCATTTGCATGTGTGATTTCTGTCACTTCTTCCACCTAATATTATCTCATTAATTTTGTATAATGGAGTATTTTTTATTAGAGTGTTACACTTTTACCATTATTTTTATTTCAAATTTGGAACATGATATTGATTTTATTTATTTATTTATTTGTTTCTTTATTTATTTATTTATTTATTTATTTATTTCGTATCAGTGTGTTGAAAAAACTTAAAATATAAATAAGGTATATTCTTATTTTCCTACCTTTTTCCCACACCTATGGGATCGCGGTGCGAACTGCGTAGCACATGTGGATTTGGCAGTTTTTTACGACCGGATGCCCTTTCTGACGCCAACACTATATGGAGGGATATAGTCACTTTGCGTGTTTCTGTAATGCTTGGCAGTGTAGTGTGTTGTAAGAATATGAATATGTTGGGACAATCACAAACACCCAGTACCCAGGCCAGAAGAATTAATCAGAAACGATTAAAATCCCCGATCCGGTCGGGAATCGAAGCAGGGTCCCTCTGAACCGAAGGCCAACGCTAACCATTTAGCCAGCGAGTCGGACAAATAAGGTATGTTATATAAACGAAACAAAGTACATCTTATGTCACAAACATTTCATACAAAGTCTGCCCCGAAGTGGGCAACAGCAGTTCCCTCTTCTCTGGCTTGAGTCATGTCTTGAAGTGTACAACGAACAGGGTGGGACTGGCAGTCATTAAGGTGTTCAGTAGTTTGTTGCTCCCCGCAATCGCAGAAGTCTTACTGATCCTTCAAATAGCCCCATTCGTTTAGGTTATCCTTGGATTTACCTACTCCACTCCTCAATCGGTTCAGTGCCTTCTAGGTTGTCCATTCCAAATGATGACCAGAGTGTGGAGTTTCAAAAGGTACCATCCAGTCAGAAAGATGCTCCGTTCTTGCTCGCCACATATCACAACTTGCTGTTCTTATTGGTTTATCCAGAGCCTTGGAGACAATGAGGCAACTTTTCCTGGACTTCAGTCTTCTGGGTGGAGGTCGATGCCCAAATAGCGGGTGGGTGTTTCTGAGATCCACCTTCGACCTCTCTTGCCTTGCAAACACTTCTCGCCGAATGTCTGGAGGAGCAATACCAGTCAAGCCGTGAAGTTTTTCAATGGGAGTTGGTTTCAGACACCCAGTAACTATTCTGCATGTATCCACCCGCTTCGTATGGGTTGATCTGAACCAGACACGACATGCAAACTCAGCCGCAGAGAAACTGAGAGCAAGAGCTGAGCTTGTTAACACAGTTGCTTGAGCCAAGTTTCCGGAGAATATTATTTCGGGCTGAGACTTCCTGTACAGAGTTAACACAGTGTTTGTTGTATGTTAAGGTTCGGTTTAAGGTGACACCCAGGTACCTTGGTGTAAAACAATGCTCCAGTTGCTTAGCCTTCCACGTCACGCCCAGCTGCCTATTAGCTTCTCGATTTCGAAGATGAAATGCACACACCTGGGTCTTGTTTAGTATGATTAGCTGCCACCCTCGGAGCTTCGGGTTCGATTTCCAGCTCTACCACGAAATTTGAAAAGTGGTACGAGAGCTTGAACGGAAAATACTCAGCCTCGGGAGTTCAACTGAGTAGAGGGATGGGAGGGAGGAGGCTGGTGGAGTTAAACTCGCACCTCAGCCAACCTTGAAGTGAATTTGCGTGGTTTCCCACTTTCCCTGTAGGCAAATGCCTGGATGGTACCTAACTTAAAGCCACGGCCGCTTCCTTGCCTCTCTCTTCCAAATTTCCCACCCCCACAAGAGCTTGTTCAGCATAGCAGGTGAGGACGCCTGGGCGAGGTACTGGTCCTCCTTCCCAATTGTATCCTCCGACCTAAAGTATCACGCTCCATAACATTGCCCTTGAGGCAGTAGAAGTGGGTGCCCTCGCTGAGTCCGAGGGAGAAACCTTCCCTAGACAGTAAACCAAGAAAGAAAGAAAGAAAGAAAGAAAGAAAGAAAGAAAGAAAGAAAGAAATTACAAGCTACTTGAAAAAGAAACAACTTAATTATTCCCCACTCTGAGGGCTTGGAAGGGGCCATCTAAGGAGGAACGCCCCCTCTTTTCCCAGGAGATGACTGGGTGTATGTTGTAAGTTGTTCCTTTTTCAGGTATAATTCTTACAATATGTTATTTTTTTCAAGTAATTCATGCATTTATTTATTCAAAATTAGTTTCGGCATACTAAATAACGTAACAGTTATAAAAAAGATAAACTTTTGTCTTGTATGTAGATAAGAAATAGCATGAAGTACACCGGGTGTGCCAGATTTCCTTCATCCTGTAGACGTAATTTGATTCCGGTTTCTGCCGTACGAGTAGCCTGCAGTTAAGGACATAACATTTTAGAAGAATTGCATGTGGATATCTTATCTGGTGTACCTAGAGACTGAAGATATAAGTAGAAGTGATTCAGATGATGACCAAAATGTGAACCTTCTAGTCTAATAATAACTGATATTTTCTCGTCAGAGCCTCCATGGCTCAGGTGGCAGCGCGCCGGCCTCTCACTACTGGGTTCCGGGGTCTGTGTGAGATTTGTGCTGGACAAAGCGGAGGCGGAACAGGTTTCCTCTAGATTCTCCGGTTTTCTCTGTCATCTTTCATTCCAGCAACACTCTCCAATATCATTTCATTTCATCCGTCAGTCATTAATTATTGCCCCAGAGGAGTGTGACAGGCTTGGGCAGCCGGCAAAATTCCTCTCCTCGCCGCTAGATGGGGGCTTCATTCATTCAATTCCTGGCCCGGTCGAATGACTGGAAACAGGCTGTGGATTTTCTTCTCTTGTCGTTTTTACCACACCCTAATGGGATCGCAGGTGCCCTTTCCGACACCAAGACTGTATCGGGGGATGTATTTACTGTTGTGTGTTTCTGCGGTGGTTGGTAGTATATTGTGTGGTCTGTTTATGAAGAAATATGTATTGAGACAAACAAGTACACCCAGTACTCACTTCGCCAAAGAGGTGGCCTGTTCCAAACAATCAATGTGGGGAATAAAAGCGTTTGAACAAAACAGTGCCCGAGCCAAAGGTATTAAGGAGGGGAGCCGAACCTAGTATCCTCTGAATCGAAGCGAGCAACGCTGACCAGTCAGCCAAGGAACCAGACTTCAACGTGTAGTAATACATACATCGTCATTATAGACTGTTATGCCTTTCAGCGTTCAGACTGCAAGCCTCTGTGAATTTACTAATCGTCGCCACAATCCTCTATTTGCAACTAGAGCTGTGGCCTCATTTAGTACTATACCTCATATCTTTAAATCGTTACAATCTGAGTCTAAGCATCGTCGTCTTTGTCTCCCTCTGCTTTCCTTGCCCTCCATAACAGAGTCCATTATACTCCTAGGTAACCTATCCCCCTCCATTTTCTCCATCTGGCCCCACCACCGAAACAGATTAATGAGCACAGCTTTGTCCGTCTAATTAATTCCTAACTTAGCCTTTATCTCCTCATTCCGAGTACCCTCTTGCCATTGTTCCCACCGGTTTGTAGCGGCAATCATTCTCGCTACTTTCTCCTCAGTCCACCCAGCATTCGCTCCCGTTAAGCATATTTGGTCTGAAAATAGGCCAATGTAGTATAATTTGGCGGTAGGCTGTGATGGTTGCAGGGTTTAGATGGTTTCATAGAACTTTCATTTGCTCGTTTTTGCCGAATCTTAATGAAGTTTTTGTTTTCCATTATTAAATTACTTATTCTGTGCAACTGACCACGATGTATTCACAACGACACATAACCTCCAACTGAGCGCGTGAGTCAACATAGCGCCATCTTATAACAGAGTATGCATATGACGTCACAAATTTTACCGTAATTTGAAGCGCTATTTCATAAAAACTACTTTTCAGACTTTCAGTTCTTTTCCGTCTCCGTAACGTAACGGTTTGTGTTATTAGCTAATGTTCTCGGAGGCCCGGGTTCGATTCCCGGTATTGCCGGGAATTTTTTTTTTTTTACTAGTTGCTTTACGTCGCATCGACACAGATAGGTCTTGTGGCGACGATGGGACAGAATAGGCCTAGGAATGGGAAGGAATCGGCCGTGGCCTTAATTAAGGTACAGCCCCAGCATTTGCCTGGTGTGAAAATGTGAAGCCACGGAAAACCATCTTCAGGGCTGCCGACGGTGGGGTTCGAACCAACTTTGGTACATGCAGCTCACCTCCATTGAGGTTGTGCCTCAAAAGAGCTGCACAACCTCGGGTTGAAAACTCGAGTTTACTTACCGTAAATTAAATACTCTTGGTGATATATGCGTTCCACCCATTTTTTTTTCCATGTGCCCGTTGTCGGGGAACGTAAGTCCGCGTTAAAAAAAGAATTTCACCGACAGTGACTAGTTTCGACGAGTCGAGTTACGACGTGGTAAGCAACAATGAGACATACGAATAGAAGATTAGAACAGTGTATGACCCCCTGTGGGTGGGGGACGCAAACGAAGAATTCACCCAGGGTATCCCCTGCCTGTCATGAGAGGCGACTAAAAGGGGCGACCAAAGGGTGATCAAATTAGAACCATGAAACTAGTTGTGATTTGTACCACCACGCGGAGAACACCATGAGTCGCTGTTATTTTCGCGTAGTACCAGTATGTTGGGTACCGAATAAGTTTGTGATTTGTAGCAAACGAGAGCGCGACGGCTTTTACAGTACCTCTGATTAGTAGCACTATATGAGCGACACCATGGGATGAGGGAACCCATGCTTCTGGCTTGCCTATGATTAGTACCCACTATATGAGGAACACCACGTGATAGTACGTGTCCCTGTGGTTAGTACCTTTATGTGATGAACACCATAGGTTTGCGTTGCCTGTAAATGGCGCCGCAATGTGCGAAACAGCGTAGGTCTGTAATACATGTGCGAATTTCATTACCTGTGAGTAGTACCATAATGTGTGGATACCGCGAGTCTACGCTACTCTTGATTAGTACTGCAACATGACAAATGCCATCGTTCTACTTTCCTAGCGATAAGTACCATTGTGAGGAGCTGCTGACTTGGATTTTGGACCCCTTTCGACTACAAGCATCATCGATTCAGTATTGTCCTATAGAAGCAGTCCCTTGGTCAGTAATACTATTGTTCTACGCCAGCTTCTGTGTATGTGAGGCACTGCGGGTCGGTTCCACTGATCGTTTTAAATTCATATCCATCCGTCCATTCATTCTTCGTACTCACGTTTTGAATTTTGGTCAGTGGATGCTTTTGGGCTTTTAATTTCTCATTTAATTTCGTCTCATTTCGTACCATTAGGGGCCGATGGCCTAGATGTTACGCCCCTTTAAACAACAACCATCATCATCATCATCATCATCATCATCATCATTCAGAAGAGTGTATGGTATCACTTACGCGTCTAGTAATCCCACAAGCGACTTAGAGGTGGTGGGGCGTTTCCTAGGTAACGACATTTCTGAAATATTCGTGGAACAGTAGAATTTTATGGCGAGAAACTCGCGGATAGGTATAAAAAAATTCCCAAACAATGAATAACAGTAACAAAGGAATATACGCCTGTGTAGCTAATTTGGCCCTCCAAGCTATAAGAGTGATTATCATCCCACCTCACACCGCTTAAGTGCGAGATCCTCCCGTCAGAGGGTTTATCGTCACGTGAGTGAAGTTACTACTCCGAGAATAATTTGCAGCCTAGCCGTGTCTGATGAACGATAGAAGTTGTTCGGGAGTTTAAATCTTATCATTGGTATGCAGGGCGGTTTAGAGAGAATAAACAGAATAGAAACATTATTCTGAACGTAACGATGTAATAAACTGTGTGAGTATTTGAACTAACTACAAAAGCGGGAACTGTGTCAGGGTACCGTATATTTGAAACTGGGCAACGCCGGTCATGACGTCCGGGAAGGGAAGGATCACATAATTTAAAAACTGTGCTCAAGAGTAGCAAACTTAAAGCGATATGTCATGTGATAAAGCTGCACAGAAATACTCTATTCCACATCACGTCTCAAGTACATTTCAGTATACGAGGGTTGTAAACAAAAAGTAGTGGCAATATTGATAGATCGCAATCAGTGCAGTCAACCGCAAAGTCTATTATCTTTTGCCAAATGGTGGGAAGCCGTTGGGGACCGTTGGCAAGGCGTTCCTGTTGATGACATCAACGGAGGCCCCACTGCGCGGAGTACAGATGGTACGTCAGGAAATCGGCGGCTTTGGACGGAGCGTGTTCCAAGACCTCCTAATGCCAATGCTGCAATAAAAGCTTGGTATTATCTACAACATGATAACGTGCGTTGGCCCTAAAGTGCCCTGGTTTTATAATATCATAAAGGGGAAGCCAAGGAAGAGAAGGTAGTACAGTAGGAGAATTTGGATTGGGACAAAGGAACGAAAGAGGAAGTCGGCTGGTTGAATTCTGCACCGACCATAATTTAGTCCTTGCAATACTTGGTTCAAACACCACAAACGACGGCTGTATACGTGGACGAGACCTGGAGACACTAGAAGGTATCAAATAGACTTCATTATGATTAGGCAGAGATTCAGAAACCAGGTGTTGGACTGCAAAACTTTCCCAGGAGCAGACGTGGATTCTGACCACAACTTGTAGGTCACGGAATGCCATCTGAAGCTGAAGAAATTGAAGAAAGGAAAGAATGCAAAAAGATGGGATGTAGACAAATTGAAAGAAAATAGTGTGAGGGATTGTTTCAAGGAACATGTTGCACAAGGACTAAATGAAAAGGCTGAAGGAAACACAATAGAGGAAGAGTGGAGAGTCATGAAAAATGAAGTCAGTAGGGCTTCTGAAGAAATGTTAGGAAGGAAGAAAAGATCAACTAAGAATCAGTGGATAACTCAGGAGATACTAGACCTGATTGATAACCAACGAAAATACAAGAATGCTAGAAATGAAGAGGGCTGAAAAAAATACAGGCGATTACAGAATCAAGTGGATAGAAAGTGCAAGGTAGCTAAGGAAGAATGGCTGAAGGAGAAGTGCAAGGATGTTGAAGGCTGTATGGTCCTAGGAAAGGTAGATGCTGCATACAGGAAAATCAAGGAAACCTTTGGAGAAAGGAAATCTAGGTGTATGAATATTAAGAGCTCAGATGGAAAGCCACTTCTAGGGAAAGAAGACAAAGCAGAAAGATGGTAGGAGCATATACAGCAGTTGTATCAAGGTAAAGATGTAGATAATTTGGTTCTGGAACATGAAGAGGCTGTTGACGCTGATGAAATGGGAGACCCAATTTTGAGGTCAGAGTTTGGCAGAGCAGTGAGTGACATAAATAGGAACAAGGCACCTGGAATTGATGACATTCCCTCTGAATTACTGAATGCCTTAGGAGAAACCAGCATGGCAAGGTTATTTCGTTTAGTGTGCAAGATGTATGAGACAGGAGAAGTCCCATCCGATTTTCGGTAGAATGTTGTCATACCTATTCCCAAGAAAGCCGGTGCTGACAGGTGTGAAAACTACCGCACCATTAGTTTAGTATCTCATGCCTGCAAAATTTTAACACGTATTATTTACAGAAGAATGGAAAAACAAGTTGAAGCTGAGTTGGGAGAAGATCAATTTGGCTTCAGAAGAAATGTAGGAACACGTGAAGCAATCCTGACTTTACGTCTGACCTTAGAAGATCGAATCAAGAAGGACAAGCCCACGTACATGGCATTCGTAGATCTAGAAAAGGCATTCGATAATGTTGATTGGACCAAGCTATTTATGATTCTGAAGATGATAGGGATCAAATACCGAGAACGAAGAATTATCTACAATCTGTATAAAAATCAGTCTGCAGTGATAAGAATCGAGGGCTTTGAAAAATAAGCAGCAATCCAGAAAGAAGTGAGGCAAGTCTGCAGTTTGTCCCCTCTCCTTTTCAATGCTTACATAGATCAGGCAGTAAAGGAAATCAAAGAGGAATTTGGAAAGGGAATCACAGTCCAAGGAGAGGAAATGAAAACCTTGAGATTTGCCGATGATATTGTTATTTTATCTGAGACTGCAGAAGATCTCGAGAAGTTGCTGAATGGTATGGATGAAGTCTTGGGTAAGGAGTGCAAGATGAAAATAAATAAGTCCAAAACAAAAGTAATGGAGTGCAGTCGAACGAAGGCAGGTGATAGAGGAAATATTAGATTAGAAAATTAAGTCTTAAAGGAAGTAGATGAATATTGTTACTTGGGTAGTAAAATTACTAACGATGGCAGAAGTAAAGAGGACATAAAATGCAGACTAGCACAAGCAAAGAAGAGCTTTCTTAAGAAAAGAAATTTCCTCACTTCAAACATTGATATCGGAATTAGAAAGATGTTTTTGAAGACTTTCGTGTGGAGCGTGGCATTGTATGGAAGTGAAACATGGGCAATAACTAGCTCAGAAAGAAAGAGAATAGAAGCTTTTGGAATGTGGTGTTACAGAAGAATGCTGAAGGTGAGATGGATAGATCGAATCACGAATGAAGAGATACTGAATCGAATTGGTGAGAGGAGATCGATTTGGCTAAATTTGACGAGACGAAGAGATAGAATGATAGGACACATCTTAAGACACCCAGGACTTGTTCAGTTGGTTTTCGAAGGAAGTGTAAGTGGTAAAAACGGTAGAGGTAGACCAAGGCATGAATATGACGAGCAGATGTAGGATGCAATAGTTACGTAGAAATGAAAAGGTTAGCACATGATAGGGTGGCATGGAGAGCTGCATCAAACCAATCTATGGACTGATCACTCAAAGAACAACAAAGAAGAAGCTCCCAGAATTCTTTACTGATAGGCTGGATTTCTGTACACAGCCCCGGTTTTAAATGCCTAGATAACATATTTCCAAGTATCTGATAGGTTGATTACAATCGAAGAGGAACCAGCTGATGTTTTGACAACGTCGGTACATTAAAGAATAAAAGTAAATAATGCTCAGAATCAGGTTAACAGACTTCAAAAATAAATGTTACTCTATCCAGTAGTTAATCTTTTGTCCAGAAGAGGGAGCCAATTAATCGATGGTAGAGACATCTAACTGTATAAGACAAAAGTTTCTGGGAGTTAAAAAGATCAAGTCTGTTGACGTAGAAGGACTTATAGAAGGCCGGCTGTTTAACTAGCCGGTGAAGGTGTACCCCCAGTACAGTCACACAAGACGTAAAGCAAATTGTACAAAAAAAAAAAAAACGGAAGCAAAAACAAAACATTGCTCACTGTACGCTTGTTATTTGGGCTGCTCATAGCTCAAAATGAGCCATTTAGAGCAGAAATCCGGTGACTTCCTCGTTCGTACCGATGAAGGATCGGAGCTGGCACAGGAGCTAATGCCCAACATGACCGCTATACATTGGTCTTGTGGGAATAACCGACACTAGGCGAGAGAGCTGGCACATGGGCTAATGTTCAAGATGGTCGCGATACATTGGTCTCATGTGAGTAACCGACACTAGGCGAGAGAGCTGGCGAGGGGCTAATGTTCAAGATGGTCGCGATATATTGGTCTTATGTGAGTAACCGACACAAGGCGAGAGAGCTGGCGAGGGGCTAATGTTCAAGATGGTCGCGATATATTGGTCTTATGTGAGTAACCGACACTAGGCGAGAGAGCTGGCGAGGGGCTAATGTTCAAGATGGTCGCGATATATTGGTCACGTGTGAGCAACCGACACTAGGCGAGAGAGCTGGCGAGGGGCTAATGTTCCAGATGGTCGCGATACATTGGTCTCATGTGAGTAACCGACACTAGGCGAGAGAGCTGGCGAGGGGCTAATGTTCCAGATGGTCGCGATACATTGGTCTTATGTGAGTAACCGACACTAGGCGAGAGAGCTGGCGAGGGGCTAATGTTCCAGATGGTCGCGATACATTGGTCTTATGTGAGTAACCGACACTAGGCGAGAGAGCTGGCGAGGGGCTAATGTTCCAGATGGTCGCGATACATTGGTCTTGTGGGAATAACTGACACTAGGCGAGAGAGCTGGCGAGGGGCTAATGTTCCTGATGGTCGCGATACATTGGTCTCATGTGAGTAACCGACACTAGGCGAGAGAGCTGGCGAGGAGCTAATGTTCCAGATGACCGCTATACATTGGTCTTATGTGAGTAACCGACTCTAGGCGAGAGAGCTGGCAAGGAGCTAATGTTCCAGATGACCGCTATACATTGGTCTTATGGGAGTAACCGACACTAGGCGAGAGAGCTGGCACAGAAGCTAATGTTCCAGATGGTCGCGATACATTGGTCTCATGTGAGCAACCGACACTAGGCGAGAGAGATGGCGAGGGGCTAATGTTCCAGATGGTCGCGATACATTGATCTTATGTGAGTAACCGACACTAGGCGAGGGAGCTGGTGAGGGGCTAATCTTCCAGATGACCGCTATACATTGGTCTTATGTGAGTAACCGACACTAGGCGAGAGAGCTGGCGAGGAGCTAATGTTCCAGATGGTCGCGATACATTGGTCTTATGGGAGTAACCGACACTAGGCGAGAGAGCTGGCACAGAAGCTAATGTTCCAGATGGTCGCGATACATTGGTCTTATGTGAGTAACCGACACTAGGCGAGAGAGCTGGCGAGGAGCTAATGTTCCTGATGGTCGCGATATATTGGTCTCATGTGAGTAACCGACACTAGGCGAGAGAGCTGGCACAGAAGCTAATGTTCCAGATGGTCGTGATACATTGGTCTCATGTGAGCAACCGACACTAGGCGAGAGAGCTGGCGAGGGGCTAATGTTCCAGATGGTCGCGATACATTGGTCTTGTGGGAATAACCGACACTAGGCGAGAGAGCTGGCGAGGGGCTAATGTTCCTGATGGTCGCGATACGTTGGTCTCATGTGAGTAACCGACACTAGGCGAGAGAGCTGGCGAGGAGCTAATGTTCCAAATGACCGCTATACATTGGTCTTATGTGAGTAACCGACACTAGGCGAGAGAGCTGGCGAGGAGCTAATGTTCCAGATGACCGCTATACATTGGTCTTATGTGAGTAACCGACACTAGGCGAGAGAGCTGGCAAGGAGCTAATGTTCCAGATGACCGCTATACATTGGTCTTATGTGAGTCACCGACACTGGGCGGGCGAGCTGGCGAGGGGCTAATGTTCCAGATGGTCGCCATACATTGGTCTTATGTGAGTAACCGACACTGGGCGGGCGAGCTGGCGAGGGGCTAATGTTCCAGATGGTCGCGATACATTGGTCTTATGTGAGTAACCGACACTAGGCGAGAGAGCTGGCGAGGGGCTAATGTTCCAGATGACCGCTATACATTGGTCTTATGTGAGTAACCGACACTAGGCGAGAGAGCTGGCACAGAAGCTAATGTTCCAGATGGTCTCGATACATTGGTCTTATGTCAGTAATCGACACCAGGCGAGAGAGCTGGCGAGGGGCTAATGTTCCAGATGGTCGCGATACATTGGTCTTATGTGAGTAACCGACACTAGGCGAGAGAGCTGGCGAGGAGCCAAAGTTCCAAATGACCGCTATACATTGGTCTAAAGTGAGTAACCGACACTACGCGAGAGAGCTGGCGAGGAGCTAATGTTCCAGATGACCGATATACTTTGGTCTTATGGGAGTAACCGACACTAGGCGAGAGAGCTGGCACAGAAGCTAATGTTCCAGATGGTCGCGAAACATTGGTCTTATGTGAGTAACCGACAATAGGCGAGAGAGCTGGCACAGAAGCTAATGTTCCAGATGGTCGCGATATATTGGTCTTATGTGAGTAACCGACACTAGGCGAGAGAGCTGGCGCGGGGCTAATGTTCCAGATGGTCGTGATACATTGGTCTCATGTGAGTAACCGACACTAGGCGAGAGAGCTGGCTAGGGGCTAATGTTCAAGATGGTCGCGATATATTGGTCTCGTGTGAGCAACTGACACTAGGCGAGAGAGCTGGCGAGGGGCTAATGTTCCAGATGGTCGCGATACATTGGTCTCATGTGAGTAACCGACACTAGGCGAGAGAGCAGGTGAGGGGCTAATGTTCCAGATGACCGCTATACATTGGTCTTATGGGAGTAACCGACACTAGGCGAGAGAGCTGGCAAGGAGCTAATGTTCCAAATGACCGCTATACATTGGTCTTATGTGAGTAACCGACACTGGGCGGGCGAGCTGGCGAGGGGCTAATTGTCAGGATGGCCGCGATACATTGGTCTTATGTGAGTAACCGACACTACGCGAGAGAGCTGGCGATGAGCTAATGTTCCAGATGGTCGCGATACATTGGTCTTATGTGAGTAACCGACACTAGGCGAGAGAGCTGGCGAGGAGCTAATGTTCCTGATGGTCGCGATATATTGGTCTTATGTGAGTAACCGACTCTAGGCGAGAGAGCTGGCGACAGGCTAATGTTCCAGATGGTCGCGATACATTGGTCTTATGTGAGTAACCGACACTAGGCGAGAGAGCTGGCGAGGAGCTAATGTTCCAGAAGGTCGCGATACATTGGTCTTATGGGAGTAACCGACACTAGGCGAGAGAGCTGGCGAGGGGCTAATGTTCCAGATGACCGCTATACATTGGTCTTATGGGAGTAACCGACACTAGGCGAGAGAGCTGGCACAGAAGCTAATGTTCCAGATGGTCGCGATACATTGGTCTTATGTGAGTAACCGACACTAGGCGAGAGAGCTGGCGAGGGGCTAATGTTCCAGATGGTCGCGATACATTGGTCTTATGTGAGTAACCGACACTAGGCGAGAGAGCTGGCGAGGAGCAAATGTTCCAAATGACCGCTATACATTGGTCTTATGTGAGTAACCGACACTGGGCGGGCGAGCTGGCGAGGGGCTAATGTTCAAGATGGTCGCGATACATTGGTCTTATGTGAGTAACCGACACTAGGCGAGAGAGCTTGCACAGAAGCTAATGTTCCAGATGGTCGCGAAACATTGGTCTTATGTGAGTAACCGACACTAGGCGAGAGAGCTGGCACAGAAGCTAATGTTCCAGATGGTCGCGATACATTGGTCTTATGTCAGCAATCGACACTAGGCGAGAGAGCTGGCGAGTGGCTAATGTTCCAGATGGTCGCGATACATTGGTCTTGTGGGAATAACCGACACTAGGCGAGAGAGCTGGCGAGGGGCTAATGTTCCTGATGGTCGCGATACATTGGTCTCATGTGAGTAACCGACACTAGGCGAGAGAGCTGGCGAGGAGCTAATGTTCCAGATGACCGCTATACATTGGTCTCATGTGAGTAACCGACACTAGGCGAGAGAGCTGGCGAGGAGCTAATGTTCCAGATGACCGCTATACATTGGTCTTATGTGAGTAACCGACTCTAGGCGAGAGAGCTGGCAAGGAGCTTATGTTCCAGATGACCGCTATACATTGGTCTTATGTGAGTAACCGACACTGGGCGGGCGAGCTGGCGAGGGGCTAATGTTCCAGATGGTCGCGATACATTGGTCTTATGTGAGTAACCGACACTAGGCGAGAGAGCTGGCGAGGGGCTAATGTTCCAGATGACCGCTATACATTGGTCTTATGGGAGTAACCGACACTAGGCGAGAGAGCTGGCACAGAAGCTAATGTTCCAGATGGTCGCGATACATTGGTCTCATGTGAGCAACCGACACTAGGCGAGAGAGCTGGCGAGGGGCTAATGTTCCAGATGGTCGCGATACATTGATCTTATGTGAGTAACCGACACTAGGCGAGAGAGCTGGCGAGGAGCTAATGTTCCAGATGGTCGCGATACATTGGTCTTATGGGAGTAACCGACACTAGGCGAGAGAGCTGGCACAGAAGCTAATGTTCCAGATGGTCGCGATACATTGGTCTTATGTGAGTAACCGACACTAGGCGAGAGAGCTGGCGAGGAGCTAATGTTCCTGATGGTCGCGATATATTGGTCTCATGTGAGTAACCGACACTAGGCGAGAGACCTGGCACAGAAGCTAATGTTCCAGATGGTCGTGATACATTGGTCTCATGTGAGCAACCGACACTAGGCGAGAGAGCTGGCGAGGGGCTAATGTTCCAGATGGTCGCGATACATTGGTCTTGTGGGAATAACCGACACTAGGCGAGAGAGCTGGCGAGGGGCTAATGTTCCTGATGGTCGCGATATATTGGTCTTATGTGAGTAACCGACACTAGGCGAGAGAGCTGGCGAGGAGTTAATGTTCCAAATGACTGCTATACATGGGTCTTATGTGAGTAACCGACACTAGGCGAGAGAGCTGGCGAGGAGCTAATGTTCCAGATGACCGCTATACATTGGTCTTGTGGGAGTAACCGACACTAGGCGAGAGAGCTGGCACAGAGGCTAATGTTCCAGATGGTCGCGATACATTGGTCTTATGTGAGTAACCGACACTAGGCGAGAGAGCTGGCAAGGAGCTAATGTTCCAGATGACCGCTATACATTTGTCTTATGTGAGTAACCGACACTGGGCGGGCGAGCTGGCGGGGGGCTAATGTTGCAGATGGTCGCGATACATTGGTCGTATGTGAGTAACCGACACTGGGCGGGCGAGCTGGCGAGAGGCTAATGTTCCAGATGACCGCTATACATTGGTCTTATGTGAGTAACCGACACTGGGCGGGCAAGCTGGCGAGGGGCTAATGTTCCAGATGGTCGCGATACATTGGTCTTATGTGAGTAACCGACACTAGGCGAGAGAGCTGGCGAGGGGCTAATGTTCCAGATGACCGCTATACATTGGTCTTATGGGAGTAACCGACACTAGGCGAGAGAGCTGGCACAGAAGCTAATGTTCCAGATGGTCGCGATACATTGGTCTTATGTGAGTAACCGACACTAGGCGAGAGAGCTGGCGAGGGGCTAATGTTCCAGATGGTCGCGATACATTGGTCTTATGTGAGTAACCGACACTAGGCGAGAGAGCTGGCGAGGAGCTAATGTTCCAAATGACCGCTATACATTGGTCTTATGTGAGTAACCGACACTAGGCGAGAGAGCTGGCGAGGAGCTAATGTTCCAGATGACCGCTATACATTGGTCTTATGGGAGTAACCGACACTAGGCGAGAGAGCTGGCACAGAAGCTAATGTTCCAGATGGTCGCGAAACATTGGTCTTATGTTAGTAACCGACACTAGGCGAGAGAGCTGGCACAGAAGCTAATGTTCCAGATGGTCGCGATACATTGGTCTTATGTCAGTAATCGACACTAGGCGAGAGAGCTGGCGAGGGGCTAATGTTCCAGATGGTCGCGATATATTGGTCTTATGTGAGTAACCGACACTAGGCGAGAGAGCTGGCACAGAAGCTAATGTTCCAGATGGTCGCGATACATTGGTCTTATGTGAGTAACCGACACTAGGCGAGAGAGCTGGCGAGGGGCTAATGTTCCAGATGGTCGCGATACATTGGTCTTATGTGAGTAACCGACACTAGGCGAGAGAGCTGGCGAGGGGCTAATGTTCCAGATGGTCGCGATACATTGGTCTTATATGAGTAACCGACACTAGGCGAGAGAGCTGGCGAGGGGCTAATGTTCCAGATGGTCGCGATATATTGGTCTTATGGGGGATAAGTGGAAAAAAATTCTGCTGTTTATTGGTAGAACTTTGAATACATATGACGTCAAAATAATGTCGTATTTCAGAAATTAAAAAATAATTCAATGTTCGCAGCTCAGCTAGTATTTAATGGTGAACAACTGAGAATTTCTCCTCTATTTACCAGGATGAAAGCATTCACTTCTTGTACGCAGAACGTTTTCATACAATTTACGCATCAGTGCTACCTGAAGCTGCAGTGCAGTGATATACTTACAGGGAAACACTTACAACTGTAATGCCCGAGTGCACCAACCTCGATAAAGACAATACCACGGCAAACTTCATAATTTACCAGGGTAAAGTCGTATATCTGTTGCATCAAGCTCAGTTTCGAGTTTACCGACGTTTTACCACGATATAAACTTGACCGTCCATATGGGTGCGGTCATCTAAGAAAACTGTGCTAAGTTTTATTTATTTGTTTATTTGCTTAACAACTAGAGGTTATATCTCCAGTATGTTAATCAATAAGAAAGGAACGAAGGGATAGTAAAAGAAGAGCCGGGATTTATTTGAAGAACTAAGCGATGCTTTGTTCCAGAGAATGTTTCGATTACGAAAGGAAACGGTGAGTTATATTTCAGAGATAACTAGCAAATGTACCCGTGCTTCGCTACGGTATTCTACACCGTATACGGATATCGAAGTAAATTACTGTACATGTAGTGAAAAATATTTTTTTAAATTGCATGTCTCTTAGCGTTATCCGAGAAACAGCATGGGGAGGTCCTCATACGTTGTTTCCAATGTAAAGTGCGAGTTGCGGAGTTTTAATGATAACGGCAGGCCCTATTGCGTACTGCGTGGTCACAGTCGATTTGGAGAGTTTCGTTACAATGGCAGGCCACCTTTACTACTTCCGGACAGATTACAGTTGAGGAGCTTTTATTACAATGGCGGGCAAAGAAGAATTATCACTTTTGGAAGACAACCCCGATTCCGATATCGGAGATTCATAGTACCACATGTCACTCTTACAAACATACTGCGATGCAAGTTTCAATGTATCTTTGAGTTTGGCATCCTTAATGGGAAGCCTACTGTTATATGCAGGCTCAGCAGTGAGTGTTACTTGCTGTCCAGGCTTCATCAAAGAAAACTCTTCATAGTACATTCCACTCTGATGGTCACAGCATTGCAAAGCATCTGATGTGCTTGAATAGCGGGAAACACGATATCTAGATACACGGAATTTTACATTCGTCTTACCCTTAACATTCTTTAGGAACAGTGGCCTCAGATGATTGAGGTAGTTCCGAAAATGATCCTGTTCAACATCAATGACCCTGAACTTCATTGGTGATTGTTCTTAACCAGTTTTTATATTTTTCAGGTAAATAAATTCGTTCTGCTTTCCTATGTTCTTCTCAATGCGACCAAAATATTGGTCGCAAGGCAGAAAGCTATAGCCTGCTTCCAGAAATCGATGAGAAATAGGGATATCTGCAGTATTTATCCCTTTCTTCCACCGAAGTGATATCAGGGATAAGAGTCTACAGCTGATAGAGGCTGGGATATGAGTATGAGAAATCCCGTTCTTCCATCGAAAGAAGCGCAATTTTTTTCCTTTATGCAGCACTAAAAAAGAGTTTTACGGAAAAAAGTGGAGTTGTCCCCTTCTTGCACCGAGGTCTTCAATTCCCGACCCTGCCGGAAATCAAACCCGCGACTCCTGTAACCAAAGGCCAGCACGCTAAACATTTATCCATGGAGTCTGACTTAAACCTATTTATATTCGTCAATAATGTTCGACCATCGAATTGGTAATCGTCCACGATCTCTCTTGCCGCGAACTTTCCCAAGAATGATCAGATTTTCTATGCTGTCATTCCAACATCACACAGTGTGTTCAAAGAAGTGTAAAACTCTTTGTTTACATATTGATGACAACATGATTCTGGGGCTGAACTGATTTAATGGAATCGTTGATAATAGCCCCAGGTTATTTTTGAGGTCTCTAGTTCCAAACGCTGCGCTGGTAAGTTAATTTCTTCATAATATCGATCATTATATAACTACTGTCGGCGTGATGGTTTAAAGAGCCAGTAAGGTCATAATTTTTAACGGCCTACTCGGTTGCCGTTGTTTTAAAATGTCGCGAGTACTAGACGACCTGCTGAACAGGTTCTCGTCATAATCCACGAGTCCTGCAGGACGTCCAGACAGTCTGTCATGGCGACTGCTCGAGGACACAGAAGGCTGACACCAATTACTTGGACCGCTTTAAAATATGTACAGCCACAGTTTCCATCTTATTCCAGCGCATATAATATGGAATGTTTTTCTTTCATTCATTCCGGGCCCAAGTCAGCGGGTTCAATCACGGCTCAGTCTGGTGGTATTTGAAGCTGCACACAAATACATCAGCCTCGTGCCCCGTTAGATTTACGGGCAAGTAAAAGAACTCCTGCGGGACTAAAGTCTGACACAATCAATCAATCAATCAATCAATCAATCAATCAATCAATCAATCAATCAATCAATCAATCAATCAATCAATCAATCAATCAATCAATCAATCAATCAATCAATCAATCCTGATCTGTATTTAGGGCAGTCGCCCAGGTGGCAGATTTCCTATCTGTTGTTTTCCTATTCTTAAATGACTGCAAAGAAATTGGAAATTTATTGAACATCTCCCTTGGTAAGTTATTCCAATCCCTAACTCCCCTTCCTATAAACGAATATTTGCCCCAATTTGTCCTCCTTAAAGCGAGCTCGATAGCTGCAGTCGCTTAAGTGCGGCCAGTATCCAGTAATCGGGAGATAGTGGGTTCGAGTCCCACTGTCGGCAGCCTTGAAGATGGTTTTCCGTGGTTTCCCATTTTCACACCAGGCAAATGCCGGGGTTGAACCATAATTAAGGCAACGGCTGCTTCCTTCCAACTCCTAGGCCTTTCCTATCCCATCGTCGCCATAAGACCTATCTGTGGTTTCCCATTTTCACACCAGGCAAATGCTGGGGCTGTACCTTAATTAAGGCCACGGCCGCTTCCTTCCAACTCCTAGGCCTTTCCTATCCCATCGTCGCCATAAGACCTATGTGTGTCAGTGCGACGTAAAGCCCCTAGCAAGAAAAAAAAGACCTATCTGTGTCAGTGCGACGTAAAGCAAATTGCAAAAAAAAAAAAAAAAAAAAAAAAAAATTCCAACTTTATCTTCATATTGTGATCTTTCCTACTTTTAAATACACCATCCAAACTTATTCGTCTACTGATGTCCTCCCACGCCACCTCTCCACTGACAGCTCGGAACATACCACTTAGTCGAGCAGCTCGTCTCCTTTCTCCCGAGTCTTCCCAGCCCAAACTTTGCAACATATTTCTAACGCTACGCTTTTGTCGGAAATCGCTCAGAATAAATCGAGCTGCTTTTCTTTGGATTTTTTTCCAGTTCCTGAATCAAGTAATCCTGGTGAGGCTCCCATACACTGGAACCATACTCTAGTTGAGGTCTCACCAGGGACAAATATGCTCTCTCCTTTACATCCTTACTACAACCCCTAAATACTCTCATAACCATGTGCAGAGATCTGTACCCTTTATTTACAATCATATTTATGTGATTACCCCAATGGAGATCTTTCCTTATATTAATACCTAGCTATTTACAATGATCCCCAAAGGAAACTTTCACCCCATCAACGCAGTAATTAAAACTGAGAGGACTTTTCCTATTTGTGAAACTCACAACCTGACTTTTATCCCCGTAATCGCGGAAACTGTAAAAGTAGCCAGTGAGATTTAAAACCAAGAACATTATTATTATTATTATTATTATTATTATTATTATTATTATTATTATTATTATTATTATTATTATTAATCTAATAGTTTAAATTCTCTGTCTCATGTTAGACAGCCGAAAAATACTGAGTAATGCTTGTAATAAGGTTCAAGAACGCGTTCTCTCAGCGATTTCTCGTGTGAATGAAATTTGTTACTTCGGATATGTGAACACTGTGCAGAAGAAAACTGAAGAGAAAGTTCTTTGAAAATACAAACATGTCAGCGGAAAATGGAGAAATAATAGGGAATTTGTGATTCTTCTTCTTCTTCTTCTTCTCCTCCTTCTGCATCATGATTATGATCATGATCATCATCACCGCCATCCCCATTTGGCTATTAGAGTCTGGGTGCAGTCGTTAGCCAGACAATTCGTGGAAAGTGAATGACAGCTGACTGCTGCATGTAGGTGTAATTATGGGATTATGAAATATTTAAATCACATTCGTGGTAGCCAGGCGGACAATGAGAACTCTAGACGTGCTTTTTTATAAGATCTATAATTTCCCTGACGAGAGGCCATCATTACCCCACTGTAAATTTCCTGAAGTATTAAAATGCTATTCCCGATCAATTGCGAGAAAGAAGGCGCTGAAAAATTAGTGGCGAGTCATCATATTACGATTACGCGATATGGTCTTTTAATTGGTTGGATAGCTCACGCAATAACGTTTCGGATTTATAAGTGGAAGGTTGTGGGATCTATCCTCAATGTCTGCTCAGTTTCTCAATTTGCTTTTTATATTTTACTGAAATGTGTATTTATTCAATTTCTTTACAAAATGTTTTCAAATATATATTTTTAAATAAACGTTATCATTTTTACATATCTTTTAGTATTTATGCGTAAAATATGATGACGGATGTGATATTTTGTATAAATAACCACCGTAAAATATACAAGTATGTTCAATTATCTGCTATAATAAAATTATACACACGCTAGTACAATTTAATTGCACGAAGCAGAATGATGGTTATCGTAGAAACACGCAAAAGAGAAGATAACATTTCGCACATCTATCACGCGTAATGTAACATATTAAAACGATCCGTGAGGACAATATTGAGGGTGAATAATAGATAGGAAATTGATTTCACGCCATTTCTCTATTTAAAATGTGCAGTTTGGAATACGCTTGAAAAGAGCTTTATACCTGCCTATAGAAGAAGACATCACAGAGTGCACTGTGGAGGAATCATCTCGATAGTGCACGTCAGTAGTCTATAAACAACCTAAAAGGCCTCGTCATGCAACACTGGATATTCTTTTGTTCTCCACAAGAGGCGACTAGTACAAGATATTCTTTTCCTACATATGGTTTAAAAGCATTATGCAAGAAAAATATTTGTACAGAACTGCTGTAACTTACCTACATTTCTAGAACGTGACGTTCTTGTACTTCGCGTACTCATTCAATTCATCATCTTCTGAACTCTGGTACATATTGCTTCTTGTAGATACATAAATGCCGACCCCGTGGTGTAGGGCAGCGTGCCTGCCTCTTACCCGGAGGCCTTGGGTTCGATTCCCGGCCAGGTCAGGGATTTTAACCTGGACCTGAGGGCTGGTTCGAGGTCCACTCAGCCTACGTGATTAGAATTGAGGAGCTATCTGACGGTAAGAGGGCGGCCCCAGTCTAGAAAGCCAAGAATAACGGCCGTGAGGATTCGTCGTGCTGACCACACGACACCTCGTAATCTGCAGACCTTCGGGCTGAGGAGCGGTCGCTTGGTAGGCCAAGGCGTTCAAGGGCTGTAGTGCCATGGGGTTTGGTTTGGTTTGGTTAGATACATAAAAACGTAGGAGAAATATGCATACTAATTAATATCGGACATGAAAAATTTTCTTATAAATATTTTGGAAGAAGGAAGTGTTATCATTTGAAAAAGCTAAATCTTTATTAATTGAAAAAAAAAGAGTATTTAAAATTTGTTTATATGGATATCTTTAGAAAATTTTACGAGATAATTGAATAGACATTTCAATAAAAACCTGAAAAGAACACTTTGGAAAATGAAGAGGCAGTGGGAACTGATTCCGCGAACTTCCGGCTTAAAATCCATCACCAGAGATCTCCGGCCAATTCGAAGTTCTTATCTTCTAATTCTTAAGACCCGTGACAAATTTTTCAGCGCCTTTCATCTCGTAACTGACTGGCTTGTAATAGTTTAGAAAGTTTACTGTGTGGTAATGACCTCTCGTTATGAATTATGAATTTTAACAAACTACATGCCTGGCGTTCCCCTTCTGAGTGACTTTTTGAGTCCAAGTCCAGAGGTATTTGGAGGTTCTCAAAAACACCTGTCTTGTGTCGCCATCACGCCGTCTCCGAAAAAATTGTAAAAGTATTTAGTGGGGCGTAGAACCAGTAGAATTATTAAGTTTTATTAAACACATTGCGCATAGAATAGATATATTTCATTCTCAGCAGAGAATAAAAGAGCACTGAGTCGATGACTGGTGGTATTCGTTTTGGCCGCAGAGTCTATAGTGAAACCCGTGGACTGCAATTCTGGTGTATAAGATATGTGAGGAAGTGCGAAATTAGGCTGTTTCCATCTGTTTCCATTCTTCAGTGTTCATAGCAGGTGTTTGATGAAAGTCTGGATCAATACTCGCTGGTTTCTGTACCCTTTTTTTCGGATATGAGCTTCGTATAAAGATGTGACACAAAAGTCGTCTCTCAATAGTAGCTCCTTAATAAAGAAAACGTTCTCTTCTAGTAAACTAGCCTGGTTTGTACGGTCTTGATAAGAGCAGGGCTCTTTTCATGTAGGTAGCTTTTATAGCTTACAGTCTCTTTAGGAGAAAGATAGGTCCAAATTGAGCTGATAACGTAGCAGGCGTCTGGTGCAATCCTCAAATGAAAGAGGCGTAAAGCTATTCCTAGGGACAATTTTATAGCCTGCTAATCTTAAAAATAGCCTTGGTTGGTGCTATGCGTCTATCTTCTATGTGTTTGGTAAAGAGTTTCTCTGTTACCTATAAAGTTAGTCGTAAGTAACGATAGGAGTTCACAAATTTCAGTTGATCATTGGCACAAGTTAAGATGTCCGTCCTGGATACGTTTCCTCATCTTCTGAAATTCATAACCATAGTTTTTGATTAATACGTATACATTCACGACCAATAAATGACATTATAACGTATAATTTTGTGTATGCTAGGTCGTGTATTACTTATTTTAAGGTTACGTGTTTCGAACTTGGAACCAGGATCATCTCCAGAGCAATAAAAAATAGTACAACTGTCACTCAATAGTAACCTGACTCAAGCTAGAGAGCTCTTTTAGAAATATAGTTCATTTCAGGATCTCCAGAGACAAGGAGAAAGATGTTGAGGAGTAAATTATGGAGGATAGCCGGGATGTACTCAGTACATAGCCGTCTCATTTGTTAAAATATTCGGGTGTGTAACAATTTCATTAGCCTCACGATTGATTCTAGGTAGAAAATATTTCTCTGTACAAATGACAGAAGTTGCATTAAAAATGATAGATGGTGATTATGTATGGCATTTTCTGCCACTGCTGACTTCTCTGGCTAGCTAAGACGTAAGTGCCTACGATGTCCTTTAACTCTCGTTGCTACCTTCCTACATGTTTGGCTAACATAAGCCGATCCACAGGAGTAAGGGATTATATATTCCAGCACTGTTTAAACCAATGAGATCTTTTACAGATCGCAAGCAATTGCTTATCGTGATATTAGGTTTAAAGATGATCTTCATATTGTGCCCTGTGAAAATATTACCAACCCTATCCGTGACAGACTGTTCGTATGGCAAGAAGGCCAGACTCAAAGGGCGAGAATCACGCGACAATCTGTCTTTTCACTAAGGATGTATCACTTCGTCAATCTGTTTCCTTCAGCAGCCGTTGATCAGGAATATTCCGGTTAGGAATTCCAGTTTAGCGTTAAATTTAATCTCCTCACAAACCTCCCTTGCTCTGCTGATAAGAGTGCTAAGCACAGCACGCTTTCGGCAAGAATGGTGGTGAGAAGAACCATTAAAATATCTATTAGTATGGGTGAGTTTACAGTAAACCGAATAACGTAAAGTTCCATCTGATTTCCTAGAAACCAAAACATCCAAGAATGTCAAACATCCTCCACATTCAGTGTTTGGATACATGCTATTCAACTGATCCAAAAATATGGATAATTCGTTTTCACCATAGGACCAGAATACAAATGTATCATAGACATATCTTAACCAGATAGAAGGCTTGAGTGTGCAAGAATGAAGATAACGCTCTTCAAAATCTTGCATGTAGAAGTTAGCGATGTCTTGTGCCAATGGCGATCGCGTGGCAAGACCATACCGTATATTGTTCATATGTTCGATGAAAACTGAAATGTGTGGTGGTGAGGACAAGCTGAAACAGATTAAACATGTCACCAGGAAAGATTTCATCGATCAGAGAGAGGGCGTCCATGACTGGAACCCTAGTGAACAGAGACACAACAACAAATTCACTATAGCATCACCAGGAGCCTCCGTGGCTCAGACGGCGGCGTGTCGGCCTCCCACCGCTGGATACTGTGGTTCAAATCCCGTCACTCCATGTGAGATTTCTGCCGGACAAAGCGGAGGCGGGACAGGTTTTTCTTCGGGTACTCCATTCTTATTTCATCGTATCTATCAGTCATTAATAATGAAGCACTTCGTGAGTGGTGACCCCATCGTACTAATAGCCTATATATGATTCATTCATTCCTTCGCTGGCCCGGTCATTGACTGGAAAACTGGTTGTAGGTTTTCATTTATCACCACGAGAGACATCCAGATTGGATAAAATGCCAATAAAGCTGCGATGAATTCCTGATGGATGCCCCATTACCTATATACGGCGGTTTTTCTGCTTTTTTCTCTAATCCATACGTTTCAGAACAAGATTACTACCAGAGAATGAATTATCCGTGCGTTGCGGGTCTTGCATACAGGAGGTGATGGATTCGAATTCCTTCATCGGCAGAGATCAAGATGGTTTCCAATGGTACTACTGTTTGTTTTAAGTGGCACCGACTCACACATGTCTTAGGGGACGATGGATTAGGGCAGAGTAGGATTGGGAAGGAAGCGACCAAGACCTTAATTAAAATGCATGTACCTGGTGTGAAAATGTGAAAACACGGAACACCATCTTCAGAGATGCCGACAGTGGGATTCGAACCCACTTCTTCCCGAATGCAAGCTCACAGCTATGTGGTACGTACCGCGTAGCAAATTTACTCAGTAGGTTTAACATTGGTTTCCCATTTTCACACTAGTGAAACGTCAGGTCTAAACATTATGCGTGGGAGGGAGGGGGGGCAAATTTGATACCTTCCTAGTCCTGTCCCAGTGTCATAAAAATCTGTGATATGTGATTTTAAGCAGCAAAAATAAAATGAAAATAAATAGATGCCAACATGTAATAAACAAGGTATATGAATATGAAGAGTGGCTTATTTTCCAGGGCGTTAATATAAGTTTGTTGTATTGAAGACTCAATCACAGATACAGTAATATCTGGAAGTTAGAGTACAATGAGGACGAAACGATGTGGCTTCGACGTAAATCACTAAAATATCAGTTCTAAACTGGAACTACCAAACCAAACCCTACTACAGCCTTGAAGGGCCTTGGCCTACCAAGCTACCGCTGCTCAGCCCGAAGGCCTGAAGATTACGAGGTGTCGTGTGGTCAGCACGACGAATCCTCTCGACCGTTATTCTTGGCTTTCTAGACCGGGGCCGCTATCTCACTGTCAGATAGCTCCTCAATTCTAATCACGTAGGCTAAGTGGACCTCGAACCAGCCCTCAGGTCCAGGTAAAAATCTATGACCTGGCCGGGAATGGAGCCCGGGGCCTCCGGGTGGGAGGCAGGCAGGCTACCCCTACACCACGGGGCCGGCTAACTGGAACTACCTCTACAGGGAATATAAAGTCTTAATTTGAGAGTTATATACTGATGTCAAGATGGATATAATTCCAGCCTTGACAGGCACTTAAGGATCTTTCAAAAGTACAGCAAATATTTGGGTGATGTGCCGCACAGACGACATGTGCCAGAAGAAGAAGAGCAAGAGTATAAGAGGAAGAAAGTAGGCTGTAAAACCGGGAAACTACGAAAAAAACATCTTCAGGGCTGCTGACAGTGGTGCTCAAACCCACTAACTCCCAAATGCAAGCTGACAGATACGTGATCGATACCGCTCAGTCACTTACTCGGATATTGTGGACTTTATTGGAAGCAAAAGCGAAGTACGTGCTCCTTATGAAAGGCAGTCCTTGCGGAAGAGATCGATTTAGAACGTGTTACGTATCGATAATGGAAGCTCCCTCTGTGGATCTGTGGCAGACTGTCGGCCTCAGGATCCCAGGATAGCGGAATCAAACCCGGCAGAGGCAGTCGCATTTTTGAATGGCGAAAAACCATTCGACACTCCATGTGTCTCTGGCGACATATTTGGTATTTACTCAACAAAATCAATTAAAACTCTGCCACAGACGCCCAGTAGAAATCCGGTTTACCCTGCCATCTAGTAGGACTAGAGACTAGAGTAAAATGGATCGTTGAATCTCACAAGTAGGCAGCCAGGTGGCGTCAAATTAAAAGTTACTGCTCAAGGCAGTTGAACACTGTTACTGACTTTACATCCCACTAACTACTTGTACGGCATCCGTAGACACGAAGGCACTGCAATTTAGTCCCGCAGGAGTTCCTTTACGTACCAGTAAATCTATCGTCAGGAGTCTGAATACCTTCAAATACGACCCGATTGAGCTAAAATCGAACCTGCCAAGATGGGGGTCAGAAGGCAAGCGCCTCAACCGTCTGAGCCACTCAGCGCGGCACAGCAGCTGGGACCATGCAATTAAAGCCGGCCTGTGTACACTATACGGGAGATAGTGGGTTCGAACCTACCGTGGGCACCCTGAAGGTAATTTTCCATGGTTTCCCGTGCTTTTCCATTTTCACACCAGGCAAATGTTAGGGCTGTGTCTTAATTAAGGTTGCGGTCGTTTCCTTCCCACTCCTAGCACTTTCCTGTCCCATCGTCGCCAAAACATCTATCTGTGCCGGTGCGACGTAAAGCAACTTGTACAAAAAAATTAAAAAAATAAAAAATAAAAAAAAAATTAAATAAAAATGTATGAATTCTAGTTCATGGAATATACCCCTAAATTAAGCAATGAATTACATAAGTTAGTATAATAAATACGACGGAACCGAGTAATTTGACTGTGTGGTACAGGTTCTGTGGTTTTACACTTACATTTGAGAGTTGGTATGTTCAAGCCCCATCTTCGGCACTTTCTTCACATCAGGGGAATATGTAATCTGTAATTTAATCATGACCACTACCGCTTCCTCCCCAGTACCAAATATCCCTTTCTAAATGTTGCCGAAAATGTTCAGGCGTTAGCGTAGCGTCAACACACACAAGGGCGAGAGAGAATGTTTCAACAGTTAAAATAGATGTTGTTAACTGACTTGTAAATTTAGTGGATCGGCCGTATCATAGACCCGAAACATTTGTCTGCTTATTGTAAAAAAAAAAACACAGTTCTAGCTCTTCAGGCAAGAAAACCAATGTTGAAAACATCCTGGAGATAATAGTTACGAATATTAGGTAAATAAAATATAATGAAATGAAATGAAATGTCGTATGGATTTTAGTGCCGGGATATCCCAGGACGGGTTCGGCTCGCCAGGTACAGGTCTTTCTATTTGACCCCCGTAGGCGACCTGCGCGTCATGATGAGGATGAATGATGATGAAGACAACACATACACCCAGCTCCCGTGCCATTGGAATTAACCAATTAAGGTTTAAATCCCCGACCCGGCCGGGAATCGAACCCGGGACCTTCTGAACCCAAGGCCAGTATGCTGACCGTTCAGCTAACGAGTCGGACAGAAGGTAAATAAAGGAAAGCAATAACAGATTGGAACCCTAGTGAACAGAGACACAACAACAAATTCACTATAGCATCACCAGGAGGGGAGTCTCCGTGGCTCAGACGGCAGCGCGTCGGCCTCTCACCGCTGGATACTGTGGTTCAAATCCCGTCACTTCATGTGAGATTTCTGCCGGACAAAGCGGAGGTGGAACAGGTTTTTCTTCGGGTACTCCATTATTATTTCATAGCATCTATCAGTCATTAATAATGAAGCACTTTGGGAGTGGTGACCCCATCGTACTAATAGCCTAAAAACGGAACCCAGCGGTGATAGGCAGATGCGCTGCCACCTGAGCCACGGAGGCTTGTAGGAGAAGAAACATGTACTAGGTACATGTATATAACATGTATTGAATAGGTGGCCTGCGCCACAGAGGCAACTACCTGCAAGAGACGAGCACAATCCTGCGCTAGTCGAACGAGGATATCTGTGCATACGCGCGGAGAATTCCCTCTGTCGCCATCATTCACCCACCTTCCCTCTCTCCCCGTCCCCACCCTGAAGCACGGCAGCGGCTTGTGCTCTTGCACTGCAAATACGGCGAGTTCGCGAATTTGAATCATGCACCCGCAAGTAACAAATTAACTTCATTTTCTCGAAAATAAAAATGTTCTCCGCCAATCAGATTGCAGCATCGTTCTTAATTTAACACGAAGAGCATCCGTTTCGAGCCTCTTGCCGAAAGCGTGCTGTGCTTAAGAGCAAGGGAGGTTTGTGAGGAGATTAAATTTAACACTAAACTGGAATTCCTAACCAGAATATTCCTGAGCAATGGCTGCTGAAGGAAAAAAGATTGATTAAATGATACATCCTTATTGAAAAAAAGATAGATCGTCGCGTGATTCTCGCCCTTTGAGTCTGGCCTTCTTGCCATACGAACAGTCTGTCACGGATAGGGTTGGTAATATTTTCAGAGGGCACAATATGAAGATCATCTTTAAACCTAATATCACGATAGGCAATTGCTTGCTATCTGTAAAAGATCTCATTGGTTTAAACAGTGCTGGAATATATATGATCCCTTACTCCTGTGGATCGGCTTATGTTAGCCAAACATGTAGGAAGGTAACAACGAGAGTAAAAATACGTAAAATTAAGCCATTTTCTCAATTATGCCGAAACTTTAAGGCAGGGCTTCTCAGGGTGCATGCGCTTGGTGCATGCACTGTGCACGGTGCAAAAGACGACTTCCCTTGGTTGACCAGAGTGCAGACCCCCCACTCCTCGATTTGGAGGAATAGCGCTCACTCTCTCTTTCCTCACGCCTGTCTCGCTCGCTCCCCCTGACTCCCTCTACCACACTTGCTCAGTAGCGCTCTAAATACGAGCTGACTTGAGCCGATTAGAGCCGAGCTTAGCCGAGTAGCCTAGAGACGAAGCGTTGGTCCGAGCTGAACCGAGCGGGATCGATGCACAGTGCACGAAGCTCTTGTGCCTCAATTTGCACGCGTGAGATTTTGGGCGTTTGAGAGGCCCTGGTTTAAGGGCTAAAGGACCTAGAAAGGTTTCAAATTGTGAGTCTTGGATAGCTCTATCAAACTTTTAAAAAATTCGAAAATCACTTCCGGCTGATCGCAGTTCCGGAAAAACTGCTTAAATAGCTTTTTACATTACTCGTTTCGTTTTCTATTCTAATCCTAGGCAAATCAACGTACTTACATAATTATTTCTGTAATGTGTTCCTTGGTTCAATACCTCAGGTGTTTTACGATTTGTTGAAATGCATCGACTCAAATTAGCGCTCGTGCTGCTAGAAAAAGGCAAACTGTTAATCTAACCAACCGGATAGCGATGATTAAGAAAAGAATTACAAATTTTAGGAATAAAGAATATATTCTCATGCATTTATATTTTATGTCCGACTCGTTGGCTGAACGGTTAGCGTACTGGCCTTAGGTTCAGAGGGTCCCGGGTTCGATTCCCGGCCGAGTCGGGGATTTTAACCTTAATTGGTTAATTCCAATGGCACAGGGGCTGGGTGTATGTGTTGTCTTCATCATTCATCCTTATCATGACGCGCAGGTTCGCCTACGGAAGTCAAATAGAAAGACCTGCACCTGGCGAGCCGAACCCGTCCTGGGATATCCCGGCACTAAAATCCATACGACATTTCATTTCATTTCATTATATTTTATTTTATTTGGCTACTGTTATGTGCTTTCTCTCTTCTGATGCCACTCATCTCCGATAGATGGGATTAATGCTACGTCCCGAGTAAAACAGGCACATGCTGTATGATATACTGCAGCTAGTGTGTATTAAAAATAGCTTGTAATGAGTTTACAGTAACGTAAATCAATTATGATCCTTTCATCGCAATGTCAGCCCTGCCTTGGTGTATACCATGTACTATATACAGTATGTAATCTTGGTGGAAGTTAATGCGGAGCCCATATTCGTTACTCATACGCCCACATGTTGCACAAGCTTTAATATATTCTCCTCGTTCTCTGCCAGGAACACTGTGTCAACAACGTCTTTAATAAAGTTTATTATCTGGCTATTTATAACGAAAGCTTAAAAAGTCGTTGTGTTTATGTAACTGGCACTACTAAGAGCTTGATATTACAGTACATTGAAACGTGTAATAACAGTTGTTAGGAGCTAGATACCAAGAGAGTTGTACTTTCTGGAGACACAAGAGTAAATTCGTCTGGATATGATACCCCAGCCTTCAATTTGTATTTATACTAGCTGTAGTAGGCCTACCCGTCCTTGGCGGGATTACCATTTAGGATGTGCGAAGTTATTTATTCCCCAGCTACTTTCCGCCAAAGCTGTTTTACGCGGGAAGCAGCAGTACTCCCATCAGATATAACTGGCTGAAAAAGAGACGAATCACATCACAATAATGGTCAATGTAATGTAGGTCTTCACTTTTTTTTTTTTTTTGCTAGTTGCTTTACGTCGCACCGACACAGATAGGTCTTATGGCGACGATGGGACAGAGAAGGGCTAGGAGTGGGAAGGAAGCGGCCGTGGCCTTAATTAAGGTACAGCCCCAGCATTTGCCTGGTGTGAAAACGGGAAATCACGGAAAACCATTTTCAGGGCTGCCGACAGTGGGGTTTGAACCGACTATCTCCCGAATACTGGACACTGGCCGCACTTAAGCGACTGCAGCTATTGAGCTCGGTATTTAGTTTTCTACCTTTGCCGGGCTGAGTGGTCTTCTGACCCCTACTTGGCAGGTTCGATCCTGGCTCAGTCCGGTAGTATTTGAAGGTGCTCAAATACGTCAGCCTCATGTCGGTAGTTTTACTAGCAAGTATATAACTCCAGCGAGACTAAATTCCGCCTCATCGGAATCTCTGAAAACCTTAAAAGTAGTTTGTGGGACGTAAAGCTAGTAACATTATTATTATTATTATTATTATTATTATTATTATTATTATTATTATTATTATTATTATTTTCTGTCGTCTCTGTGATGTTCAGGTGATCGGTCGATTTTTCTCATTTTTGTAATCATCTTCAGAATTTTTTCTTGTCGATATGGACCAATGACCAAGCTGTTTTACACCTTAAGACAATCATGACAACAACCATTGCCAGCCAACATGATTGAACAATATTCCCATGTTAGCAATGTTCGTCGTTAATATGGACTAAGCAACAAAAGTCTAAATTTATGAATTCATGAATTCTGTTTACGATAGTCAGCATGGTAGAATTGATCGGAAGTGGTATTGTCTATAAAGTTTGTTATGTAGTACTTTTCGATACGACCACTATCATAGGTATTTAAAAATTAAATTTTTGGCGTCTTACCCTACACGATCATTTCATCCAGCGTGAATTAAATTATTTATAGCCTAGTGCCTTATTCCCTGACTTGACATAAGGAATTTCATTAAAATCCGTTCACACAACAAAATCGAAATTCATGAATATATATTTTATAATAGCAGGTACGGTAATTCTGTGTTACCGGGCCAGTTAGCCGTGCAGTCAGGGCTGCGCGGCAGTGAGCTTGCATCCGGGAGATAGTGTATTCGAATCCCATTGTCCGCAGCTCTGAAAATGGTTTTCCGTGGTTTCCCAATTTTACAACAGGCAAATGCTGGGGCTGTACCTTAATTTGCTATTTTGCTATTTTTTTACGTCTCACCGACACAGATAGGTCATATGGCGACGAAGAGGTGGGAAAGGCCTAGGAGTGGGAAGGAAGCGGCCGTGGCCTTAATTAAGGTACAGCCCCAGCATCTAGAGTACCTTAATTAAGGCCACGTCCGCTAACTTCCTACTCCTAGGCCTTACCTATCCCATCGTCGTCATAAGACCTGTCTGTGTCGGTGTGACGTAAAGCCACTAGCAAAAAAATCTAAGTGTTATCTAAGTTATGTAGTATATATTGATAGGACCTCTGTCTTATCTAATCTATCTTATGGATTTTAGAACCGGTAGTATCCAAGGACATGTTCGGGTCGCCTGGTGTAGGGTTTTATATTTGACTCCCATAGGCGACCTGCGCGTCTGAATGTGGGATGATGATGATGATAATGAGGTAGGGAGAGGGTGAAACCAGGTGCCGGCACATAGCCTACTCCTATCGAATAGCACCAAGGGGCCTGCTCAATGCTTTACGTCTCCATCCGACGGACAAATCACCATCGACAGCGTCATATTCCCTCACTCCATATGAACACTGCGGAGAGGTTTGGAATTTAATCCAGGCTTTTCGCAGGCAATCTAGTGATCCGAAATTATATACTACCACCCCTTCTAGCCTGCCAGCCAACATTCTGATGGTGAACATTTTTCGGCCAACTGGACTTGAACCGGCTATATCCTTCAACGCCTTAACGATCATGGCCACCAGGAGGGTTGATATGATCACTAATAAGATAGGTGTTTGAGAATTAAATTTTTGGTCATGTCACGCAGCGTCAATAAAATTACTTACAGCCTAGATTTTAATCCCTCTTTCCCCGACTTTAGATACAGATTTTCGTGAGCCATTCTCTTATGATGCGGGTACAGACAGACAGACAGACAGACAGACAGACAGACAGACAGACAGACAGACAGACAGACAGACAGACAAGTGAATTTTCCTGTTGCTGTGGACATGACTGATACAGATATATTCCCTTTTTAAATTCTGACCAATGTACAGATAAAACTCGTATTTTATATATATAAATGTAAAAGATGCGCATTGTAATCATCATCTACAGTCCCTCACGGAAAAATTGTGCTGTACTGTGTACGGAGTTCAGGAAAGGTAAAAGTGTAATGTCCGTTTTAAAGTTGAACAGACATATTCCTGACGTTTTATAGGTAGCCGTGGGAGGGGGAGGAGAACAGTATGTTCCTGTCTACTGCTGGTGTTCGTTTTCTGTGCAGCTAACTCCCCGTGGATAAGAACAAAGTAGACTTTATATATTGGTTGAAGCAAAGTGTGGTGTATTGGTTGAACCACGAACGACTGTTACATGTACAGTACTTTAACTAATCCACACGACTATCGATATTAACGACCGTGCGGGCGACTTGTGTACAGTCTGGAAATGTGGTCCAACCCATGGGATACACGATTTGTCTTACTTCAACCAATCTAAGTGCCTATTTTCTTTTTGTCTACGTGGGGTTAGCTGGCACATAAAAGAGCAGCAGCAGTGAGGAGTGAACAGTTCTCTACAAATTACTTTAAAAAAATTCAGATGTATGTCAGCCAGACTCAGGTGGTAGCGCACCGGCGTCTCACCTATAGCTTCCGCGGTTCAAATCCCGGTCACTCCGTGTGAAATTTGTGCTGGACAAAGCAGTGGCGGGACAGGATTTCCTTCTGGTACTCCAGTATTCCCTGTCATCCTTCATTCCAGCAACACTCTCCAATATCATTTCACTTCATTTCATCTATCAGAGGAGTGCGACAGGCTTCGGCAGCCGGCACAATTCCTATCTTTCCCGCTAGATAGTCGTGGTGGGGGGCTTCATTCATTCCATTCCTGACCCGGTCAAATGACTGGAAACAGGCTTTGGATTTTCATTTTCTTTCATGTCAGTCACGCTGACCGCACGGTGGACGGGTACTCGGAGGCCCCAGGTTTGATTCCTGATCTGCCCAGGGTTTTTTGTGTGGATATGAGGGCTCCTTCGATGTCCTGTCAGGCTACGCGAAAGCAGTTTACCCGCTATCTGACTATGAGGAAGCGAATAATAATGGCAGAGAGGATTCGTCGCGGTGACCACTAGTCACCTCGTAATTTGTAGTGGTCGCTTCGTAGGCCAAGGTTCATCAGCACTGTGGAACTATGAGGTATGGTTTGCTCTGCTCTGCTCTGCTTTGCTTTGCTTTGGAATGTCAGTCTAACTTTAATATTAACTAATAACGGACTGGCTGGCGAGTATCACTGCTCAAGTGTGCTCTTGTCGACACATCTTGACTGAGAAATATACCAGACACTGAAAGAAGCTTTCAGAGCAAAGAAACCTGGTGCACTTTCCAATCGCTTCATTATTTAACCGTGATAATGTCAGGCCTCATATGCTACTTTTTGTGACACTGGATGAAGGAAGTCTTTCCTCAACACTCATAAGTCTGAACCTCTCACAATGGCACTACGATGTTTTTAACCCAGTAGAAATACTCAGATAGGCCATTATATCACATTCACATAAATCGTTTATCGATGGCCAGACATTTAACTTGTAAGATATAACAGATACATTTTTCGAGTCAGACTGTGATACATTTTCCTGAAGTCTTCCGGTTAAAGCTCCTTAGGATCCTAAAACAAACTCTTGTTATACTATTATATGTATGACATTGAATGAATTGACTATGCGGATTGGTCTACCTTGCATTCGGGAGATTGTGGGTTCGAATCCTACTGTCAACAGTACTGAAGATGGCTTTCTATGGCAAATGCTATGGATGTACCTTAATTATGGCCATGGTCACTTCCTTCCCAGTCTTAGCTTTGTCCTATCTCATCATCGCCAATAGCCCTATCTGTGTCCGTGTGATGTAAAACAAATAGCAAATGATACGCATGCATTTTCAAAGATAACATCATCATCATAATCATCATCATCATATCATCATCATCATCGTCGCTATCATCATCTACAGTGTCTGAAGGCAATGTATTGTCTATTATGCAACAGTTGTACACTGTCCCCAGCACCTGTTTTCATTTCATACCAGGAACCACTATGAAGATTCTGTGGCAAGTCTTGAAGGATTTTTTCCTCGGTCTCCCTCTGCCTTTCTTCCCCGTGATTTTTCCTTCCAGCGGATTGGTAAGAAATATATTATGTTGCAAGATGTGGCCAGTCAATGGAGCTGTTCGTCTCTGTATTGTTACAACAGTTCTCTCTTCCATCGAATTTCTTGAGGAACGCCTTAGTTTGTTCTCTTTTAAATCCGTTTAATCCGTAACATTCTTCTCCAGACCCACATCTCAAATGCTCCCAGTCATTACCAGTCCTGATCTCGGGTTGTCAACGATTCACAGCCATACAATAGCACACTCCATACAAAAGAAATAACAAATTACTTCCTAATTCCAAAATCTGAATTTGCACCGGTTGAAATTTTTCTCTTATTGCTCAACGCCTGTTTGGAAGGGCTATTCGGCTTTTGATCTCTTTGCTGCACCCGTTGCCATTGGTAATCAGACTTCCGAGATAAAGGAAACTGATGACTCGTTTCACTGTATTGTCAGTTTGCTTGATGTTGATGTAAATTCGTTCACGATGTTTACTCACAACTAATATCTTGGACTTCTTAACATTAATGTTTAAGCGTGAACCGGACAATGCTGATGACAATACATTCAGCATCCTTTGACAAAGATAACGAAGAATTTTTTAGGAATCTTCATACACGTCAATCTCGAGATACTACGCTACTCATTAAGCATTTAAATACTGTGTTTCTTCATAGGTATCATTAAAGGTACACATATTATTTGAAAACATGTCCGGCTTTTTTGCTGAATGGTCAGCGTAGTGCGCTTCTGTTCAGAGGGCACCGGGTTCGATTCCCGGCTGGGTCGGATATTTTAACCTTAACTTGTTAATTCCATTGGCCTGGGGACTGCAACTCATACACCACACACAACATTATCTTCAACCACAATGACAAGCGGTATCCTATACATGGCAGATGACACCCACTCTCGTCGGAGGGTCTGCTTTACAAGGGCTGTATCAGGCTAGCAATAGCCAAACGAAATTATAATATATCTCTCAACATTTTTAATTATTGTACGAAACCACACTTATGATACTGTTTGTAGGAGCCTCCCTGGCTCAGGTGACAGCGCGTCGGCCTCTCACCACAAGCTATTACATTAATCGGGCTGATTGGTTCAGACGGTAGTGCGGTGGTCTTCTCAGGTTTGATCCTGTCTCAGTCCGGTGGTATATGAAGGTGCTCAAGTATGCCAGCCTCGTGTGGGTAAATTTACTAGCACCAAAAGGAATAAGTACAGTACTAAATTCCGCCACCTCTGCGCCTCCGGAAACCGCAAAAGTAGTTTGTGGAATTCAAACCTGATATTATTAATTGTTGCAATGCTGTATAACTAGTCAAAGTAGTCATAATACGACATTTCGTCGTATCGCCTGCGAAAACCGCTGTGTGATAATATTGTGGGAGAAATACTCACCCGCAAAACAGATATAATAAGAGCCAGAATTATTTAAAACTAGCAAATGTACCCATGCGTCACTACGGTATTCTACATTGTATACGGATTTCTACGTAAATTACTGTACACGCAGAGAGTAAGATTATATTAAATTGCATCTCTTAGCGTTATCCAGGAAACACCAAAGGGAGGACTCCATACGCTGTTTCCGATGTATTGTGCGCGTTGGGGAGTTTTGATGATAATGGCAGGCCACATTTCATACTACCATTCACAGCCGAGTTCGGGAGATTGTACTACAACGGAAGGCTCAGTTGTCTACTGCCATTCACAATGGGCATGGGAAGTCATCAATGTAAAGACAGGCTCCTTTTCCTTATGTCAGTCACAATCGAGTTGGTGAGATTAGACTATAATCGAAAAATTCGTCTCTATTTAACGTATAAGGAGTCGAGATACGGCAAAAAGTCATAGGACCAAAGTTGTAGATCTCTCCAAACTGAGCAGCGATTGTGCTATCTGTTATCGTTTAGCCAAAAAATTATTCCGAAACGAAGCTCTGCAGCGTCATTAAAATTGTCCCATATTTCGATATTTTTCGGGGCCAAAAGTTACACAATTGAATATCTTGGAATTTTTCCTCAAAGGAAAGAAATTCCAGTTTTGGGGATTAGCAGTCGCATGCAAACGGAGAAGTTAAGGACGAAAGTAATACAGTTTAGAAAGTTCACTTTAAATGAAGATGGGATAATAACTGAGGACAGCCGGATTGGACAAGTATGTAAATGCCAAGTGGATGTATTGTAAATATTAAACATCCCTCACTAAATTGTGATGATATGAGTTACGGATTTAAGAAAGCGGTAACAGAGGAGAAATTCAGGTTCAGGGATTCTTAGATAAGAAGATGACGTATGGTGTTATTACTTAAGCCAAAAGAGGCATGAAATTTAAGCAGAAAACGGAAGTAGAAGAGAAATACAGTAAAAATTATAGCAAATGCCATAAAACACCTTTGGGTGTAAAATAATGGACCACACTCCGCGGCACCCTTAGTGCTATTCGAAGACTGGTGTAACCTCGAACGGTATTCCGCAAATATCCCGCAGAATGGCAGCTTGGCGTCTGTCTCGCTTTCTACCCAACGAACAACCACGTGCTTACAGGGGTAACGACGAACATGGTATTACGATACTTCCCTGCTGGCAAGCAGCCAGAGACGTTGCCATGGTAACCCGTAGCTTCGTTGACGGTCTGCGCGGGCGTCGGTTACTCAATGAAGAGCATGAAACCCGCAGAAAATAGTAATTTTCTCCGTCGTTTGAAGAGTAAATGGAATTATGTACATGACAAGATTTTTTTAAATAACGGAACATTTCACGTTAATATAATCTATGGATTTTACAGAAAATCAATAGTATAAGAGAAAATTAAAAAAAAAACCTGTCCTGGTCTTCATATAATCCCCCCCAGCCTATTAAATGATTTTTAAGTCATATGCATATACTATAAATATGAAGTTTGGTCGAGATCTATCCAGCAATTTCGCCGTGATGGTGGGACAGACAGACAGACAGACAGACAGACAGACAGACAGACAGACAGACAGACAGACAGACAGACATGAAAGCTAAAAACCACTCGTACGGTGTTGAGTTGATGTAAAACGGATATATATCTGAAGAATCGGCAAGATGAACGTAATTACAGACAGCGGATCCTCTAAAACATTATTTATGTAGATTACTCAGACAATATTTAACCTGAGATGATAGGACCTTACCGAGTAAAGTTCTAACCTGAAATATTTCACATCGCGGTTTTCATAAGCGCAACGGAGATTAAGAACGGACATGCTAATGCTTAAATTCTGAAATAAATTTACTGTTCCTGCCCTTAACAGATCCACTCAAGTTGTGAAAAATGCGATATCTCATAAATATTTCGAAGGATATTTTTTGACATAAATATGACTAATGGCTGGGGTGATCCGAAAATTTGTGCAACGTGACAAAATGTGTGGCGGAAATGTAACCATTGCAACCGTGCAGGCGGTGATGTAAGGAATGGGTGGATGGTCAGACAATGTTACCTAGCAACCCTGCAGGCTGTGTCTTATGGTTACTATCTGAAATTAGCAGCCGTTGGTGGATGGCCATGACCGGGAGACATATTTATAATCATTTGATTTTCGCAACGGAAAGAGTGGTTTACTTTTCTCGGTGGTTGGTAACTTACCACAATGCGTTATTTGTGTCAATAGTTTACATACATTATCTTCAGTACACTTCTGTGGAAGAACGGTGTGTTTCTTAAAAGTAAAACGGGAACTGTTTAAATATAATAATAATAATAATAATAATAATAATAATAATAATAATAATAATAATAATAATAATAATAATAATAATGTTGTTTGTCCAACCCATGTCCCGTTTCCTTACGGGGTCGGGTATGAGGTGAATCTGTCTTGGCGGGTTTTTATGACCGGATGCCCTTCCTGACGTCAACCTCATCAGAGGAGTTAATGAGATGAAATGAATGACGTGATATATGATAGTAGGGAGAGGGTGAAAACCCGGTGCCGGCACATAGCCTACTCCTGTCGAATAGCACCAAGGGGTCTGCTCAAGGCTTAACGTCCCCATCCGACGGACGAATCACCATCAACAGCGTCATATTCCCTCACTCCATATGAGCACTGCGGAGAAGTTTGGAATTTAATCCAGGCTTTTTGCACACAATCTAGTGATTAGAAATTGTATACCACCACCTCCCCTACCCTGCCGGCCAACATTCTGATGGTGAAATTTTTTCGACCAACGGGACTCGAACCGGCTAACCTCGGTGTTAGACCGTTTAGACTTCAGCGCCTTAACGATCATGGCCACCAGGCGGGCAATAATAATAATAATAATAATAATAATAATAATAATAATAATAATAATAATAATAATAATCTCCACACCGCAATAACATTCTACGGCCCCCATACAGGCGATTTTGAGTACCATCCTTTATCGGTCAATTGCATGGTGACGGAAAAAAAAAACTTGCGCCTCTATACCCTGGTCAAGTTGTAATTTGATCCTGAGTTCTCTTTGTCCCTTTACAAACACGACACATTGGTAATGCAGTAAAAAAAAAAAACTACTTCAAAATAGAACACATTTGAAATCCTTCTACCTTGGAACATATTTAATTAATTTAATAATTATTAATCGAACCGAGGCCTCCGAGTAAAAATCAGGCACGCTACCCCTACACGACAGACTACAAAGTGTGTTCGAAATGGTGGACATCTCTGGCCAGAACAGTCTTAGTGTACGAAAGCTTGCTGCACGGCTGTGCGAAGCATCACCATGTGTGTATCTGCTACCTCTCTTGATATACTTTTCACCGGGCAAGTTGGCCGTGCGGTTAGGCGCGAGCAGCTGTGAGCTTGCATCCAGGAGATAAGGGGTTTCGAGCCCCACACTTGGCAGCCCTGAAGATGGTTTTCCATGGTTTCCCCATTTTCACACCAAGGAAATGCTGGGGCTGTACCTTAATTAAGGCCACGGCCGATTCCTTCCCCCTCCTAGGCCTTTCCCATTCTATCGCCGCCATAAGACCTCCCTCTGACGGTGCTACGTAAAGCAAGTTGTAAAAAAATGAAAAAAGAGCATATGCTTTTTTTCCGATCAGCACAGATGTGGGCATTCCCTGAAAAATCCTGACTTTCAGGTATGTTTAACCATACAAATCTAGAAGCCTATAATCTGTACATTATTCCTATCGAATAGCTTCCTGCCTAGAGTGGGTTAAGAGTTTAATTGTTACAATTCGATACTTCCTGTAAGAATGTAAACGAAGAAATTCCGTAACTCTAATATGACATGCATAACATTACTTCTTTTTACTATGTCTCTTCCCATAGATGTGAACTCTTTCGCACTCCAGTAATTTACACACACTCCTGCAAAAAAATCCACATTACACACAAGTTACGTAAGTAAATATTTGCTGTAAACCTCGCCCGTAGGAGTCCAGAACTTGAAAATACGTTAATAATTAATAGCACACTCATTCACCATTTGAAAGAAACCAAATATACAATATTTTAATTGGCTCTTACGTCGCGTGGACACAGATAGGTCATAAATGGCGACGATGGGATAGGAAAAGGCTAGCAGTGGGAAGGAATCGGCCATGGCCTTAATTAAGGTACAGCCCCAACGTTTGCCTGGTGAGAAAATGGGAAACCATGGAAAATTATTTCCAGGGCTGCCGACAGTAGGGTTCGAACCTACTATCTCTCGAATGCAAGCTCACAGCTGCGCGCTCCTAACCGCAAGGCTGATTCGCTCTGTAAATAATAAATAAATAAATAAATAAATAAATAAATAAATAAATAAATAAATAAATAAATAAATAAATAAATAAATAAATAAATAAATAAAATGGCGGATTGCGTGCCCAAATCCTTGATTCAGTTCCAACCTCTCCGCAGTTTTCATTTCGAGTGAATACCTATGACAATGGTGATAGTGATTCTTCCGTCGGGTGGGCAATAATAATAATAATAATAATAATAATAATAATAATAATAATAATAATAATAATAATAATAATAATAATAATAATAATAATAATAATAATAATAATCTCCACACCGCAATAACATTCTACGGCCCCCATACAGGCGATTTTGAGTACCATCCTTTATGGGTCAATTGCATGGTGACGGAAAAAAAAACTTGCGCCTCTATACCCTGGTCAAGTTGAGAAGAACCCTAAACCTTGAGTAGAACCCGCTATTCGACAGGAGCCGACTACATGCGGACACCAGGTTTCACCCACCCACTTCATACTGTCATTCATTTCATCCCATTAACTCTTGTTATAAGGTTGACGTCAGAAAGGGCATCCGGTCGTAAAACGTTACTTCATCTCACTTCATGCCCGGCCCCGTACAGATGCGGTACAAGGGTTGGACATGCATATGCTCGTATACCTTGCCGGGATGAGTGGCTAAGACGGTTGAGGCGCTGGCCTTCTTGCCCAACATGGCACGTTCGATCGTGGATCAGTCCTGTGGTATTTGAATGTGCTCAAATATGTCAGCCTCATGTCGGCAGACTTACTGGCACGGAAAAGAAGTCCTGCGAGACAAAATTCTGGCATCTCGGCGTCTCCGAAAGACCGTCAAAACGTAGTTAGTGGGACGTAAACACAATAATATTAAAAATTGTTTCGTATACCAATTGTTTATAAGACTGCCCATGCGTCCGTAAAATACAATACCGTCCCCCTTTTCGGCTCGGTTGACCGGTGCCGCCTTAATTTTTTTTGGGAGGAGCAAAAAATTTGTAGATTTTAAAACTGCATTTCTTATTGTGAAAAACTGAAGCTTACATCACAAATTGACGTTGAAATTAATGTTTTGCTTTAGAAATGTGTTTCTAAATGTGTAATATGGTGAAGATATTTCTAAAAATGTTCACCTTGCGGAGTACCAAGTTCTGCATTCGTGAGACGAGTGAGTTAGAACCACATCGCCTGCTGGCCTGAGAATATTTTTCCGTGGATTCCTATTTTCACTTCCAGGTAAATGCAGTGTCAGTTCCTATTAATGTGCACAGCCGATTCCTTCTACCTCCTTACCCAATTTCATGCACTATCATTCATCTTCATTAGCTTCCCAATTTTAGTTGGCGTCAGGAAGGGCATCCTGTCGCAAAACATGCCAGAAATATCACTCACCTCATTTCCGACCCCGAATTAGGAAACGGGACAAAGGGTTAGACATACACAGGGTGAAGCGGATATATGAGCTTAAGAGGGTTGTTCATTCAGATAAATAATTGGAAAACGATAATTAGAAATCTCGCTCCATTGCCATTTTATAAGACGCTGAAATTAGCCAATCAGATCGCTTTGTGGGCGACTTCCGTTGGGCTTTGTGAGGCAGTGTTGCTAAATCTGCATGTGGCTTATGACCGGCTTGAGAGCGCCAATAGAAGAAATAAACTTCTCCAGGGGAGGATTTGAACAAGGACCTTCCTGCTGATAGGCTCACCCTATAGCAAGCACGCTGCGGTGGCATTGGCTAAAACCCACTGTGTGTTAGTGTTTGATGCTCATTTCTCGGCGTAACTCTCAAGCCCGACCAAGCCACGCACAGATTTCGTAACATCGCCTTCGAAAGCTCATTTGAATTCGTTCGCGAAGCGATCTGATTGGTTACATTCAACAGCTGATACAATGGCAGCGGCGTGAGACATCGATGCAATATTTTTCAAATTACCTATCAGTCTGACCAACGCTCTAAAGCTCATATACTCGGTTCATATTGTTTCCGACTACCTGCAGGCCTATATATCGAAACAAGGTTGGCACTACTGACGCGCTCAAATTCGATAGAAGCAAGCAATTGCTACTCCATACCAATCAAGCCGCAAGTCACGTTTCAAGCGCCATTGTGGTTGTTTGCTTTGAGTGTTAGCCTAACCCATGCCTGAAAGCAAGTCCTCATTTATTTCTAAATTGAAAGAGCGGTATCCTTTCTCGGAAACACGAAAATAGATGATGGAATTTTACACAATTTGCCGTGCAACATTTTCCATCACACATAGAGGCAGTTCCGATATATCCATTATAGCACCAGACTACAAAGAAGCACAAATTAGATTCAACAGTTGCGGCAACATCCTAAAAATATTTCTTTCTTGTCCAGAACATTGGGTGGAGTGCAAATAAATGTGTGCCAATAAACACCGTTTCTTTCTTTTGTTAGGTAGTTTACTTGTTCAGGGTTATTTAATATACTTTTCATAAATTACTGATTTCAGTTGCCTTAGAGAAACGTTGATAGCAAGTGTCCCGTATTTTGATGAAAATGTCATGGTATGTTTACTAGTTTACGAAGTTTAATAATGCTCGGCTGATGCCAATAAGACTGTTCCTACTGAGCGCTAGAGGTAGTAAATGCCTGTTGGACGGTACTATCAGGAAGCATTCGCTAGTAAAATATTGGCTAGATATCTCAGCTCTCTTACGAGCCCAGTAAAGGCTATGGCCTATTGGCATTTATCTCATCTTCTACGGCTTGAACGATACTGGGGCTCCGTGTGGTTGAAGTACCTCCCATCATCCCTTAACACCCTGCTCTCGGGTGAACTCTTTCTAGCCCCAGTATTAGTTCCCCAAGGGGCTCTCAACTTGGGATAATGGGTTAGTGAAGAAAGGCGCCCTAACTGAGTCTCGCATTGTCTCCATGTAAATGTATTAAGCTTTACGTTTTCATCTTTTATAAAAAATAATCTCATCTAACTGGTTAAACTTGTTCACTTCCAAACCGATGGAATTACTGTAGATTTGCAATACCTAGGGAGTCATGACTTTCATGTCCTATATCTCTCATTTTCCAACAACACCTCTTGAAGAGTCGTAGGCCTAATACTTCTTGTATCTCCCTACGGAGCAAGTTTGCCGTTAGGAGCGCGCTGCTTGCATTCTGGACATGGTGGGTTCGAACCCCACTGCCGGCAGCCCTGAAGATGATTTTCCGTGGTTTCTCATTTTCACATAAGACAAGTGTCGGGGTCGTGCCTCAATTAAGGCGACATCAGATTCCTTCCCACTCCTAGCCCTTTCCTCTCCCATCGTAGCCATAAGACTTACCTGTGTCGGTGCGATGTAAAACCACTTCAAAAATTAAGAATTCTCACTAATTAAATTTAATAGGGAATAATTATCTCGTTGTATTTCCACTCAAAATAAAAAGTATTATTACCACCATTACTGCAGTAGTTAGGTGTCTTTTACATTTTGAGCATTGGCCAAAGTGTGTTCCAGCCCTGATTTAGACCACTCCCTAAGTAGTCTTCAGCGATTTCAGTATTTACACTATATTGTAAGTGAACGCTGGAATGGTCGAGTAATTCATTCGATAGAACGCTAGCTTTCTGAGCTCAAGTTGCTAGGTTCGATCCTGACTCAGTCCGGTGGTATTTGAAGGTGTCAAATAAGTCAGCCTCGTGTCGGTAGATTTACTGGCACGTATAAGAACTTCTGTGGGACAGAATTACGACCGCTCGATGTCTCCCAAAGCCTTATAATAGGTAGTGAGACGTAAAGCCACTTTGGTCCCACTAACTGCTGCTACGGTTTCTGTAGATGCTGAGGAGAAATAACACTTTTCCGCAAGGGTTCTTTTACGTCTACTGAGAAGATTCTGGCATATTTGAGCACTGTACCTTTGGTTTATTTATATTATTTGCTTTACGTCCCACTAACTACTTTTACGGTTTTTGGAGACGACGAAGTGCTGGAATTTAGTCCCGCAGGAGTTCTTTTACGTGCCAGTAAAACTACCGACACGAGGCCGACGTATTTGAGCACCTTCAAATACCACCGGACTGAGCCAGGATCGAAACTGCCAAATTGTGATCAGAAGGCCAGCGCCTCAACCGTCTGAGCCACTCAGCCCGGCTACCTTCAGTTTGACCCAGGATCGAACCCACTATCTTGGACTCAGAAGACCAGCTCTGAGTCAATCAGATGGGTGGAACGCTACACTTCCTGAGACATAAATTGGTTAGACTCGTGTACGGGAAAGTTACCGTCAAATTTTGTATATGGTAAAGGAAGGTATTGTACCATCCCCGGGCATATCAGGGCAACCATTACATTATTCGGTTTCACAAACAGATGTATAAATGGAATTGTTGGATGAGAACCTTCGGAAGTCATTTCCCGGGCTCGAAGTCTCGTCCTCCCTACTTTCATTGCGTCAACGGCTAGAGCTCAAAAGCATATGGAAAATGGAATGTTCGTAAAAGAAAATAGGCAATACTGAAAATATAACGCAAATAGGGTTCTCTATAATGTGAGAGGAATATACTAATATTATTAAATGAGAAGAATCTTTGTTGAGAATATTTGCTAAACATTTTTTATACTGATAAAATCACTCGGTAAGTACACGAGAAGATGCCATATTACAACACATAAACAAAGAAATAATCAAGATTGAAGCAATAACTATATATAATATGCCTTAACGTCCTGTTAGTTTATTCACAGTTGTAGTTGTCGCATGGCATACCTTGAATCATTTGATTAATACGCACTGATACGTGGATTTATTTATCTAATAACAGTGATACTAAATTGCATCTATTACTTTAATAGGCTGATCAAAAATGGCATCATCTTGTTTTATCATCTCGTTTATTAACTATCATGGTTGTGGAATGTATGCATTCCACTAGTACATTTTATTTTTAACGCACGAGATTGCATCGCCGTATATCAAACACATGGTCTATTTGACCACGACAATTACATATTACACTGAACACATACGCGTATCCTGGGTTTACCTAACAAATTATATTCAAAGTAAAACCAACCAACGCTGGTATCGAACCCATCGCCATAAAACACATTGGGAATAATAAAACACTTAAATACATTACATAACAAAATATCAAACATATAGCACACAATACATCTTGAAGATATGGCTTAATCAAGCCATAGTATCAGGTTAAATGCATGGTTTCAACGTGAGTCGAACCCAAGTACTTCAGCTTCCGAGGTAAAAAATCTGAAACTCCTATCACGAGCTAATAATTTAATGCATAAAAATGTGGAGGAATCCATCCTTCGCAAAATCATAACATTATCTACGTTACTCACAACGTATCATTAGCATGGAATGGATACTGCACTGGCAAATGAAAGAAGGTTTGCAGGTAGACGTTAAGGCTCTTGGAAACAACACAATCTCCCTTCAGACCGTGCAAATCCTTACATCGTAAATCCGTCATTCTGTGACAATGGCTGTGTGCCCTGCTCTGCGGTTACAAAGACATCTTGGATTCTTTCTTTCTTTCTTTCTTTCTTTCTTTTTTCTTTCTGTCATCTTGGCTCGTTCTCAAGTACGCATTAATTTTAGAGCCACCACTTCGTATTATTTATTATCTGGCTATATGAAAATGAAAATGAAAATGGAAACGTACAACCTGTTTTCCAGTCATTTGACCAGGTCAGGGATGTAATGAATGAAAGATATATAGGCTGTTATTACAATGGGGTCGCCACTCCCAAGTTGATGTATTAATGAGTGATAAATGCTATGAAATGATAATGGAGAGTGTTGCTGGAATGAAAGATGACAGGGAAAACAGGAGTACCCGGAGAAAAACCTGTCCGCCTCCGCTTTGTCCAGCACAAATATCACATGGAGTGACCGGGATTTGAACCATGGTATCCAGCAGTGAGAGGCCGACGCGGTGCCGTCTGAGCCACGGAGGCTCTATCTGGCTATATATTCAGCATAATTCAATATATCATGACATTCATAATTATTACAATCCTTTATCAATCCAACATCTCAAACATCTCACAAGCTTCACCTTCCCACATAATACCACTGCATCTCAAATCCGTTCTATTAATTTACAGAGAAGACTCCATTCTCACAGGTTATTTAAGTAATTCAATTTCACTCGCGTATCTATATAATTCACATATTACCTCGCTTTGAACATCTTCAATGATCATTTATTATTATATGGGATTTATAAATACCTGAATCACCTTGAAGCAAACATATAGTCTATATTCAAATTACTATCGAAATTTTTACCAGATAGTTACATTACGAAGAAAATATAAATTTAGCTAAAGCGCTATTCTTCTCAAAATATGTGCTTCATATGCACTAAGAATTTATGGGATCTATATACTAATTCATGCAAATATGCCCGCTAAAATATCAATGATTATTCTTGAATCACCAAGAAACCCTAATTAAAATAATAAATCTTTTCCCAGTCACGCGCGTATAGTGTTCCCTACATTTAATATTATTAATTATAATATTTTAATATTTACAAAATAAAAGTTACTACTGGCGCGCAAATCTCGTGGTTCAATATATTCAAATTAAATGCACTCATCGAATGGTGGGTATGGTTTGCTGTCATCTCGAGGTACACTTGAGATTTTACACCATTATGATGACTGCTCCTCTCTTTGATAGTCCTTGGTACCTCTTCATCCTAACACGATCCATGTCTCGAACTGTGGTCTTTTTAGTGGACTCTCTAGACGTTCCCTGTAGAAATGACTGCAGGCACTTAGGCGCGACTCTCGTAGGCTTTAGTTCTCTGGGTTCGATGATCACTCACGAACATACAGGCAAAAATGGGAAAATAAGTTATTAACACTGTTTATGTGCTTTCAAAGAATCCACTGGTGATTAGATCCACTAATAACTTTAAATAGATTAATGCAAATAGTCGGAAGTTTTTTATAAATCACTATTCATTTCCCCATTAATCACACAGTCTAACTAATTATCACCACGAGTGTCCATGGAGTATGCAAACGCTAATTTTATCAGGAATAGTTCTTAATTTTACTGAACGTCACTTACTCTTAAAATGCTTTAGATCGGCCACTATTAATTACTGAACGTAATTAGCTGTCTCACTACTTCTAAACAATCTGATGCGTTTGCCATTTCTCTAATGATTGCATCATGAGCCGCAACTGACTGTCGTTGATATTTAAAAGATTAAATGTTGAGATAAGACTTCTATTCATCTCCACTGTACATTATCTTGTACCACACGGCTTATTGCACGATATTTTACATCGCACTGATGTGTTTTTCTTCATCGACACAACACTTCATACACTGATATACATAGTTCACTCCTAACGTGTGAGTACTGCGGCTACACAAATTACAATGGGACATTGCATCTAGGTCCGGGTTTTATTTATAGTATCTGGACTGAGTGGTCGGGGAGGAGGTGGACCACACCCGTGATCGAAATAAAGCTCCGGTAAACGGAATCTTTCAGTGACGAGAAAGCAATCAAATTATATCTCGTGACCCATATTTTCTACTGATCTAATTTAAAATCAAAACGATCAGCGGGTCACTCACAATCTCAAAAACATCCTTTTAGAAATTCACGGGTCATGGTTCATCTCGCAAGACCTCCCACCTTTATTCCTCATGATGCCAGATTTCGGCAGCCATCTTTAGTCTGCGTGCCACTATATGACAGCCGTCATTACCGATTCAACATTAAAGTATTGCGTTTATACGCATCAACAATTAGCATTAAATACATCGGTTCGAATTATACCTGACTCATACATTTCCAGAGATTATGTCAGATGAAGGTTTTCTTCTTCTTCCTCTTTTTAGTTAATTATGGTGAAGTGGCACCAATGAATGCGGCGTTGAAAGTAAAGGATATTTATTTCTTGGGGGTTAACACACCTTAATTCAGCCCACTCTCCGACAACCTACATTTCCACGCGTAGCGTCCTCTCTCCTCCTCGCTCGCACGAAAAGAGAGCGCGATTTCAAGGTTCAGTAGTAATGCGCTATCCTTTTCTCGATACAGCGCAGAAAACTGCTCCCTTCGTGCTGGCGTATCGCAAGTCACATTCCGATTCGGCATGTTGACTGCTAATTACGACATTAATATGTCGCAGAATGTTGCGGAAAACGGCGTATATGATTGACTAAACCTCCTAACATGCCTGTGGCATGATGATGAACGGTTACAGTATACTCATGATTTAGGTAAGTTCGTGAAAAGTCTTTGAATAAATATTATGAACTTCCTTATTGCAGAATTAGTATTTACACTTTACTAGTAGTTCCCTGAGCAAGAGCGCCCATGCCCGGGGGTAAAGTATGGCCGCCCCCCACCTCTGCTCTCAGGGAAACGAAAAAATCTAGTGTGGTCAGTTGTTTTTCTTTCAAGAATGATTTTAATATCTGTATTACGTTGAAGTGTTAGTACTGCCTCCCACCAACAGGCAGGGGATACTGTGGGTGTTATCCTACCGTGGAATACAAGTCGCCATTCATCTTCCAAAATATATAAAAAATACTAAATACACCCAGGTTTAGCCTCCCCTCCTATAAACTGTCAAATGGGCGGCGCCTATGTCCCTGAGTTCTTAACAGATGTCTCCAACTACTTGCATTGGTCTTCATCACAAACTTACTTGTATCACGAACATACCACCCTTTACCCTATCTTGTTCTGTGCTGTGGTGTTCCGTTACAAAGTAATTCTTGTGATACTCCTTAAGGGGGACACTTTCACGACTAAAAACCACACTTAGTGACACGTTTCCTTTCCCAGCAGTAGAAAGAGTGACTAAAGTGAAATTTGATAAGGAAAATATACATTTCTTTCCAGACATGACAAATACGTAAATGTCTCATAGTGCATATCATTACAAAAAATCAGGTATTCAAAATAGCTGCTGTATAATGAACACACATTTGCCATTTTCCTCATAACATGCATAAATATAACATTTTTCATTAATTCTTTTAAAAATCTACTTATCATTGCTGCATCTGCAAGCTGTAGTATAAGTGATTTATCTGAAGTATTAATACTTTTTTTTTATGAAATTCTTGTTAAGCGCATATATTTTGTTCAAATTTCCAGCAAAATATACATTCAAAAAAGAATTGAACTTTAAAAGTCAGAACTTCAGTTCTATTACGGGGTGTTTTTCTCTGCACATTTCAGAAGAGTACCAAATTTTAACTGATTAGAAAATTTCGAGAGTTTTCAGGGAAATAGGTTTGAAAAACACGTGTTGAAAAATCGAGCGACAGACTCATTCTAGTGTTGGAAAGCTTGTAGAATTTAAAAGGCTAAGGTGAGTGATGGCTCTGCACTCTTTAGGTCATAACGTGGAAGATGTTGATGAAATTCCAAAACTGATTCATAAGGGATATTTCGTGCTATATGGAAACAAGAAAAAGAAAAAAAGGAATACAGAAGCAAAATTACATTAGTGTTCCCCCAAAAGTGTTGTTTCTGCTTTAAAATACAGGGAGAGGCAGGCAGGGAACGTCGGGGGAACAAGTTGCCCGCAATCTATTCCTACACTCACCGGTAAGCTGTAGCAGCGGAGACGAGTGTTCACTTTTATTACAGTAGCCTCTATTACTAATTAATAGTTAATTAACAATTAATGATATTGAAAACTAATGTAGATGTTACCTTTAATCAAAGCAGCTATAGTAAATGTCCATTGTTCTCGACACAAATGTTGCATTAACCTAAAGAAGTGTATTATTTTCAGTCCCCATAATGTCGATCTCTGTGAAATGCCATAGTCCTGCACTAATTGGCGTGAAGATTTCCTCGGGCTGATATCCATTCGTCTGTTAATACTCTCTTTTGTGGTTCCCTCTTTTTGTTTAAAACAAACCCTTTTTCTCGCCATTTCTTGAATAACTTGGCTACGTATTTTCTCGAAGGCTTTACAGCGCCACAGAAATGACGCATATATTTTCGAACAATCCTGTAGTACGATTTAATATTTAGCAGAAATGTCTCAACTGGAAATATACATTGGTCGGTGCTATACGTCCCCATACTAATAGCTATCACAAACAAGTGTGGCTGAGTGCAACCATAATATCTTGAACACGTAATAAATCTGCTATTCTGTTGAAGCTCACAGCGGACATTTTGGTAAGCTGCGGTCTAAGGAGTTTAAATGGAAAAATAAAACAGTATAGCCCTTTGCCCGTGCCGAAAGTTTTGTACTCTGAGTAGGTTACAGCCAGGCCATTTATATTTCATAAACTTTCAATGTATTAGGTACATAGAATACGTGGTCGAAAAGAAAACATGAACTGGGTATACGAGCGTTAGAGGGTTGGTAACCCACTGTGTGTGGGGGCGGTAGAATAACACACACGGTGTTCCGTGCCTGTCGTAAGAGGCGACCAAAAAGGGTTTCAGGGGCTCTCAACTTGGGAGCGTGGGTTCGCGACCACGGGGCCATTAGCTGATTCCTGACGTTGCTTATACTTAGTTGTGTCAGGCTCCTCACTTTCATCAGAAAAATGAAAATCCACAGCCTTTTTCCAGTCATTTGACCGGGTCAGAAATGGAATGGAATGAATGAAGCCCACATCTAGCGGCGAAGATAGGAATTGTGCCGGCTGCCGAAGCCTGTCGCACTCTTCTGGGGCAATGATTTAATGACTGACGATGAAATGAAATGATATTGGAGAGTGTTGCTAGAGTGAAAGATGACGTGGAAAACCGGAGTACCCGGAGAAAAACCTCTCCCACCTTTGCTTTGTCCAACACAAATCTCACATGTAGTGACCGGGATTTGAACCACGGTATCCAGCTGTGAGAGGCCAGCGCGCTGCCGCCTGAGCCACGGAGGCTTCACTTTCATCTATTCTATCCGATTTCTCTTGGTCAACTCTTGTTCTTTCCGACCGGACGGTATTAGAGCATTGTAGGCCTCATTTTCTCTCTCTTTGCGGCCCTTGTCTTTCTTTGGCCGGTACCCTTATTTTTCCAAGTGTCGGATTCCTTCCATTTTTTTCTCTCTGATTAGTGTTGTATAGATGATTGTTGCCCAGTTGTACTTCGTCTTAAAACAATAATCACTATCATCAGACGGTTGGCAATACTATAAATTATTTACAAATTCAATCTTTCACGGTGTTGTTATTTTATAAGCTTCTGAACTTCCAACCAGATCGCTTAGCGTGCGAATACAAGTGGGCTTTGCGAGGTGGTATTGCTAAATCTGCACGTGGCTTAAGTAGAGCCGTGCATGAAATCCTTAAAAACTACGAATATGTCTTTTTTTTGCTGAAGTTGCTCGCTTGTTATGGTGGGTATCTAGCCCCAAAAGAATTTAGTTGAATTCAGTAGGTACCTAAGTGCACTAAATTTCTAACACATCCGCAACAGGTGACACCAGTGGCGGTTCGTGACATTTTACTCTGGCAGGGCTGTGTCGTCATCCCTTCCCCCTCCTCAATCGGTCCAGTTTTCACTGACTAGCACCACGATACTTTTAGATGGATATTAATAATGATAATCCGATGACACTGGCTGAATAAAAATATGCTTGCACTACAATATTAATTAATTAACTGCACTACAATAGCATTTATGCACACACATTAACAGGCTAACAGCTAATGCAAACTCGACTATTATGGGACTGCACTGTTTCATTGATCACAGTCACAAGTGATAATAACAACATTCATGAAAACAAATAAATAGTGCTCTCCTGAATTTCTCCTTCCTTGATCAAATTTCAAAGTATGACAACGTATTTAACAATCTGATCAACATACAAATAGTGCCATCACGTTATGGTAACGTTTTGAGTCTTAATTTTAGCTTCTTTATATAACTGATTTGTTTAAAAAGTCATTAAAATGGAATCCATTGTTTTGTAAAGGTTTTAGAATTAATCTCCAACAACAATTAATATAAGACGTCGGGGAAAAAGCCTGGGCACGTTGTAAAGTGGTTAGAGATGTTGCTGAGGACATCGCCGTTCAGCGCTTACACCCGCCTGCACTCTTCTTACCCCACACAAGCCAACGCCCTTCCAGACTCCTCCCTCACCCTGCACACTTGTAAATTCTCGGGACCTACTGAGGGCTCTGCCGGACAGACCATACACCCACCTGCACTCTTCCTTCCCTTGACAAGTCCACATCGATGTGGGAAATGTACGTATATTTTCTAAAACATAGAATCATGGATATGTTTATTATTATTATTATTATTATTATTATTATTATTATTATTATTATTATTATTATTAATAAAGCCAGGATTTTTATGCTGTAACAGGTTAGATTGCAAACTGATTTGGTTAGTAGGAAGTGTCGGCCACCCGCTCTTCAATAATGTAGCAAGAGTTACATAAATCATAGGGGTTGTAATGGGCCTACCCCTAATGTTTATGCAAACATCATAGCATGATCGTTGTGAAGGTAGACTATACTTGGTACTCGCTTCGGTAAGTTTGCATTCTAACCTATTACTGCATAAACATCCGGGCCCTAATTATTATTATTATTATTATTATTATTATTATTATTATTATTATTATTATTATTGTTAGCCATCCCTGCGGTGTAGAGGTAGCGAGCGTGTCTCTCATTTCGAGGCCCTGGGTTCCTTTTCCGGCTAGCTCAAGGATTTTAATTCTGTCTTGAAGTGGAGAACGGAGTTCACTTAATACGGGAATTTGTTAAACACTTAGTTACATGAGTGAGAAGATGGCGCTTCTGGCCTAGTATACATAGATTAATACTGGTTGCCATGGTTACAATGATGTCGGAAAACTGATGACTAATTCCGGATAGAACCCCCAGCCGAAAAAGATAGCCACCTTGAAGAGAGGTATGAAGCAGATGTACAATATCATAATGTTAGGCCTATTGATATAGACAAGTTGAGTAGTTTCGGACACACAGTTCTCAAACAGACTTTCAAACAAACAAACATTGATTCTCATCTAAAGACAAAGGTCTAAAATGCACCATTTTTGTGGTGCTGTCGTAATGAGAGAAAGTTTCTTAAAGTTTTGGCTTTCTGTCTTAACGCTCATTTAGCCAGCTACAATTTTGTATGTTTCTGTTTATTAATTAGGAATTAACAATTTTTTGTATGTTTCTGATTATACTTGAGAAGTTGCTGAATGGTATGGATGAAGTCTTGGGTAAGGAGTACAAGATGAAAATAAATAAGTCCAAAACAAAAGTAATGGAGTGCAGTCGAACGAAGGCAGGTGATGTGGGAAATATTAGATTAGGAAATGAAGTCTAAAAGGAATTAGATGAATATTGTTACTTGGGTAGTAAAATAACTAACGATGGCAGAAGTAAGGAGGACATAATTTGCAGACTAGCACAAGCAAGAAAGAGCTTTCTTAAGAAAAGAAATTTGCTCACTTTAAACATTGATATCGGAATTAGAAAGATGTTTTTGAAGACTTTCGTGTGGAGCGTGGCATTGTTTGGAAGTGAAGCATGGACGATAACTAGCTCAGAAAGAAAGAGAATAGAAGCTTTTGAAATGTGGTGTTACAGAAGAATGCTGAAGGTGAGATGGATAGATCGAATCACGAATGAAGAGATACTGAATCGAATTGGTGAGAGGAGATCGATTTGGCTAAATTTGACGATAGAATGATAGGACACATCTTGAGACACCCAGGACTTGTTCAGTTGGTTTTCGAAGGAAGTGTAGGTGGTAAGAACGGTAGGGGTAGACCAAGGTACGAATATGACAAGCAGATTAGAGCAGATGTAGGATGCAATAGTTACGTAGAAATGAAAAGGTCAGCACATGATAGGGTGGCATGGAGATCTGCATCAAACCAGTCTATGGACTGATGACTCACACACAATTATGAATTGACTTTTATGAATTGACGTTTATGAATTGAACTTATATATTCAAGACGAATACAAACACCCAACCGCTGAGCCGGAGAAATTAACCCGACCCTGCTAGGAATCGAAGCCGGGAGCCAAAGGCCAGCACGCTAACCAGCCGGACTGAGAACGAGTTCATGTGTGCTCCAGTCGAGTTGTATACACAACAGTCCAGCCCGAGGCAGTGTTCGGCTCAGGGAAATAGCTGAAGCTATTCGTCCCGTAACAACTGCACAGAGTGGTCATTTTCTCAATAAGCAAACCAAACCAGTCAGCTGCCTGTGTGTCATTAAGATGCCGCAATGTTCGTGGCTGCGGTAATGCAGGCAGGCTGTTGACCTGCATCTGGGAGGTGAAACACACACCTTAATGAAAATGCAGCTTGCGTTATAGGAAGTCACGGTCCTCATAACTCACCAAAGCGTTACTCTGACATTATTTGGGTACTCTGTTCACTTCATGTTGACTTTTCACGTAAACATTAGCTAAATATCTAGGTAATGCCCTATCTGCAGCGAGAAATACATGAGGAGCAGCATCAAGAAGAGTAATAAACGTTTACAACCTCCATTCCATTACCTTGTTTATAATATTTTATAATTCATGTCGTCACAGAATGTGCTTTAGCATGGAAGGTACACTGTACATTCACTTCCTGCTTTTACGTATTTTTCACAGACACAAAGAAAGCTGCAGCAAACAAAGCCTATTACGGGCGGTTCCAGGTCACTTCGTATAAGAAATATTTTTCGACAGTCATACATGTTTACAACCAAAATTAAAATGAAAATCCACGGCCTGTTTCCAGTCATTGGACCGGGTCAAGAATGTAATGAATGAAGCTCCATCTAGTAGCGAGGATAGGAATTGTGCCGGCTGCCGAAACTTGTCTCACTCCTCTGGAGCAATGATTAATGAATGACAGACGGAATGAAATGATATAGGAGAGTGTTGCTGGGATGAAAGATGACAGAGAAAACCGCAGTACCCGGAGGAAAATATGCCCCGACTACTCTTTGTGCAGCACAATCTCACATGGATTGATCGGGATTTGAACCACGGAACCCAGTGGTGAGAGGCCGGCCCGCTGCCTCCTGAGCCACGGAGGCTCGTTTACAACTAAAATATTTACTCATAAGTTTAGTCTACATCAGGGCCTCTCAGAGTGCATGCACCTGGTGCATGCACTGTGCACGGTGCAAAAGACGATTTCGCTTGGTTGATCAAAGTGCAGACCCCCACCTCTCGATTTGGAGCAATAGCGCTGTCTCTCTCTTTCCCAACGCCTGTCTCGCTCGCTCCCCCTCTCTCCCTCTTCCTCACTTGCTCCGTAGCGCTCCAAATCCGAGCCGAGTTGAACAGAGCTTAGCCGAGTAGCCCAGAGACGAAGCGTTGGTCCGAGCCGAGCCGAGCCGAATGGGACCGATGCACTGTGCACAGGAACTCTGCGCCTCAATTTGCACGCGTGAAATTCTGGGCGTTTGAGAGGCTCTGGCCTATATCGTCGGTGCTCGAGCAAAGCCACGCACGTATGTGACAATGCTCTTCTTCTCCGTTATTGTCCTTACGACTGTTCACGTCTCCCAGCCGCATATGCGATCCATCAGAACAATTTTGGTTGTGTTCATTTTCCTATGCATGTGTGTAAAGGAAAATGAACCTTACCGTATCGCACTGTAGGAATGTACGTTTGCGAAACTTATTTACGCACTCGTGCAGTGTAATGCATTTTAGGTTCATTTTCCTTTACAATTTTGCATCGGAAAATTAATACTGCAAATCCATTTATGGCTGGGATGCGTGACCAAAATTATCGATTCCGTGTAACCGCACAAGCCTGCATTTTATATAAAATCGTCAGATAAACACGCCCAAACGCCTTTATATAGGCCTACATTATTTGCTGTAATATGGTGCATCAGCAAACATATTTTTAGACCGCGTCCCAACAAGTTTAAATACAAAAATAAGACATTGTATATTTGTCTTTTCTGTATTCGTTACGAATCTCTCTGTACACGATAACTTGTATATTTAATTTTGTAATTATTCACTGAATAATCAAAATATAACTCAAACTCCACATTCTACGGAGATAAATTCTACAGCTCCCATTATAACACAAGAGATAACCTATTAATAATCCCTCATCTTACGGTATTATAATAAAAATGGTGATTACTGTAACTCCTTTCGCGTTTATATAAGGAAAGGTCGTCATTGGGGTAATCACAATGATGGGATGGTAACAAAGGTTACAGATCTCTTCGTATGGTTATGAGGGTATTTCTGAATTGTAGTAAGCATGTAAAGGAGAGGGCGTATAAGTCAATGGTAGGACCAAAATTAGAGTGCGATTCCAGTGTACGAGACCCTCACTTGGAAAAGAAAGGAGACGAGCTGTTCGACTAAGCATTATATTCTGAGCTGTTAGTAAAGAGTTGATGTTGAATGATGTTGAATGGCATTAGTAAAATAAAGTTAAATGGTGTTTTTGAAAGTAGGAAAGATCACAATTTGAAGATGAAGATGGAAATCTTACAGATCAAGGAATATCATATATAAGCTATCCTCTTGCACCATCCTCTAACACTTGCATTTCGTGCGGTTAGGGGCGCGCAGCTTCCATCCGGGGGATAGTAGTTTCGAACCCCACTGTCGGCAGCCCGGAAGATGGTTTTCCGTGGTTTCCCATTTTCAAACAAGGAAAATGCTGGGGCTGTACCTTAATTAAGGCAACGGGCGCCTCCTTCCCACTCCTAGGCCTTCCGTGTCCCATCGTCGCCATAAGTCCTATCTGTGTCGGTGCGACGTAAAGCAGCTTGTTAAAAAAGGATAGAAATCAAGAGGACAAACTGGGACAAATATTTGTTTATACCGCGAGCAATTAGGGACTGGAATAATTTGTGGAGGGAGATATTTGATAAATTTCCAAATTCTTTGAAATTATTTAATAGAAAACTAGGTAAGCAACTGATAGGGCATCTGCCACCTAGGTGAATGTTCTAAATGCAGATCAGTGGTGATTGATTGAATCAGAACATTGTCGTTGCGCCTCGAAACACAGACGACAATGCGGGCGGAGAAATGCTGACCCGCCGCACATGAATCACTATGAATGAAAATTCGTTGATATTGTTCGTGCAATACTGAACCTTAATGAGAGAACCTTTCTGGTCAATGTTTCTCTAGGCACAATGACGGTACCACAAACGATCCGTATTAACCAATGATGACTTCTAAAATTTCCGTACTCTTATTGTCTTCTGAGTTCAGCTTTGTTAGTATTAACAGCAATAAACAAATAAATAAATAAAAGGAGATGGGTACAGAGTCAGGCACAACAAGGAACTGTACAGTAAAATAGAGAGCATTACAACAGCTATGAGGAAGAGAAGACTAATGTTCTATGGTCACGTAGTCAGGATGGACAGCGAGAGACTCACTTCAAGGATCTTTAACACTGCATCTCGAGGGAAAGAAACACATGCCAAATGGACGAATTTATTTCGGAAAGACCTACAATACCTAAACATCGATCACATTGACATTTACAACCGAGATAAGTTCAGAATGTTAGTCAAGACATCTGACTCTCTCCAGTCACTAACAACTAAATCACTGCGTCCAGGAGTAGGAGTGAAATGGACTAAAGAAAGAAGACATCCATAGCGCTAGAATGAATGAATGAATACTGGGCTACGAGGAAGAAAAGAGCTCACCAGAGTTAAGAACCACGTGGTCCATTATAGACCTAAAAGAAAAAGAAGAAATTAAATAAATAAATAAATAAATAACAGTAAGTTATTTCCCGAAAATTCAATTAGTATTTGAAGGAATTTCAGTGTAATATCCCTATAAATATATTGACGAAGCTTTGGACTGGAGCCTCTATTCATGCCATAATTCATATTTCCAAAGTCTCTTGAGACAGGCCACAGAATAAAACATGCATAATATTATTAATAAAATAAATGAATAATATCTGTGCTGAATAACCTCATTCCGACTGACAACAGCATTTCTGTCGATTACGCTAAAATGTTGAATGAAGAAATTAGAATGTGTCCACAACATGAGACACAAAATTTGCCGATGAGATAAAAAGTATTGGATGCTGACTGTCAACTGTGTTGACCCAAGTAATCATTTCCTCGTTGTGTTTGGATATCATTACTGCGTCAGAGAGGCTGACATTTATATTTTGTGCTGCTCTGTCATTAAACAGTAGGCACGATATCCGCTGAGTCTACAAATGTGCTTGCTCTCTCATTTCCCAGGAATTCCTCGTTTGAAATAACACTGAAAGTCTCAAATATGTACTTACGATCGTAATCGAGCGCTGCCTACCGAATGTTGAAATAACTTCAATCCGTTTTATTAATATTGGAATCTGAATTACGCCTGCGTGTGCTTCATGTCGAGCTTTTCAGATGACACATTATCCCGACCAGGCTGTCCCTTTCAGTGAAGATTTGATGGTGATCGTGGCTAGCTCAAGACTTACTTTCCCATGTAAGCAGAAAGTGTAAAACGGTGTTGTGTGTGTAACATATCATACCAAAATGTCTAGCTAGTACCCAACAAGTGGATGCGTAAGTTGGGTGACGCAGCTTGTATTTAGGAGATAGTGGGTTCGAACTACACTGTTGGCAGCCCTGAAGATGGTTTTCGTTTCCCATTTTCACGCCAGGTAAATGATCTGGCTGTGCCGTAATTAGGGCCACGGTCAAGAGTGAGAATTGGAAAGTTTGGTGGTATCCACAATCCTATAGATTTGCTCGGCTACGTGTGCAAACTTAACCTCACAACTTGGCTAACTTTCAGGCCTTAACTTCACAGCTTGGCTAACTTTGAGGTCTTAACCTCACTCCCTGGATAGATTTGGGGCCTAACCTCACGCTGACCACACCTTAAACCAACCTATCCTCACCTAACCCTACCCAACCTAACTTAACGCTAGATAACGGGGTGGATTAACCTCACGCCTAATCTAACCTACTGTCCTTCTCAACATTAAGGCTTCCGGCGGGGCGTTGTAACATCGCGGGATGAAAATGATTTTAAAATTATTGGAGGGTAATTTAAATGACTTTTAGAGTATGTTGGGGGTGAAAACTACCTTTAATTAAAAAGTCATTATCTCCTAAACTACTAGGTGCAGAAAACTGATTTTTAGCTTAAAATTTATAAAAATATATTCTCTAACCGATGGTATAGATTAACTCACCGCGGATGTTTATCTACCAAGTTTTGGGTTAAAAATGACTTTTGACTTTAAGCGACTTTTAGAGTAAAAAGTAGGTTGCGGGTGGAAACAATAAAACTTAGCCAGGATGTGAGGTTAAGGTCACACACGTGGCCAAGCGATCCTGTAAGACTGTGGATGCTGCCGAACTATCCAATGCTTACTACTATGGTAATTCGTCTCACTCCAAGCTCTTTCCTATCCTATCGTCACCATAAGACCTATCTCAATCGATGCGACCTAAAGCAGATTGATTGTAAGGAAGGAAAAAGCTATTGTAGTGAATTATACACAGTTTCTTGCTTTTCTAAGTATCAGTGATATATATGATAGCAGAACCGAAAATGGGTGATAATTACCGAGCGAGTTGGCCGTGCGTTTAGGGTCATAGTAGTGGTGAGCTTGCATTCGGGATAGAGTGGATTCGAATCTCACTGTCAACAGCCCTGAATATGATTTTCCGTGGTTTTCCATTTTCACATCCGACAAATCCTGGGGCTTCCTTCTCTTCCTTCCCAGTCCTAGCCATTTCTCATCGCTCCGTAGTCAAAACCCTTCTATGTGCTAGTGCGACATTAACCACTAGCAAAAAAGTCAATAAAATAAAATAAAATAAGAAGAAGGCAAGTTCTCAAAGGATGAAAAAGTACTGGGAGGACAGGGAAACACGACCATTAACCACTGATTGATCTATCGCATCCCACAGTGGATGAAATGGACAAGAAGAAGGAAATAAAAATAAAATAAAAGATGGTTTATCATTACCTACCAATATTTACTGAATTCAAGACCTAAAGCAGACCTCAAGCCGGTGTTTGGTATTCATTAAATAAGAACTAGTCTGTATCAGAAGAGTTAACGCTTTGCAAAGGTTATCGTTTTAGAAATGAATCCGACCTTTGTTAAACTAATAACTTCAATATTGACTGTTCTAGATCTAAGACAGATGTAAACATGTATGTGACCACCAGCTAGTGGTTGCCAATATCAAAATTAGGTTATTCCCCTAAATATTTTAAAAGTTTGACATATCTCTAGAGTAAAATTACTACAGAAGGACAAAGCACAACTGATATAAAGAGAAGAATTGCCCAGGCGAATGTGCCATTCAGCTAGAAAAGTACCATTCTCACCACTAGAAACCTATCCAAGGAAGTGAAAATTAATTTTAAAACGTTCTATCTGCAATGCTACTGTTCACGGCACCGAGCTCGATAGCGGCAGTCGCTTAAGCAAATACAGTAGAGACAATACGCGACACTCAGCGAGATATCGAAGGACAGCTATTAGAGCTCTCTCTAGCGGGTAGACCTGAGAACTACTGATTCAGTCATAAGAGCACGTGTATTTGTGTGTGAAGGTTTTGGTATTACTAATGCGTTTGCAGTGAGTTGATATAATTAAATAGTAGCGTGTGTCATTCCTTGATATCTTCTCCCAACATGACGGGAAAGGTATGCGCTGTGTTTGGCTGCAGTAACTATGAAGTAGAGAAGAATGCGCGGTCTTTCTTCCGCTACCCTCGTGACAAGATAATGTAAGTAATATTGTGTTTGCATATATATTCTTCCAGTGACAAAGCGATTTTTATAGTACTTCATAATCTTCTGACCTGCTCCACCCATATTTTAACTGGCTTAAAATATAATACGCATATTTTATTGTTCAGTGCAGCAGTTAACGTTCAAAACCGATGTGTTGTTGTAGGTGTGATCTGTGGGTTTTGAAATGTCACAGAAGTGATTTGGATAAGGTGTAAAAGAAAGAAGGGACGTTACGCTTATATAAGAATTATAAGGTCTGTTCAGATCATTTCCAGGCCAGCGACTTTAAAAATCCTCGACTATACAGCCAAGGGTATGTTACATTTTTACTCCAATTGTACGTAAATATTCCTCAAAGCATCACTATCGACAATATTTTCATACTTGTCATCCTTTTATTCCTCTTCTCAGATTAAAGCCGGGATTTTATAGATTTTTTCTGTTAGTAGGCTTCATGTTAAGAGGAAAATTGTACAGATTTTAAATGTTAATTCATTGCATCATGTGTGTAAGGAATGTGCCGATATTTTTATTGACAAGTGTCTTAATGTGATGATACAATGATTTTTAAATGAGAAAAAAGACAAATCTAACCGTAAAAGTTCAGGCAGGAATGCTAAAGCAAAAAAGTAATGCATAAATGAAAGATCAAGCCATTTCACATCTTGTTTATATGTCTAATTTCAGTCTTAATAACCTTTTAAATAATTCTTAATTCATTTATCCAGAATTGCTTTAGCAACTTCGAAGTTAGTATCTCAATAATGCTTTCTTTCTAGACGTAATTTATTTATCCATTTTCGTATATGCATTTCCATTGATATTTGAATTTAGCGCGACTTTTCAGGTCAAGTCAATAGGAATGGTCTCCCATTTTAACAAGGCTAAATCCGTAAGTGTCGCGTATTGTCTCTACTGTATTTAGCTTAATTGCGGCCAGTATCCAGTATTCGGGAGATATTGGGTTCGAACCCCACTGTCCGCAGTCCTGGAGATGGTTTTCCGTGGTTTCCTCTTTTCACACCAGACAAATGCTGGGGCTGTACCTTAATTAAGGCCACGGCCGCTTCCTATCCCATCGTCGCCATAAGACCTATCTGTGGCGGTGCGACGTAAAGCAACTTGCAAAAAAAAAAAAAAAAATCTCTTTACTGCTCGAAAGTACGGACCGTTGGCAGAAATGAGAAAAGAAAATCGAGCTTTGATGGTGGAGCCGAATGGAAGGACAGATCTGGATGCCAAGAATGACTAATGAGTATATGCTTACTATAGCTTAAGAAAGTGAAAATTCCCTTTGGGGAATTAAATGAACATAAATCTGTCTTTCAATACAGGAAACTGAAATTGATAACGATGTATTGAATTGCAGCTAACGGATCGCTTTCGGGAGACATCTCTAAGGAATCTGCAGTCAAGTGTAGAATACAGTGCATCGAAAGCGGGAAAATTAAACTACCACGAATGAAATAGATGAGTTGAGGCCTCTTTGACAAACGAGCTTTCTATATGTATCATAGTCATGGCGATCCATCAGTACTTCACACCACAGCCTGCGCGGTAGCTAGGTAACATCTCGTCACACATTTTGTATGGTTAATTTCAGATGACCCCAGCCACGACATTTGTATTAGCCGAAGACTTCGGAAGGAGACATTAAAACGAAGAGATCGGTACATTAACTACTTCTACAGGTGCCTTTATGATTAATGTTTTTTGTGTGTGTTTTTAGTGGGCGGGGGTTTGGTAGGTGGCTGAAAAAACGAGGAAGAGGCAGGCCAAGATTGCGGTTTATTAACCAAAACGCTCGATAGCTGCAGTCGCTTAAGTGCGGCCAGTATCCAGTATTTGGGAGATAGTAGGTTCGAACCCCACTGTCGACAGCCCTGAAAATGTTTTTCCGTGGTTTCCCATTTTCACACCAGGCATATTCTGGGGATGTACCTTAATTAAGGCCACGGCCGCTTCCTTCCCACTCCTAGCCCTTTCCTGTCCCATCGTCGCCATAAGACCTATCTGTCGGTGCGACGTAAAGCAACTAGCAAAAAAGAAATTAACCAAAACATTGGTAATGTGAATGCAAACACCTGTGTTGGAATAAAACAACTAAAAGCGAGGAGTAGAGGAAAGGAATCATTGCCTTCAAACCTTCGGACTGAGGAACCAAGGTGGTCTAAATCAGGCAGAAATAGACACTCGGATAATCCAAGGAATACTGCGGGCAGGAGCAAGTGGGGCACGCAGTAGAGTATGCGAAACTTTTAGTGATACTTCAGCTCCCTAGTGCTGAATAGGTAGACCTCGGTTATCTTCGAGATTCGAATTGGCAACTTCTGACACAAAAATGTGAAACCATGATGCATCTGGCGGTATAATTGCAAACACTGTTGTTATTTTGGGCCCTACAGAGCAACGTCAAAATATAAGTTAAGCTTTAACATGAGTGAGGAAAATCAAGGTACATCACAGCAACGATCTAGAACTCCTACACGGAAACGACGGTTTTGAAAATTCATATCGATGGATCATACTATCGATTCAATTCAGATTTCATTTCCATTCAGTTGGCAGTATTACCGGAACCGGAGTAGCTCCCTCCTTACTCCCCGCCCTCGTGAAACGAAGTATCACTAATAGTTTTGCGGACTGTAGGCTGTTCTATTCAATCCACATAGCTCCATGGCTAAATGATTAATATGCTTGCCTTTGGCACAGGTGGCCTAATGTCGATTCCCGGCGTGGTCAGGGAATAATCGCAGTGGATTGTTGTCTTTAGAGTGGACAAACGCCCTTAAAATACCGTCCAGCATTTCAGAGGTTCGAGTAGTCCCTGGAAGTTGCACAAGTACAGCCCGCTGCTGTAGTCCTGACTGTGGCGAGACTGAAAATTTGACGACTCGTCGGTGGCAATTGTCCCTAGCGAGCACTGCAGAGGAATAATCACCATCGCAGGCTTAAATCAGCTCTAGTTTTAGCATTAAGAGAAATGAAGTGGCAAGTCGACAAAGAAGTTCACTGTGCGTTTTCTATGCAATCGAATAGATAAGCCGACATCTTTGCCATTCATCCACCAAAGCACACTGATTTGGGGCTAGATACAACTATACGTTTTCAAAGGAACACTGAGCAGGTGATTGAGGTTGACAGAGAAAATATACTTATTTATGAACCATGCCTCCCATATTTAAGCGAATATTAGGACATTCGATTTGAACATTGGTAAGTTAAAATATTGTTAGCCGGGTCAGACGGTTGAGGCGCTGGCCTTCTGACCCTAACTTGGCAGGTTCGATCCTCGTTCAGTCCAGTGATATTTGAAGGTGTTCAAATACGTCAGCCTCGCGTCAGTAGATTTACTGGCACGTAAAAGAAATCGTTCGGGAATAAATTCCGGCACCTCGACGTCTCTGAAAACCGTACAAGTAGTTAGTGTGACGTAAAGCAAATAATATTATTATTAAAATATTGTTAATTGGTAGTAGACTCGTTAAGAATTCTGCGCCACCACTTTTATATTTCATGATTGTCAATCTAGCACACTTTGTGTGATATCACCCTATGAAAAGTTGCATTGTCATTCCGGGATGCACGCGTCCATGCAGTTATTTATATTTGCATACGAATGCTTTTTTCTTCAAACTGTAACATTAAGTCTACTAGCGTCACTAACAGTACGTGTGCTGATGTTCTTATGAAAATGTGTCTGTTCTCTGGCTGATGGCTGAGTGTTTGTGATGTCCTCATAATTAGAATTAACCTCAGGTAGCGCCCCATCTTCACAGACGTGCAGGTCGCGTATGGGATGTCAAATGGAAAGACTTGCACCCGGCTTTACCGGAGGCCACAATCCATTAACATTTACTGATGATGGTGGTGGTGATTACTGTTTTAAGAGGAAGTACAGCTCGGTAACCATCCTCTATACAACACTAATCAGAGAAGAACAAATGGAAGGGATTAGACACTTCGAAAAATGGAGATATCGGCCAAACAAAGACAAGGGCCACGAAAATCAAAGACTCCTTAGCCCTCGAATAATCTAATAGCATCGGGGTCGAAAATGAAAAAGAGTTGACCAAAGGAGGTCAGATAGGATAGATGAAGGTGAGGAGTCTGGCGCGTGTGTGTGACGTCCTCATCATTGGAATTAATCTCAGGTAGCACCCCATCTTATACTACGACGCAGCTAAGGGCCTTATGGTCGCCAACCCACGTTACTAAGTTGAGAACCCCCGGTGTTCTTTTAGCCGCCTCTTACGACAGGTAGGGGATATCGTGGATGTATTTTACCGCCCTCCACCCAAAGGGGGATAACGCTTACTGGTGAAGCCGACGTGCAGTGTGTCTAAGCCGTCGAAAGCGTTTAATCTACCTCTACCTCTCTTTCTCTCTACTATAATGTTAAAGAGTACAGCAACATTTTGAGAAAATCCCGATATCAAATCGTTTATGTTACACATAATCAGCTGTCGGCAGCCCTGAAAATGGTTTTCCGTGGTTTCCCATTTTCATACCAGGCAAATGCTGGGGCTGTACCTTAATTAAGGCCACGGCCGCTTCCATCCCACTCCTAGCCCTTTCCTGTCCCATCGTCGCCGTAAGACCTATCTGTGTCGGTGCGACGTAAAACAACTAGCAAAAAACACATAATCAGAAAGGTGTCGATCTTAGGAATTTTGTTTATATCAAAAGTCCTTTATTTACCTAAAGCAATAACTTATTCCTAAAACACACTACTGTTTGTTTCGTATTCCCCGGTAGATGGCTCTTTTGAAATCTGCCGCAGTGATGCTCTATACAGCTCACAGAGTCTTAGACGGGTGCGTGCTGAAGTTCAGTATGGTTGTAGATTTTATTCTTCATAACACGACTGGTTCAAAACAGTTGAATTGAGTTTGTATGGTCCCTAAATAAGAGAATGTTTATTGTTCTTGAAACACGTACGACGAATAAATAAGGTTCATTACCGCAAAGTGTGCCTCCGTGGCTCAGGCGGCAGTGCGCTGGCCTTTCATCTCTGGGTTCCGTGGTTCAAATCCCGATCACTCCATGTGAGATTTGTGCTGGTCAAAGTGGAGGCGGGACATGATTTGTCCAAGTACTCCGGTTTTTCCTGTCGTATTTTATTCCAGGAACACTCTCCAATATTATTTCATTTCATCTGTCCGACTCATTGCCTGAATGGTCAGCGTACTGGGCTTCGGTTCAGAGGGTCCCGGGTTCGATTCCCGGCCGGGTCGGGGATTATAACCTTAATTGGTTAATTCCAATGGTTCGGGAGCTGGGTGTGTGTGGCGTATTCGACATTAGAAATCATCCTAGGTAGGGCCCTGATCTTCACAGGCATGCTGGTCGCCTAATAGGCCGTCTACTAGAAAAAGACCTACACCAGGCCTTTCCGGAGGCCATACGCCATTATATTATTTCATCTGTCAGTCATTAATCATTGCCCCTGAGGAGTGTGACAGGTTTTGGCAGCCGGCACAATTCCCATCCTCACCGCTAGATGGGGGCTTCATTCATTCCATTCCTGATCTGGCGAGGATAGGAATTGTGCCGGCTGCTGAAGCCTGTCGCACTCCTCTGGGGCAATGATTAATGAACGACAGATGATATGAAATTATATTGGAGAGTGTTGCTCGAATGAAATACGACAGGGAAAGAGAGAAACCTGTCTCGCTACCGCTTTGACCAGCACAAATCTCACATGGAGTGACCAGGATTTGAACCACGGCATCCAGCGGAGAGAGTTCGGTGCGCTGCCATCTGAGCCACGGAGGCTCACAGTCTTTATTACAATAGGCGTGTCACTTCCGTATCTTTATTCACCAAAATGCATAGGTTTTACTCATGTTTGTCTAATGGCTTCAATAATAATAACATAAAATATTTCAGAATCGTCAACATTATGGACGAAAAAGATCTATCTGAATGGGTATTAGACTGTATGCTATGCTAACAAAAATTATTTTCCAACTATTCGCTAAGCCCTACAACACGAATATGAAGTGGAAGCTAGTACAATAATCCCTCAGGTAATTTGAACGTGAGAAAAGGCTTTATTATGCGCAGAGAAAATCCTCACATAGAATGTGACAGGCACAGTAGAAGTGAGTGAACGTCGTGTAATCCACTGTTGACAAGCTGCACGTAACTGTTAGTGATGATTTAATACCAGCTTGAACTCTAATTGTAAGTGTGTAATGGTGATGTTCCCAGTTTCAAGGCTGCAGAACAGTTTTTAATATTCTGTTTATTGCAATGTAGTAAGTGTAGGAATTGTGGCCATTTTGCATAATTTTTAATACATTAATGGTTCATGGTGTCGCTTGCTGTAGTCCTAGTTCGTGAACCGTGGGAAAGGGCTGAATTGCCTAGTAAGTGGTGCTGAGAGTCGGGATACCAGTTGCTACGGAATGGGAGTGGGCATCTCGAACACATTCTGAATTGTGGCCCTCCTTGTTCTCAGGCTCATCAGAAATGGCTCCAAATAAGGGCTGCTGCAGACGTAGATGAAAGAAACAGAGCGAAACAAATAGTTGTTGAATACAAAAAGAAGTCGCGGGATGATTTTGGTAATAACCTGGAAATACCAGGCAAAGCAGGAAAACCTTTCTGGACAGTACTCAAAGAATCTTAGGAAGAGAGGGGAAAAGTAAATGAACAGTGCTTTGAGTAATTCAGGCGAAATCATCATAGATACCAAGGAATCACTGGACAGGTGGAGGGAATATTTTGAAAATTTTCTCAACGTAAAAGGAAATCTTCCTGGTGGTGTCGCGAACAACCGAGCTTATGGGGAGGAGGAAAATGATGTTCGTGAAATTACGCTTGAGGAAGTGGAAAAGGTGGTAAATAAACTTCATTGTTAGAACGTAGCAGGAATAGATGGAATTAGGCCTAAAATGATGAAGTAGAGTGGGAAGGCAGGGTGGTAATAAAATTTCGTGCGGCTATTTCTAGCCGGGTGCAGCCCTTGTAAGGTAGACCCTCGGATGAGGGTGGGCGGCATCTGCTATATGTAGGTAACTGCGTGTTATTGTGGTGGAGGATAGTGTTACGTGTGGTGTGTGAGTTGCAGGGATGTTAGTGACAGCAAAAATGCCCAGCCCCCGAGCCACTGGAATTAACCAATGAGGGTTAAAATCCCCGACCCGGCCGGGAATCGAACCCGGGACCCTCTGAATCGAAGGCCAGTACGCTGACCATTCAGCCAATGAGTCGGACGGCAGGGTGGTACAATCTGTATATTCATAGCTTCAACATTGGTGTCCAACAGTTTTTACCGTGATAAGTGGGTCTATAGATTCATCGAGGAGATAAATAAAAGTCGAAGGGATGGCAGGGCAATAAAATAAGCGTAGTAGCAGGTAGAATCGTTCAAATTACTTCAATTGTTTGCCCTTCAAGGAGATAATGATGTGTACAGTAAATTTATTGTACGGTATATTAAACTTCCTATAATGTAGGTAAGCTACCAAAATGGTAATTATCAATAAGATAAAAAGTGAATGATCATGGAAGAAAATTAACTGGCTGTTGGAAAAGTACCTTAAGATTGGACAAAAGTAAAAAGGTCAATACGTCGGTAGTTGTCGCGTGAGAAAATCCCTCATTTACCTCTGACTGTAGGGGATCTGATGCCAGTTATTAGCCCTAGTGTGTTATGTTAACAGATCTATCCATTTCAATATGTAATATGCCGTAGTTAAATATTTACAGTATATTCACGGAAGCGGGTGCGGATAATATTTTATACATCCGCACAGGGCTCTAACAACATGTTGTTGAGAAAGTATAATTACATTGATAGGGGGATAGTAAGAGGCTTGTCCTTATGTACAGAAATTGTGACAGTAGAGGATAGATGTGCTTATAAAGTTGGTGTGACTTATTTTCCTTTAGTCCCGGTAATTTTCAGCTCCGAAATAAAAATGGAATATACCAAAAATATGAATACAAGTCAGTAAAAATTGCTCGTTAGTGGGAATTTATATAAATAAAATCGTAACGACCGTGTGTCTGTACATTGATTATTTTGGCGAAATTTCTGTACAGTTATCCGTTTCAGGTGCAATAATGACCATCTGCATAATTTTTATCTTTGGTGTCTGTTTGTCTGTTTGTTTGTCTGTTTGTCTGTCCTTCTATAACTTGAAAACTACTGGATATATTTCCACCAAACATCATATTTAGAATCCACCTGTCCTTGGGTAGGTTTTAGTGCAAATATCGTTTCTAAATCCCTGAACTGAGTGGGGATTTTTACGAAACCGAAACCGTGAATTTGCACCCCCTCAAAGTATACACAACCGAACTTAATGGAAATCTACCTGCCTTAATGAAAATTAATTTCTAAACCTTTTTTTCTCCTGTGCATCATTTCCATAACAGGATTTAAAAAGGGTGATATCATTAACGGACCGTTTTTCGTTACAAATCCCACCGGACTTAACGCAAGAGCGGATGCGTGTAAAGCGTATCTCTTACAACTTGAAAACTACTGAAGATATTTGAACCTAACTTTATACACTGACTGACAGTGACAATGCAACACCAAGGAGGAGTGGTTCGAAAGGGATGAAAGTTGGGGAAAAAACAGAGACGGCACGGACGAATAATTGATGTTTATTTCAAACCGATATGCAGGTTACACAATGCGCACGGCATCGACTCAGTAGGATGTAGGACCACCCCGAGCGGCGATGCACGCAGAAACACGTCGAGGTACAGAGTCAATAAGAGTGCGGATGGTGTCCTGAGGGATGGTTCTCCATTCTCTGTCAACCATTTGCCACAGTTGGTCGTCCGTACGAGGCTGGGGCAGAGTTTGCAAACGGCGTCCAATGAGATCCCACACGTGTTCGATTGGTGAGAGATCCGGAGAGTACGCTGGCCACGGAAGCATCTGTACACCTCGTAGAGCCTGTTGGGAGAAGCGAGCAGTGTGTGGGCGGGCATTATCCTGCTGAAACAGAGCATTGGGCAGCCCCTGAAGGTACGGGAGTGCCACCGGCCGCAGCACATGCTGCACGTAGCGGTGGGCATTTAACGTGCCTTGAATACGCACTAGAGGTGACGTGGAATCATACGCAATAGCGCCCCAAACCATGATGCCGCGTTGTCTAGCGGTAGGGCGCTCCACAGTTACTGCCGGATTTGACCTTTCTCCACGCCAAAGCCACACTCGTCTGCGGTGACTATCACTGACAGAACAGAAGCGTGACTCATCGGAGAACACGACGTTCCGCCATTCCCTCATCCAAGTCGCTCTGGCCCGGCACCATGCCAGGCGTGCACGTCTATGCTGTGGAGTCAATAGTAGTCTTCTGAGCGGACGCCGGGGGTGCAGGCCTCCTTCAACCAATCGACGGGAAATTGTTCTGGTCGATATTGGAACAGCCAGGGTGTCTTGCACATGCTGAAGAATGGCGGTTGACGTGGCGTGCGGGGCTGCCACCGCTTGGCGGCGGATGCGCCGATCCTCGCGTGCTGACGTCACTCGGGCTGCGCCTGGACCCCTCGCACGTGCCACATGTCCCTGCGCCAACCATCTTCGCCACAGGCGCTGCACCGTGGACACATCCCTATGAGTATCGGCTGCGATTTGACGAAGCGACCAACCTGCCCTTCTCAGCCCGATCACCATACCACTCGTAAAGTCGTCTGTCTGCCGGAAATGCCTCCGTTGACGGCGGCCTGGCATTCTTAGCTATACACGTGTCCTGTGACACACGACAACACGTTCTACAATGACTGTCGGCTGAGAAATCACGGTACGAAGTGGGCCATTCGCCAACGCCGTGTCTCATTTATCGTTCGCTACGTGCGCAGCACAGCGGCGCATTTCACATCACGTCAGTCTACCCTGCAATTGGCATAAAGTTCTGACCACTCCTTCTTGGTGTTGCATTTGCTCTGTCAGTCAGTGTATATAGCATCTGTCTGTCCAAGGGTAAGTTTTCTTCGTGTCTGTTAGTTAGTTTGTTTGTTTGTGTGTTTGTTTGTTTGTCTGTTTGTCTCTCTATAACTTGAAAACTACTGGATATATTTCCACCAAACTTCATATTTAGAATCCACCTGTCCTTGGGTAGGTTTTAGGGCAAATATTGTTTCTAAAGCCCTGAAGTAATTGGGGGTTTATACGAAATTAATTCCGCTGGGATTTGTATACACAACCAGACTTAATGGAAATCTACCTGCCTTAATGGAAATTAATTTCTAAACCTTTTTTTCTCATGTGCATCATTTCGATACCAGGATTAATAACGGAGATAACATTAACAGATCCTGTTTCGGTACAAGTCCCACCGCACTTAACGCAAGAGCGGGTGCGCGTAAAGCGTATTTCTTACAACTTGAAAACTACTGAGATATTTGAACCAAACTTTATATTTAGCATCCACCCCTCCAAGGGTAGGAGCTAAAGTTTATACCATTTCAAATTCCTGGAATGGATTCGGGTTTTATAGGGGACCGAAATATTGATTTTTACTCTCCCACAATATATAGAATACAAGACCAACCTGACTGGAAGTCGGTCAAACTGTTTGGAAATCCAATTCTAATTTGTTTTTCTCATGTGCATTTTTCAACGGGAGGATTAATAATGTAGATAGCATGAAAGGTCGGTCTTCAGGCTAAGTCTAGCGGACATAGCCCAAAAGGTGTTATACGTGGAGCAGATTACTTATCTATCTAGATAAACCATATCGTAACGACCGTGTGCTTGTGCATTGACTATTTTGGCGAAATTTTCGTACAGCTTTCCGTTTAAGGGGTAATAATGACCACCTGCATATTTTTAGCTATAGTTTCCTGGAAGCCCTAAATTTTACCCTCCCCCGTCGCCCAAAATCAAGATTGCCTCACAATCTGCCACACGAGCTGAATAACTGAAATTAAGCAAATGTATACATTTTAGCCGGTAACCTACGGAAAACTTCCAAGATCTTTAAATATTTCACTTTTTATGCCGAATAATGTCGAAATATAGGCAATTTGACTGTGCAGACCTTCGTTTCGAGGTATTTCGCGGCTAAACGGTAAGTCCCATCACAAGACGGATGGCACGATCTCCGTTTAATTTCGAGTGATCTACAAGTTTGGTTCTGAGATATTTTGTCGTCCCTCCCTCTCTCTCCCTTATAGGGTAGATTTGGCTGTATATTTCGGTGGTTCGTAAATTTTGTGCTTTTTACACGTGTATTACTTACTTTGACACACTTATAGGAAAGGTAGAGTCATCGAATTTGGCACGCACATTAACACGACCAATGGCTATATGCGAACCCAATTTCATTATTCTAGCTTCCACATAAGTATGTGAAAAATAATGTAAAATGATGAAAATGTACCCAGATTTCACCCCATTCAAATAATGTAACTCAATCGAACCCATGAATATGTGAGATACGAGAAAATGTTTTAACACCAAACATATAGAGCGATAAAAGGGACGTCTGAGGGTGCAAACCGTTTGCTGGTATGATGTACCGGTTAGGAGCAGTAAATCTCGAAATGAAGGTTTGCACTTTCAAACGTGCCCATGCTTATCTGTCATCTATATAAATATAATCGCAACGACCGTCTGTCTATACATTGGCTATTTTGGCGGAATTTCCATACAGTTATCCGTTTCAGTTGTAATAATGACCATCTGCATTAACTTTGGTGTCTGTTTGTCGGTTTGATTGTATGAGTGTTTATAATTTGAAGACTACTGAATATACTTCTACCAAACTTGATATTTAGAATCCACTTGTCCTTGTGTAGGTTTTAGGGCCAATATGATTTCTGAATACCTAAATTTACTGGGGGTTTATCCGAAACCGGAACCATGATTTTGCACTTCCTCAAAATATGCAATTCCGAAATTAATCGAAATCTACAATCCTTAATGGAAATCCATTTCTAAAACTTTTGTTCTCATGTGAATTTTTCGACAGGAGGATTAATAAGAGAGATATCATGGACGGTTGGTTTTGCAGGTTAAGTCCAGCGGACGTACCCAAAATGTGTTGTACGTGGAGCAGATTCCTTATCTATCTATATAAATAAAATCGTAACGACTGTGTGTGCCTGTACATTGACTATTTTTGTGAAATTTTCGTACAGATACCCATTTGAGGGGCAATAATGATCGTCTGCATAGTTTTTGGTTTCATTTCCTGAAAGTCACCCCTTACCCAAAATTCAGATTGCAGCATAATCTGCCAGACAAGCAAGAAAATTGAAATTTGGCAAAATCATACGTCTCAGCCTGTAACGAACGAAAAACTTGACAGATCTTTAATTTTTTATCCCCGAAGAATACCGAAATATGAAAGCAATTTTAATGATGGTGCAGACCTTCGTTTCGAGGTATTTCGTGGGATAAAGGGGAAGTCCTATCACATAACGGATGGCACAATCTTCGTTGAATTAGGAGTAATCTTCAACCTGGGTCTTATGACTTTTTGTCGTATCTGTATCGCTTATACGTTAGATTCGTCTCTATTTCTCGATTTTAAGTAAATTTGGAATATTTACCTATGTAATTCATACTTTCAATCACTTACAGGAAAAATAGTATGATCAAACTCTACACGAACATTGGCCCACCCAGTACCCATATATGAGCCAAACGCTATGTCACATAATTATCCGAAAAGTAATGCTATGTAAGATAATCTTACACAAATTTCAACCTATTCAACGTTTCTGACTCAATCTGACCCATGAATAGATAAGATGCGAGAAAATATCATAGGACCAGCCATTTAGATCGCTAAAACTGCGCCTTGCGGTACAATCCTTTGTCAATATGACGTACCGTTTAGCAGCAGTTAATCTGTAAATTAAGGTCTGCAATATTGTAAGCATGCATATACTTTCGTATGTCCATCTATGTATATTCATTGATGTCGATTTGTAGCGATCGAGAAAGGGTGTGTCTGCTATTGTAACCAGTACTCCCTACAACGACTTTGACTGCTGGCAGTAGGAATGGGTCCTTCTCCAACTCCTGTGTAACTGGCAGTAGTAAGGAGGGCCTACCATTTTAATGAATAATTCACTTCTCGATTTGTCTTGCAGAAGGCAAGGGATCGTGCAGTTTTGTTCGAAAGTCCCCTACCCTATTGTGTTAGACTCTAGGCCAGGGTGCCCGCCATTATAAACAAATGTTTCAATCTAAAATTTGACTAGCATTAGGCACAGTGGCCTGCTATTTTCATGGAAACTCACTAATTCTGTGTGACTGGCAATAAGCTGGCTGGCAGCAAAAAATAAGGGCCTGTCATTGTGATGATAACTGCACAACTCAATTTTGACTGGTGGTAAGGAAGTTGCCTGCTATTATAATAAAAACTCCTCAACTGTAATCTGTCTGAAAGTAGAAAATGAGTCTGTCATTGTAACTAAAACTCCCCAAAACGATTGTGACCGCGCAGTAGGCAATGGGGCCTGCAATTATAATGTAAACCTGCCTACTCGATTGTGACTGGAAGTAGGCAAGTGAGCCTGCCGTTATCATCACAACACCGCAACCCTCACTTTACATTGGAAACAACGTATTGGGACCTCCCCATGCTATTTCTCGGATAAGGCTAAGATACATGCAATTTTAAAACAATCACATGTACTGCACGCACAGTCTTTATGTCGATATCCGTATACAATGTAGAATACCGTAGCGAAGCACGGGTACATTTGCTAGTTATATAATAATTACTTATTTCACTCGACTTACTTCTGACTATAATAGTCAATTATATAAACTTATATTTACACGTATGCTGTGATGAGTACGGTACTGTGTTACTTCGTAGAATCTAGGAGTATTTGCGCGTAAATCTGTTACTGGTAGACGAACGCAAGTGAGCTGAAATAAATTGCCAATAAGTCAATACATTATTAATACTCACCTACTTACGAATTTTCGTCTCCGCAAGGTTGTAGATATTTGACTTCAATAAACAACTCTGACATTTTCGATTCACATATGCAGTACAGTGTTATTCAGCTAAGTTGTCCGCCTCAAATAACTCGTGGACCGTTCAGAATATCGACATTCTCTTCTCACTTTCAGTATTGGTACGGAGGGGCTCATAGTCGGGATTACAGTACTTTTCACAGCGTCAGGATCATCTGAGATAATAGTACTAACTTTATTTTCTGACATGAGACTAAGCTGTTTTCAACACATACAAAGATTACAAATTTAACACCGTAATAATTTTGAAAATCGAAAAGTACTTCTCGAAAAAATGTAATGTATTCAAACGTGCTTTATTTGTCAGATGGGGACTGCCCTGATCGATTGGCGCTACGTGTGAAACATGAGCTGGCTCTCGACGTAAAGAGTTACTTTACCTTTTTCTGACAGGTAGGTGTTCTCTCCACTGTGTTCATAAATAATCTATGATAAAATGTATTATTAACATCTTTAATATCGCCGTAGTTAACAACGGTCTGCAAAAGGCCATTTTGAAAACGTGTTTGCCGTTGCTGTAACAAGATATTACAGACGTAAGGATGACATGATCCCGTTAAAGTCCTGATGAGAACAAAAGTTGGCCAAGGTAGGTGTGAATGATAGCAGGATGGAATTATGAAAATGAAGTATTGTCAGACTTATCTAGGATACAGTGGTTGCCAAAATGTACTAGCAATTTGTACAACCCCGGAGTAACTTATGGTAACTAACGAGTGATTTGATAAAATTGAAACAGTGAAATAAATCACTCTCTCATACCTGACATAGTGCCCGCTTGAGACATTGGGGAAATGACGATGGTATTTGGGAATTAAAACATCTGGGTAGACATAGATATACTGCACGTGAAAGAGGAATGTGACGAAGGACTTGGAAATGATGAATGCTAGGGAAGAGACAACTTCAAACAAGACACAACTGACGAGCGAAGCTATGAGACGACTGCAGCATTACTCTAAAATTGGCTTATAAATCATTCATACGGTATTACCAGTGAGTAGAGAAATTTCATTCTAGCATTCAATACTTGTAAATGTCTCTGACTTCCCTCTCCTTCACTATTCACTGGAATGAGGTCTGGGGTTTGAGTGGTTGGCTCCAGAATGTTTTGAGTGGAATTTCTCCAACATTCATCCAGGTAAATCTTCCTATTCTCTACAAAAGGGAGGGATTCACTATCTCCTATCTGGACTGCTGACTTAACCATGAATCATCTGAAGGATTGCCGGAAATCTAATTTCAATTCTTCCAGTTAAAAGGCTTAAAATTTTTCCTATGCACAAGTCCGTTAGTATCTGTCCTCTGGTTACCAAGATAACGAGTTCTATACCGCCGTAGGTCTGTGGCACTCGAATCATCGGAGACATTTCATATTTCTCTGTCTCTGAACGACAAAGAATAGTTCTCATTATACCCTGATTAGCGGTCTGTCGCAACAGGCACTGCATTTAGTCTAAAAATGAAAATTATGATGATGAAAATCTGAGGGGAGTAACAAAAAATACAGAACTGCGAAAGGCTAATTATTTACCTTAATAATAATAATAATAATAATAATAATAATAATAATAATAATAATAATAATAATCTCCTTCTTCTTCTTCTTCTTCTTCTTCTTTTCCTACCGCTTTTTCCCACACCTGTGAGGTCGCGGGTGCGAACTGGTTCGCACATGTGGATTTGGCCCTGTTTTACGGCCGGATGTCCTTCCTGACGCCAACCCTATATGGAGGGATGTAATCACTATGGCGTGTTTCTGTGGTGGTTTGTAGTGTGGTATGTTGTCTGAATTTGAAGAGGAGAGTGTTGGGACGGACACAAACACCCAGTCCCTGAGTCAGAAGAATTAATCAGAAGCGATTAAAATCCCCGACCCGGCCGGGAATCGAACCCGGGACCCTCTGAACCGAAGGCCAGTACGCTGACCATTCAGCCAACGAGTCGGACAATAATAATAATAATAATAATAATAATAATAATACAGGTACTTAGGTCTCCACGTCTGTTTAAAACTGCCGGTAATTGCTACAGACTGAAACACTTAATATTGTAGTAATGTGTACTTTTTGGTCTAGATCTCTATCACTGAATTTGTAGTGTCTTCTTGTGGTTGTGAACTAGAACTATCAGGGAGAAACTTGGTGCTTTAAGGTCGGATATCTTAGTTGGCCGATCAAATGTTTCACGGTTGTCATTACTGTTGTTTATATTTTCCCGCCAATCAGTGTTCGCCTTCTCAACTACCTTTGAACCAATTGGAAGAGTTATTGCGTCATTATTCTGAAAGGATCCCCAGCCCCCTGTATAAACTGGGTGTTTCTTGAGTGGCTATCTACCTACAGTGGATCGTTGGGTGTGCTAGGGTTTGAGCTCTCCCTTCGGGAGAAGTAGGGTGAGGGCTGGTGGACTGATTGAACGTAGCAGCAATAATTAAATGTATAGAAGAATATAACACAAATGTACTTCTGTGCTCAAACGTTGGGAAGATTTCTACGTTATTATATTTTAGCTTACGACCTTTAGGTCAATTTGTATTATTAGATTTTAAATGTAAGGTTTTCTTTTGTCAACTCAAATTAACGTAGACAAGCGCTCCCCGTCTTTGGACTTACTAATTTATTTCCCCGATGGGCACTCGTAAAATATAAGGAAGCACGAGTGGGTACCCTCGCTAAACTCTCTCTCAACTTCGTTACTTTTGCGTGACAGTAAATCTACTTACACGAGGATAACGTATTTTTGCACCTTCAAATACCACAGGAGTGAGCCAGGATCGAACCTGCCAGTTAGGGTCAAAAGGCTAGCGCAGCCACTCCTGTCAATCTTTGTGTCAGTGGCGAAGAAGTCTTGAGGTATTTCAGCAAGTTTTTGTTTTTTTCTCAGGATCACTTTAGTTACTAGATTAGTAACACGCAGTGGTAGATTCAGCCATAAATCTTCTAAATAGACCTGTTCTCTTGCCATTTGATAAATTGGACGAGAAGATGCTGTTCTCGAGACTACCACCCAAATCAGTTCTATACCGTATGTTAGTATTGGAGAGATTTTTGCACGGAATGGCGTTAAGGCACTTTCTAAAGAAAATCTGGTTATGTTCTTTATAGTGTATAACCCTCTGATAGGAGCTGTGGAGCCGGAGTGAATTACTTGACGTCTGTAGGGTTATGCCAAGATATTTGAATTTACAGTCTCAGATCATGATGATGGCGTTGGTGCCAGTGATGATGATGGTGATCACTCTCTCTCTGCTTAATTAATAGACAAAATAATTTGCCATTTAGAGATATATTAAAAATTCACGATCATCTCTTGGAATAAGGTTGAGAAATTAATTCACATGCTTCAACTTCAGGATGGAATTCAAATTTATATTTTACTTAAGTGTTTAGATGCGCATAATTATCCTTCTTATTAATATTATTCTGGAACTGCGTTCTAGACGGCTGGTTCTTTATAGTACTTAAATCCTTCGACGCTATAAGAGGGTGATCAATTAATCTGCTTATTACAAGGCTCGAGACTGGGTACGGTAGTTACTTTAAATGCGCCAAACTTCCACTTTTCGACATTAATGCAAGCGCCTCCAGTTTAAAGCGATGTACAACGATACTTCTCTCGACGTTCAGGCCTTACAGGAACAACTAAGTTTACTCCCTTCATTATTATTAATACATGTTTGTATAAGCTATATTGAAAGTAACTGGCAGCCAGCTGCCTTTCTCATTTTCATTTAGGACAACTGTGGACCTCCCTTGACAGACTTAACTGAAGTTTCGCCGTATTTTTTAAAAATTCTTTCTCGTACACCTGTTCTTTACCGGCTCCTTCCCTATCTCCTGGAAATCTTTGAACTGGTCGAATCTCTCTCTGTCTGCTGTCTTCGTCTTTCACCCCAATCATGTCCAAGTCAGTTCTCATGCCGCAAAACCATTCTGACCTGGCATTGCGCCGTTGTCTGAAGATTCTACTACTACTGCTACTAAACGTTTTCATTCCTCCCCTGAAGGGGGAGGCGGGCCTCCTAGACGGTGACGCCGTCTCTCAGGCCGGGAGATTTGTTACGGTGAAGGAGATGTGCGGAGAAGGTGAGGGGGTGGGCGGCCGTGGCCTATACTACGAACTGTCCCGGCATTCGCCTTAGTGCAGGAGAATGGAAAACCACGGAAAACCATTCTCAGGACAGCCGACGGATGGGGCCAGGCGTGAAGTCCGGCGCTGTGCCCCAGGCCCGTCTCCCGAATGCAGAGGCGTAGAGCCACGGTAAAGCCGTGGCCAACTTTCCTCTGATTGGTTGCCCGGTCAGAGTACAGACCTGCTGGACCACGGGCAAGCCGTGGCCTCTTAAGGGACGAAACCTAAGGGCAGAAACCCACTCTGCATCCAAAGACCAAAGAATTCAACAGGTATGCTGCTTTTATTTTCTCCAGTGTATTAAATCAGTTAAATATAGTTTTTCCCAAATCAATTCTATACCGTATGTCCCTTCACTATTGTTATTTCGTCTCGGTGTTTTCCAAATTCGTACGTTCCACATCACCAGATGTTTCACTCCAGGCTTGTGTCAATGTCATATGTTTAGTACACATGTTGTGCGACCCTTTCAGACTGATTCTGATGGTTCGGTCAGCTTCCGCTACGAACGCTAGTGCTGTGCCACTTCCGGGGAGCCATCTGGTGACGAATGAACGTACCAGTTCCACTTCTATTATAACGTCTAAATTTCAAAGAGTCATTGTTTAAGAAGCCTTTCTCGTGGACAGTCGAGATTTTCTTCTGATGTCCAGAGCACAGTTCTCTGCGAAACGTAAAGAATTTCACCTTATTTTATTGACACAGCATAAGCCGAAAAGCATATACAGTATCCTTTCCATAAGTACGGGCCGTGAAGACATCAATGGCAACAGTTCAACAGTTCGTTTTGTCAACAGCCCATCCTCACGAAGTGTATATAGAACTGTTTTTCTTCAGCCATGATTTTAAGGCCTGACACCGTGGTTGGCCGGTTTGAGTCCCGTCGGTCGAAGACATTTCACTATCAGAACGTTTGCCGGCAGGGTAGGGGATATACAATTTCTAATCAGTAGATTGCGTATCAAAACCCCGGATTAAATATCTCCACAGTGCTCATATGAAGTGAGGGAATATGACGCTGTTGATGGTAATTCGTCCGTCGGATGGCGACGTAAAGCCTTGAGCAGATTCCTTGGTGCTGTTCGACAGGAGGAGGCTATGTGCCGCTACCGACTTTCACCTTCTCTCTTCCTACTATCATATATGTCACGTAATTAATGTCATGTCATTAACTGCTCTGATGAGGTGGACGTCAGGTAGGGCATTCAGTCATAAAAACTCGTTACGAAGATGCATCTCATTTTATTTCCGACCCCGCAGAGAGATTTAACAAGGGTTGGACATACATACGTTATTATTATTATTATTAGCTGGCCTAGCGGTGTAAAGGGAACATGCTTCTCTCTTATTCTAAGGCCCTGGCTCATATCTTGGCCGTTTTGAGATTTTAATTCTGGACTGAGGAGTAAAATAAGGTTCACTTGATACGAGATTTTTTCAAACTATTAGTTACAGGAAGGAAGCACACGGTGAGAAGATGACGCTGCTGACATAGTATACATAGACAAACACTGGTTGTCATGGTTCCAGTAGCGTTTGGGAATTTATGACGTTAATTCCAGACGGATCCTCCGGCGTAAAATCATAGCCATGTTAAAAGGGAAAAAAAAAATTGCAAATGAGGCTCCGTCGCACTTTGAACCCAAGGCACCCGCGTGGAAGTAAGAAACGCTGAGTACTACGATTAGTCACACCCAGATTCCGTACAGATAACCAGACTGTAAAATATGAATGGCCATTTCCGTGTTAAATGACGACCAATGGCGCAAGCTGTCAGAGTTATCTATATATTTTTGATGTAATTGAACTTTGCAGTTTGACCAGTTTGTGAACAACTTACAGGGCGAGCTGGCCGTGAGATTAGGGGCGCGCGGCTGTGAGCTTGCATGTGGGACGTAGTGGGTTCGAATTCAACTGTCGGCATCTAGCAAAAATGTAAACAACTTAACCCCGTGTAACCAGTAAAACAGTCCTTCAACGTTTACATCGATATTGTTGATTTACTTTTTTTGCAATAAAGTTCAAAATACTTCGCAGCAGTGAGATACAAGTGTCTTGGGGCCGGAGTGTGTGGCTCGGTCTATATAGTTCTCTCTGCTTCCTCGTAATCGACCGCTGACTCAAACGTTAAGCAATACCTCAGCAACCAGATTTATGTCTGGAGTTATGTCTGTATACAATCGCCTCTGTTGTGACAAATAGAAGATGGATCTTGACCAATAGCATGCTTGCTTTGTCAGTGACAGTCAACGTGGAATACTCCCAAAGCGTGCCGGTCCTGAAGCCGGCTCGCTTGTCAGGTCTCCAGTGTTGCACAGCTGCACACAGTTCGGTCCAGTCTCGCTGCTCGCTCTCAGAGGCTAAGTAGTTATAACGGAGAGTTGACAACGCTGTGTCCCGAGTTGGAGAAATCCCCGCGGAAATGGAATGTAAACACACAGCCGGCCAGCTAGGCTTAGAAAGCGTGCCGCTCGTTAACGAGGATATTGAAAGAACTATAACGGCGATCGTCGCCTGAGCCCAAGTTGGCTAGTTCAATATTGGCTTGGTCCAGTAGTTTTTGAAGGTGCTCAAATACGCCCATTACTTGTTGATACGTTTATCGAAACGTAAAGGACAGTATTCCGGCACCTCGCTGTCCACGAAAACTGCAGAAAATAGTGAGATTTAAAACCAGTAACATCATTATTATTTCTAGGTATTCGACCATTGTTTGTACATTCACTCAATAAAAGAAAGAGCACATAGTGTTATGCAAGTTCAACCGAATGAGTTGGCGTGCTGTTACGCTCGCGTAGATGTGAGGTTGCATTCCGGGGATGGTGGGTTCGAATCCCACTGTCGACAGCCCCGAAGATGGTTTTCTGTGATTTCCCATCTCCACACCAGGCCACGGCTACTTTATTCCTATCTTTGCGTCGTTGAACACCTCCAGTGTGTTTGTGCGACGTGAAACCACTAGTAAAACAAATATTTTCCTAACAGGTACACTTTTCTCACAAGCAATTCAAACTATAGATATAATACGTGTTGTAAGTATCCACAGAGAATGTATCTACAAGAGGGATGAATTATATTTTGATAATAATTAAATTTGATAAAAGCTTAAATACAGTCCGCCTCTATGGTGTAGTGGTTAGTGTGATCAGATGCCATCCCCGGAGGCCCGGGTTCCATTCGCGACTTTGTCATGACATTTGAAAAGTGGTGTGAGGACTGGAACGGGGTCCACTCAACCTCGGGTGGTCAACTGAGTAGAGGGGATTCGATTCCCACCTCAGGCATACTCAGAGTGGTTTTCCTGGTTTCCGACTTCTCCTCCAGGCAAATGCCAGAATGGTACTTAAGGTCATGGCTACTTCCTCCCCTCTTCTTTTCCTATCCCTTCCGATATTCCCATCCCCCACAAGGCCCCTGTTCAGTATAGACGGTAGGCCACCTGGGAGAGGAACTCGTCCTCCTGCCCAGTTGTACCCGCGACCCAAAATCTCACCCTCCAGGACACTGCCCTTGAAGCGGTAGAGTTGGGATCCCTGGCTGGGTCCAAGGGAAAACCATCCCTGGACGGTAAAGGAATTCAGAAATAAAATATTAAATTTGAGGAATTTTTTGAGTGACTGTACAGTTTCAGTCAAATGAATTTGGCATTTATTAGCCTGACTCCTTGACTGAATTGCCAGCGTTGAGGCCTCAGCTTCAGAGCACCTCGGGTTCGATTCCCGGGCGTTTCGGCAATTTTTGTCACGGCTGGTGAATTCTTCTGACTCGGGGACTGGGTGCTCGTAATTGTCCCAACATGCTGCACTTCATACTTACAAAACACGCCACTGCACCAACCACCACAGGAACAAAAATAGTGAATACATACCTCGCATCAGGAAGAACATCCGGCCGTGAAACATGGTCAAGTTCACAGATCACACCCGGAACCCCACTTGGGTGTGAAAAAAGCAGCACTGTAATAATAATAATAATAATAATAATAATAATAATAATAATAATTTTTAATGGAACCAAAGTTACTTTCATTATTATAATTTATTTCTTAGTAAACTCAGTTTCAACGCGACTGTTACTGTTTTAATAAATAACTCAGAATTTCTTATTACAGTACATGGTTGTGTATACGGTTCAGAAGTCCACGTTGTCTTTTTTACATATAAGTCTTTTGTTTCCTTGACAGTGAATAATTAAGATGACAGGTAACAGTTTTATTCTAATACAGAATGACGAGGTCATCAAACTAATAATAGACAATGTAAAAAGTATAAAAAAACAAGAGGAATGTAGGATTGACGAGGCGGGACAGAGAAGTAATTACACGGAGTTAAGAATGGAGAGGGAACAATGTCAAACCACCCAACGAGTGCCAGTCCCATGATCTCGATCTGATCCAGCTTGAAAAACTACAAGTAATACAGATAGGTTGCTTTACAGATCTTCTGCCTTAAACAGTCTTATCTTGGTTGTTCTCTTAAGTCTCGAAGGGAACTCTTGTGCATGATATAACCCGGCTTTTGTTGTAATTACTGTATATCTCTACGATTTTTGCTTCTTTTGTCATGATTTCTTGATGTTTATTGTTTCAAACTGCCTAACATCTACGTCATCGGCCCCGTCATGAATTCATGAAAGAGTGTATTCTTTAAAGCCATCCACATGACATAGGCGTAGCGTGCCCACCTCTTGACCGATTTCTGGCTAGCCCAGAGATTTACGGCTAGATTACAATAGGGGTCACATAGCTTCATCAGACCTACTGAAGGCTAAGCGTTACGAGTGGAAACAGAGACGGCAACAAAGCCAAGCAATATGTTGAGAATATAGTTATGTTGACCATGTGCCACTCCAGTACATGCAGGACATTTGATTGGGCAGCAGCCGTCCTGGCAGGTCAAGTCTCTATGAGGCTGTTCTGGAGAGTAGCCCACTGGACATTGGTAGAACAGGGAAAACGGAGTGGGTTGACTACATGGCTTGGGTAACAAAGCAGTCAGCTTGCATTCGGGTTTGGACCCCATTACCTTGAAGATTGTTGCACGTTGCCGGGGCTTTATTTCAATGAAGTCCACGACCGTTTCCTCCCCAGTCCTAGTCCTTTCCTAAACAATCGCCGTTAAGTTACCTTACTGAGTCGATGCCACGGAGAAAAGCTTGCAAAGACAAACAAACAAAGAAACAAACAAAGAAACAAAGAAACAAACAAAGAAAGAAACAAAGAAACAAAGAAACAAACAAACAAAGAAACAAACAAATTGTGACGGTTCAAATCCCGTTACAAGATGATATCTGTATTTTTATTATTCTATGATTTTATCAGTATTTTATTATTATCATTATTATTATTATTATTATTATTATTATTATTATTATTATTATTATGTCAGTATTATTATTATTATGTTATCTGTGATACGGTTACTATTATTGTAATTATCAGTCTTATTTAATTCAATTTTGCAATGCTTGTTGCTTGCAAGATTGTACTTAGATGTATGCATATATACGTATGTGTAGAATAACACTCAATACCTGTACAGTGAGAATTGTTGTATATATCAGAGATTGGATGTGACGTTGGTACATTGTGCAATATTGTTGGCGATTCTGCCAAGTCATCGCCAAGCCATGGCTACGTCATCGTATTTTGTTAGGACTGAGCTCACTGTCTTTGAGAAAGCCAACGAGCCGGCGGCGGTTTCACAACTGTATGTAATATCTGTCGCGTAGGTGGGAGTATGTCATTGTTATTTCTGGAGATTACGTAGCTGTGTCAACCAACGTCTATAAAAGGTGGATGCATATTGTAGCGTCAGTCATTACTTAAACGGAAGCAGTACAGTGAAGAAGTCTACTAGATCAAGAGGCCTTAGTTGGTCAGCCAACGAGTGTGAACGAGAGATGGTGAAGACTCAGTGAGCCATTAATTATTGGTCATTGAGAGAGTGAGACCAAATGGTTGGTCCGTCACTTAGTGGAAGACACGGACGCAAGGGATTACCATGAAGTCAGAGAGGGCAACCCTGGACCTACCAAGAGGTAATACCATATTGATTTACAAAAAAGTCAGATGATATGGAGAAGAAGCAGTCACAAGGATGTATCACTAAGTTAGGCGTGACACATCTACAGTAAACACCAGATCAAAGGAATACGTCGTAATTACACTAAAAGTGTTGAAGGTACAGTCAAGTGAATCAGTGAGGGAAGTATTTCGTATAAATTGTTAAATGTCCGGTCAAGAAGAATTCAAATTCATGCCTAGTTTCTTTCAGTTGCAATGTCATAATTTCATATTCTCATCTGTTTTATCGCAACAAGACTCACTATTTTTTGATATATTATTTAAAGAATATATATTGTTCTACCAAACGAATTCATAGTTTTATTTCATTAACAGTAAAATATCTTAACCTCAAAATTAATGGGGAAACCGAACGCCGATCTCCCTTTCCCAGAACTTATATGGTATGTTGTCAAAAGTAAGCTTATTACCCCACACCTTAGAGAGTCTCATTCTATTATTGCTGCACTGAGTGGCAGCTGGCGCCCTTCAAATAACGTATGTGTAAGTAAGCAGGTAACAAGTGAGTGTGAGTACAAGGTCCGACGAGTGTGTATTTTATTTAATGAATGTTAATTTTCATAATTTCCATTTTAATTGCAGATATTAAGATTTTTAAGTTAAATGCAGATTAATATGCTTGTAAAATTAATAAGTCAGACAGTTAGGAAAGTAACAATGTGGCGCCCAACGTGGGGCACGAATAAATTTAGAATTTGTTCTGAATGACAGCATATCATAGGTTCATTTTGGGAAGAGTGTGCGCATTTAAGCCAACGGAAATTATTAGCGGTAAATGTCAGGAGTGTAACTTTGTGATATATATTTGTATTTTGGGGATATGTCAAGGAATTTGAAGAGGGAAATTAATTTGATATCGCGTACTATCACTAGTGAACCAAAGATGGACAAGGAAGACAATAACAAGTCATGTGACGACGAGATCATTGCTTCTGCGGACATCCAAGGTGAAATTCAGAGTAGGGAACAGGTGAATACGATGGAAGTTTCTGAGTTAATTCAGGAAAGTGCAGAAATTGAGAAGCACACTGAAACTCAAAAGGAAATCGCGGGGGGAATGAACCAAGATATTCTAAATTTGCTGATGGCCAGATTTACCGAGCTCAGTAATGAAAATAAGAAAGAGAAGAAAGAGATGAAAGAATTATTTTGTAATAGTAGTGAAAATAATAAGGAAGAGATGAAAGAGATGAAAGAATTAATTAGTAATAGTAATGAAAATAGTAATAAACGAATGGAAAAGATGAGTGAAAATAATAAGAAAGAGATGAAAGAATTAATTGATAGTAGTAATGAAAATTGTAATAAACAGATTAACTCTCTAAGTAGTAAAATGGAACAAGTAATTAGTAGTAACGAAAATAGTAAGGAAGAGATGAAAGAATTAATTTGTACTAATAATGAAAATTGTAATAAACAGATTGACTCCATAAGTAGTAAAATGGAGGAAATGATTGGTAGTTGTAACGAAAATCTTAATGTGATCAATGATAAAATAGATGGGTTGAGTGAATTACTAAATTGCAAAATAGATACTAAGATAGTAGAGGTAACTGGTCAAATATGCAAGTTAGAAAATAAGTTAAACAAAGAGTGTGTTGACCTTAGAGAAGAAATGGAGTCGAGTCGGAGTGATCTTCATACTCAAATTGAGCATGTCAAGGGAACATGTACAGAGAATATCAAAGAGTTAAGTAATAAGATTTCTAGTAATCGGGAAGAATTTCACGAGATTGTAGACAAAAGAATAGACAAGATCCATAATGCAGTGGGGCAAGATATGAGGGAATGTGTCAGTAAGGTAGAAAAGTTTGAAAAAGAGCTTGGGCAGGTCAGAGAACTAAAGAGCAAACAAGAAACTTTGTCGCAGAAGGTTATAGAGAAAGAGGAAAAATTACAGGAAGAATTGAGAATAATGAAAGAGAATGCGGAGAGAGTGGCGGAAGAAAAAGTTTTGAATTGCCAAAAGGTACTACGGCAAGAAATGAGAGAAGGTCAGATTACCAGAGAAATAATAGTAACGAGTGGTTTATACAATAGGGACCAAGATTTGCCTAAGTTTACTGGAAAACAATTTAATCCTATGGAATTTGTAACATTAGTTGAGAAAAGATTTGCAAATAAGTTGAGGGATAATATTATCGAATGGGAATACGTGTTAGAGATCTTGTCTAATTCCTTCATCGGTGAAAGTAAAACCTGGTTTCAAGTGTACCGTAATAATATGTCTAATTTGGAAGAATTTAAAGAGAAGTTCATTAATAAGTTTTGGGATGAGAATGTCCAGGGTCGTGAGAGAGAACGGATTATGTTTGGTAAATATAGACACCAGGAGGGAGTATCTATGACAGAATACTTTCTGGCACACGTACTCATCTGGAAAAATCTTAATAGTATTGGTTCAGAAGTTGATATCGTAAGGATTATGTTAAAACATTATTCTGATAGGATTATGGAAGCTGCGTGTATGCAGAAAGTCAGTACTATCAAAGAAATGGAGGTATTGCTAGATAGTTTTGAGGCTCTGAATAGTAGCATAGGTGGTAATCGACCACAAAGTAGAACTGTAGAGGGAGCGGGAAACAGGTCAGATAATTGTCAGAGGAGAGGTAACAATTATGATCAGACGAGGGCCAATAGGAATTTCAATAGTGATAGAGGTCAGCAGAGTTACCAGAGGCAATCCGACAATGGGAGGCGTGGGGATTTGAGTCATAGAGATGAAAATAGGCCTAACGCGAATGTTATTCAGGATCCATCATTGAGCCAGCGCACTTTAAACTCTCAGCGGACTGCATAAACAGGTCACGTGAACAGTCCGAAGGTAAAAGTTGTCAAAAACAGGTAGGTAGTGTAGATAATTGTGTAGTAAAAGTAGATTTAAGAGAACGTGATTGTGACCTAAGTAGTGATAAGTCAAATATTTTAAGTGATGACGTAGTCATAGGTAATAAAGTAAGAAATAGTAGTATTAATTTAGATATAAGGAGTGATTTGTTAAGTGATGTAAGTAGTTATAATACTGAGGATATAAGTAGTGAGTTAGTGACTCCGACGATAGAAATTATGATATGGAGAAGAAGAGTGAAGGTATTATTAGACTCTGGTAGTGAAAGGTCATGTATTAGCTCCAAGCTTTATGAGGAAATTCTGAAAGAAAGTCAGAATATAACAGAGATTCCTGTGAGGCAAACCTTCATTATAACAGCGGTGGGTAGCAAGTCACAGAGAGTAAATAAAATGATAGCGGTACCAATTACGATTGAAAATAAATGTAACTTTCAACCATGCCTTGTTGTGCCAAATCTGGTGTATTCAGTTATTTTAGGAGCTGACTGGCTTACAAATCATGGAGCTAGATTAGACTTTGATTCGGGTAGTGTGTGTTTGTCCTGGGGGAAAACTAGCAAACAAGTATGTGTGAATTATGAAGGGTCTGAGGTAAGTGTTGATAACGTGTGTTCTGGTAAAGGTATTAGGGAGGCGAGTGAAGGTGTTCCTAGTGAGAGGAGATGTTTTGACGTGTGTCACTTGTGCATAAGACAGGATCCAAGGGATAGTCTGTATGAGACAGTGGCGAGAAGTAATTTGAGTGAATTACAGGAGGAGCAGTTGTGTTCGATGTTAGGTGAGCATCGAGATGTATTTAGTGATAAGCCAGGAAGAACACATGTATATGAACACAAGTTTGTTGTACATGACCATTCATCATTTGTGGGACCTAAGTACCCCATTCCACTTAAATATGCTAGTGCTGTCGAAGAACAGATAAACGTTATGCTGGATTACGGAATAATTGAACCATCTTGTAGCCATAGTATTAATCCTTTAATTATCGTTGCCAAGAAGGATGGGTCAGTCAGGCTGTGTATTGACGCCAGGCTTATGAACCAGAGGATTGAGGCAGACCAACAGAGGCCTGAAACAGTGGAAGAACTCATTCAGCGTTTTGAAGGGAAAACATGGTTTTCCATCATGGATTTGTCTTCTTCATTTTGGCAAATTCCCCTCAGAAGAGAGGACAGACCTCTCACAGCTTTCGCATATAAGAATTGTTTGTATCAATTTGCTAGAGTCCCTTTTGGTACGAAAACCTCTTCCGCAGCGTTGATTCGTGCTATGTCTAGAGTTTTAGGTCGGGAGACGGGGGGTTTTGTTACAATGTACATTGATGACGTAGTTATAGCATCTCACACTTTTGAAGAACACATAGAACATTTGAACATAGTTTTACAGAAAGTTAGAGAGGGGGGCTTCACATTAACATTGGATAAGTCAACATTTTGCACACAACAGATCACATTCTTGGGGCACACTGTATCTGCACAGGGGGTAAAACCAGAACAAACGAGATTGGAAAAGATTAACAACACGAGCACTCCACGTAATAGTAAACAGTTAAAATCATTTTTAGGGGTTTGTAATTATTTTAGACGTTTTGTCATCCAATATGCAGCGTTGTTAGAGCCATTCAGAGACTTATTGAAAGGTAGAGCTAAATGGAAGTGGACGGCGGAACATGATGAGGCATTTCTTAGGCTGAAGGAAGGTTTTAATGATGCCGTTATGTTAAAATACCCTATGCCTGATCGCGAGTTCGTACTCATGACCGATGCGTCAGAAAAGGGCATTTCCGGATGTTTGTGTCAGAGGGATGACGATGGAAATTTGGGTATTGTTTCTTTGGCGAGTCGGGGACTCAGCTTGACTGAAAAAAGGTATACCATCACGGAAATTAAGTTATTGGCTATTATTTATTCATTAAGCAAATTTAGGATGTATGTATTAGGAAATAAGTTTGAGATATGGACAGACATCAGGCATTAGTATTTATTAAAACATGTAAGTTAACAAGTAATAGAATGACAAGGTGGATTTTAGCTATCAGTGAATATGACTTCACTATTCGACATATTAAAGGTAAAGATAATGTCTTAGCCGATTTCCTCAGTAGGAATTTATCAGGTAATACTGAGTCAAGGTATGTAAATATCAGAGAAGGAATACTGGTATGTGTGGGTAATGTGACGGACAACATGACAGAACGAGATCGGTTACGTCATCTCATGGTGGAACAGGAGAAGGAGGATGAGATGAATGCTATCCTGACCTGGCTAAGAGATAAGGAGGCAGATGTTCTTGTGAAGAAAGGTAAACATGAATACAAACTAAGTAGTGGTTTCCTGTCAAGGAAGTGTCATTCTGGGGAATTTAAAGTTTGTGTACCAAAGGCATTACAGGAAGACATGATTTGGTATTATCACAAAGAACTCGGTCATTTTGGGGCAAACAAGGTTCTTTATGCTATTCAAGGGAATTTTGTGTGGATGAATATGGGAAGGAGTATTAGGAAATTACTTGCGACCTGTGATCTATGTCAACGTAGTAAGCATCCTAACAGGACGTTAGAGGGTCCACGGCAAGCAGTCATTGTAGACAAGCCCGGCCAACTTATATGCGTAGATCTGTTCGGGCAACTAGTAAAATCTCGGTATGGATACCGGTATGTGTTCGTTTTGATTGATGCCTTCAGCAAATATGTCAAAATGTATCCCCTGAGAAAAGCTACGGGAAGGGGTTGCCTAAAGCAGGTTATTGACAGATATATTCCTGAGTTTGGATGTCCACTCAGAATATTATCAGATCACGGCAGTCAGTTCAGTTCAAAGATATGGACTACCAAGTTGAATGAACTGGGTGTTAAGGCCATATATTCGTCTATTCGATACCCACAAGGTAATATAGTCGAGCGGGTCATGAGAGAGATCGGGAGAATATTCAGAGCATACGTACATGATAAGCACAGTTCGTGGTTTTCACGACTGGGTGATGTAGAACTATGGTGTAACACTACGTTACACGACTCTACGGGATGTACGCCGTATGAAATTCATTTTGGTAAGAAACCAACCGATCATATTGCAAGTATGCTAGGCTTAGACTTGGGAGAGGGAAAATCTAAGGATTATTACATCCAGCTGGCCAGGGAAAATTTAATCAAAGCAGGCAATAAACGTATTCGCCAGCAGAAAAGGGCAAAATTGGACGAATTCAATTTGGGTGACAAGGTGCTACTCAGAGTTCCATTCCCATCATCTGCAGAGGCGGGAAATATGTCTAAATTCTTTCTTTTGTATCAGAGGTATTTCACTATTGTGAGACGTGTCGGGAAGTGTGCATATTCCTTAAAAGATCAGGAAGGGAAGATTGTCGGTACTTACAACATTAAGAACCTAAAGAAGTATTTCACGTGAGATTTGTTGAAATAAGAGTAAGATGATTAAATTTTGTGAGAAACTGGCAAAATAAAACTAACATCTGCGATTTGCTTGTGAACCAAGGGTCGTATTGGTATATTGGAAGAATAAGTGCTACATTGTCATGTTCTGTGTGACAAAAGGCGGAGAACAAGACATTGAACAGTTAGCTGCGATAACAATATGCGAGAAAAGTTCTCATATAAGTGAATTTTCACAAATATTTTGATATGTTAAAAAAAGAAGAAGAATGTTGTATATTGATTGAAAATTATTTGTGTGTGTTAAATTAAGGGCCATGCTCTTGTGTATTGTATGAGAATGGGACACTGGACAGTTATCTGCGATGACAATGTGCGAGAAAAATTCTCATACCTTTGATATTTTGATAAAATGTATGGATGTTGAAAAAGAAAATTATTGTTGTATACTCATTTAAAGTGTTTATATGTGTCAGTGTTATATATATATATATAATTTTGTTCATAAATCAATCGATTCTTTGTTCTTCGATTTATTTATGAGGGAGGCGAATTGTAACGGTTCAAATCCCGTTACAAGATGATATCTGTATTTTTATTATTGTATGATTTTCTCTGTATTATTATTATTATTATTATTATTATTATTATTATTATCATCATTATTATTATTATGTCAGTATTATTATTATGTTATCTGTGATATTGTTACTATTATTGTAATTATCAGTCTTATTTAATTCAATTTTGCAATGCTTGTTGCTTGCAAGATTGTACTTAGATGTATGCATATATACGTATGTGTAGAATAACACTCAATACCTGTACAGTGAGAACTGTTGTATATATCAGAGATTGGATGTGACGTTGGTACATTGTGCAATATAGTTGGCGATTCTGCCAAGTCATCGCCAAGCCATGGCTACGTCATCGTATTTTGTTAGGACTGAGCTCACTGTCTTTGAGAAAGCCAACGAGCCGGCGGCGGTTTCACAACTGTATGTAATATCTGTCGCGTAGGTGGGAGTATGTCATTGTTATTTCTGGAGATTACGTAGCTGTGTCAACCAACGTCTATAAAAGGTGGATGCATATTGTAGCGTCAGTCATTACTTAAACGGAAGCAGTACAGTGAAGAAGTCTACTAGATCAAGAGGCCTTAGTTGGTCAGCCAACGAGTGTGAACGAGAGATGGTGAAGACTCAGTGAGCCATTAATTATTGGTCATTGAGAGAGTGAGACCAAACGGTTGGTCCGTCACTTAGTGGAAGACACGGACGCAAGGGATTACCATGAAGTCAGATAGGGCAACCCTGGACCTACCAAGAGGTAATACCATATTGACTTACAAAGAAGTCAGATGATATGGAGAAGAAGCAGTCACAAGGATGTATCACCAAGTTAGGCGTGACACATCTACAGTAAACACCAGATCAAAGGAATACGTCCTAATTACACTAAAAGTGTTGAAGGTACAGTCAAGTGAATCAGTGAGGGAAGTATTTCGTATAAATTGTTAAATGTCCGGTCAAGAAGAATTCAAATTCATGCCCTAGTTTCTTTCAGTTGCAATGTCATAATTTCATATTCTCATCTGTTTTATCGCAACAAGACTCACTATTTTTTGATATATTATTTAAAGAATATATATTGTTCTACCAAACGAATTCATAGTTTTATTTAATTAATAGTAAAATATCTTAACCTCAAAATTAATGGGGAAACCGAACGCCGATCTCCTTTTCCCAGAACTTATATGGTATGTTGTCAAAAGTAAGCTTATTGCCCCACACCTTAGAGATAGTCAAGAGTCTCATTCTATTATTGCTGCGCTGAGTGGCAGCTGGTGCCCTTCAAATAACGTATGTGTAAGTAAGCAGGTAACAAGTAAGTGTGAGTACAAGGTCCGACGAGTGTGTATTTTATTTAATGAATGTTAATTTTCATAATTTCCATTTTAATTGCAGATATTAAGATTTTTAAGTTAAATGCAGATTAATATGCTTGTAAAATTAATAAGTCGGACAGTTAACAAACAAACAAACAAACAAACAAACCTCCTTAATTCTAACAGAAAAGTCCTATGAGTAACATTTTACCTCATGATTTATTATCAGACCTTCATTTAGTATTCACTTGAAAGCGCGAATCCATTAAAAAGGTTCTGTCGGCAATCGATAAAGAATGACGTCTCACGGTGTCGATAATTTCTTTATATACATAAGTTTTTGTCCAGTTTCGTATCAAAGCGGTAGTGTGGTGGTGGTCATAATCTGAGAGGGAAGGGGTCCAAGAACAATAATTTCTAAACGAATAAACGTCCGAAAAACCGCAGAGACAAAGAAAAATGTCCTATACCTTGTGTCCAAAAGATATTTTACAGTTTTAGGAGAGGACGGGGTGCCGGAATTTTGTCCCGCAAGAGTTCTTTTACGTGCCAGTAAATTTACCGACACGAGACTGATGTATACGACCACCTTCAAATACCATCGGACTGAGCCAGGATCGAGCCTGCAACATCGCGGTCAGAAGGCCAGTGCCTCATCGGTCTGAGCCACTCAGCCCTTTTTTGAAATAATGTATCACTCCAGAAGACGGCATGAAGGAAGGTGGATACAATCTGTCATAAGTTCAAGAACTTCAGATCGTGAGCAAATAAAATTATCAACAAATAAATGTGTACTGTTTACATTTTTAGTTTAGAATTATTGGATTATCTGCACCGGTCGTGTAGATTTTTAGACTATTTTACCCTTGAACGTTTTCGTTAATTCGTAACATTTCCTAGGATATTGTGACCTGCACAGGCTGTTTCCAGTAATTCGACCGGGTCAGGAATTGGATGAATGAAGCTCCATCTAGCGGCAAGGACAGGAATTGTGCCGGCTGCCGAAGCCTGTCGCACTCCTCTGGGGCAATGATTAATGAATGACAGGTGAAAGGAAATTAAATTATATTGAGCAGTGTTGCTGGAATGAATTATGCCAGGAAAAACCGGAGTTCTCGGAGAAAAACCTGTTCCACCTCCGCTTTGTTCAGCACAAATCTCACATGGAGTGACCGGGATTTGAACCACGGTATCCAGCGGTGAGAGGCTGGCGCTCTGCCGCCTGAGGTACGGAGGCTCCACGCCTTATGTTAATTTTTTATGATTATTATTATTATTATTATTATTATTAGATATCTTTAATAATCTGGCGAATTTAGGGCTCCTGGCTTTCTCTTATATTTAATACAGTCAAAATAGGTTAACACCTTCTTAATCAGATGTAACAATCAAAAGAAATTAATTAAATATGTGTACTCATCAAATGAACAACATTAAGCACGAGTACTCTCTTGCGCTGCAAGTGGGGCTAAAGATTCCACTAGGGTGTGACAAGTGAGTAATATTTAACTGCTCATTATTGATCAAATTAGTTCACTATATTTTGGTCTTAAAAATAAAAAAATAACAAAATTACTATAAATGACATAATAATGTTATGTGCTTTACGTCCCGCTAGCTACATTTTTAAGGCTTTCGGAGACGCCGAGGTGCCAGAATTTAGTCCCGCAGGAGTTCTCTTACGTGCCAGTATATCTAAGGACACGAGGCTGACGTATTTGAGCACCTTCAAATACCACCGGACTGAGCTAATATCGAACGTGCCTAGTTGGGGGTCAGAAGGCCAACGCCTCAACCGTCTGAGCCATTCGGCCCGGCACATAAATTCAGGGTGTAATTAAAATGTTCCTCGAGGCAATTGTTCTATAGAGTCGAAGGGTTGTACTTGTGGTCTCTTGTCAGAAGTACTCTAGGCGTTAACAACAGTCGCACATACATTCATTACTCCCAGGTTCAATGTAGGTGCATTCCTCGTGCATCCATTGCTTGGACTTAATACACTGGATTCCCTCCTCCATGTCTGCATAGCGTTTGTGGAAATAAAGATCTTTGCCTTCTAGCTAAATAGCTAAGTTAATTGAAAAATCCTATGCGTATGCGATCAAAATGAAATCTTTACAGAAGCGCCTCAAACCTGTCTTTGCCCTCCATACTACTGTATTGAATATTCCTTTCAGTGATTGCGTATGCCAACGTCGTCTACAGGAAGAATGGTGGATACAGGAATATTTAGACTAGTTTTCACGGCAAGGGAGGAGTAGGAGATAAGAAATATTCTGACTTCTTCAGAAAAATCTGTTCTATGGGTTGTCACCTTCTTACATGAGGAGGCTTCAATAACTCCAGATCGAGCGAGTTGGCCTTGCGGCTGTGAGCTTGTATTCGGGAGAAGGTGAATTTAAACCCCACTTTCGGAAGACATGAACATGGTTTCCCGTGGTTTCCAATTATCACACCAGGCAAACGCTGGGGCTGTACCTTAATTAAGGCCACGGCCGCTTCCTTCTCACGCCTAGCCTTTCACTATGCCATCGTCACGATAATATCTGTGTTGGGGCGACTTAAAAGCAAATAGTAAAAAAATAAAAAAAATAAAAAGTCAGATACTTCCTACATTAATTCCGGAAAGTAATGCTGTGTTTAATACGAGCTTTTCTCATGGACAGACTGCCCGCATTTTTATCCTTCATTGCCTTTTGCAGGTTAAGCTATCTCCCCACCATGCCACTCCCCTATCTGTCTTTACTTTTAACGTAATTTCTGAGCATTATTTCACGGAAGATATAGGAAAAGGAGTGATTAACATTGTCCAAGAGTTATATACACTCATGTTCATAAAAAGCAGAACACCTTGAAAGACTAGAGATAGGAACTTCATATTCACAGGACATGTTCTTTAGTATGTTCTACAGAAACGATTAGCATTTCAGTCACCTAGGTTCAGCATGTGTCTTGTTGCCTAATAGAAAGTGGATCCTTCACGGCCACTGATAATTTGTTCCATGCGTGATAGCATCGATGCGTATAAGGCGTGAATGGCGTCATGGGGTATAGCCATCCATGCTGCATTCATCTGGTTTCAAAGTTCATCTTTTGTGGTTGGCATTGGGACACAGCGCCGCACCCTTCGTTTCACCATATTCCACACATTTTCGATTGGCAACAAGTCCGGTGATCGGGCGGGCCAGGACAACGGTCTGACATGCTGTGGCGACAAGAAGGCAGCAACATGTGGTCGCGCATTGTCCTCCTGAAAATGGCGTCTGGGGAGTCGTGCAGAAAGGGTATGGCTACGGGTCGCAGGATGTCATTCACGTAGGTCAAACTGGTCAGAGTGCCCTGGACACGTACCAACTGTGATGTGTGATTGTACCCAATAGCAGTCCACACAATAAGGCCTTGAGTTGGCGCTGTATGCCTTGTGCGAATGCAGTCAGTGTGATGCACCTCCCACTGTCTGCGGCGAACCAAACTTCGGCCATCATTTTCAAACAAACAGAACATGGATTCGTCCGAAAACACTATCTGCTGCCATTACTGTCCCCATTGACGTCGTTCCATGCACCATGGCAGTCTAGCATGTTACCGAGCTCGATAGCTGCAGTCGCTTAAGTGCGGCCAGTATCCAGTATTCGGGATATAGTGGGTTCGAACCCCACTGTCGCCAGCCCTGAAGATGGTTTTCCGTGGTTTCCCATTTTCACACCAGGCAAATGCTGCGGCTGTACATTACTTAAGGCCATGGCCGCTTCCTTCCCACTCCTAGGCCTTTCCTATCCCATCGTCGCCATAAGACCTATCTGTGTTGGTGCGATGTAAAACAAATAGCAAAAAAAAAAAAGTCTAGCATGTTTATGCACATTAGCCAAAGGAAGACGGAGAAGTGGACGACGCGCCGGTTACTCAGACCGTAATAACCGGCGACGGACTGTCACTCTTGATAGTGTATTATGTGTTACACTGTTCCACTGTTGAGCCAGAGCCGAGGAGGACGCAGATCTGTCCTGCAATGCCATTTGGATGAGGTGTCAATCTTCTCGTCGGGTGGTCTGAGTGGTGCGACCAGACCCATCTCGTCGTGTTATACGGCCTTCTGTGAACCATTCTGCACTGCCGACACACTTCGTCCCACACGAGCAACAATTTTCCGGATGGATGCATCTCGTTCTCTCATGACAATAATGCGCCCTCTTTCAAATTCACTAATTTGACGGTACGGTTCTCGCATACGTCTGCTAGGCATCCTCCACGTCTGATCAAGTCACACTGATCCATTACCTTCTGTTTATAGCGACAACGAGAGCCGCAGGAACATTTTACCAGAAGGTGGTGGTGCGCTGAGATCTTGATGTGGACCTTGAACCTGAGGGCCGACATGGTTCAAATGCTAATCATTTCTTCAGAACATACTAGTGCTCATGTCCTGTGAATATGAACCTCCTATCTCTAGTCTTTCAAGGTGGTCTGGTTTTGATGAACATCAGTGTAGTTTTTCACAATTTGCTTCATGTCGCATCAACACAGATGGGCTTTATGGCGACGATGGGGTAGCAAAGGGATAGGGATGGGAGGAAAGTGGCCGTGGCCTTAATTAAGTTACAGCCCCTAGCATTTGCCGAGTGTGAAAATGGGAAACCACGGAACACCATCTTCAGGGCTACCGACAGTGGGGTTCGAGCCCAGTATCTCACGAATGCAAGCTCACAACTACGCGCCCTTAACCGGACGACCAACTCACTCGTTGAGTTATAATTCATGCATGAGTGTATCGTTATTCAAAGTTTTTGTTAGTTTAGATGGCAGTGGAGAAAGTGTGTGCACTTCAAAATTCCTCTCGATTCCCTTGCTCTGCACTAGACTCCTAACGTATAGTCAGTGCACGCTGCTTCCAAGCAACCCTAAGAGACCTGATGTAACATGTTTACAAACTGCCACCTTCAAATTAGCTCAGCATTTGTTTGCCTGCCTGGTAATAAACAAATTGCATTTCTTAGAGAAGAAACGACGGATATAAAGAAACACTGGTAACTTCCAGTTTTTGCAGGCAGAGCATTTCATAACACAACCTGCACATCTCACAGGCCAAGTTCACAACATGTAGCCTACGCAGGGTTCAAATTCCTACAGTTTTGAAATTTAGATGGGGGTGGACTCACATGCTTCTCGCTCCCCTGATCACTAGTAGGGGAGCGGTGTTCTACAGGCTGCGGAAGGCACTTAAAATGTAGTTGTCGGATAGTCGTAAGTGATACACGGGCATTATTGGGCTGTGAAAAATATAATCATCTTGCTGAATCGTCGTTTAAATTTGCCCGTATTACCTTTTACAGGTAAGGGATGAAACCAGTTCATGATGAGGAACATATCAAAACATTAATGATAGGCTGACGGGACCGTATCACACGCCCATTCTCCACTCCACGTCACTGATACTCTGAATGGCAGCTAATCCGTAGCCTATGCTTTCGTGTACAAACTCCTAAACCTGGTCATAACAGTAGAATCTGGCGACCATTCCCTGAGAAGCAGACGTTAACTATCTCAACTGCAGCTTACTGACGATAAAGAACTCGTCACTCGTCAGCAGAAGTGATATTTGGCACGTATACTTTTCTTTTTACAATTGGCATTACGTCCGATACAGACGATCTTAGGGCGACGATGTAAAAGGAAAGGGATAGGAGTGGGAAGGAAGCGGCTGTGGCCGTAATTAAGGAACATTTGCCTGAATGAAAATGGGAAATCTTCACGGCTGTCGACAGTGGGGTTTGAACCCACTTTCTCCCGAAAACAAGCTCGCAGTTACGCGCCTCTAACCGTTCGGCCAACTCTCTCGGTGCGCAAACATTAAACATGACATCGTTTATCTCTTATTCCACCATGACGTCGAGGTAATCGTAATTTAGAAAATTGTACGTCGCTGCTGTGATGACATTCGTTTGATTTTCCCGTCAGGAAATTCAGACATTTGGAAACGAAATTTCATGTTCCACTCAGTCTACATCAGAAGGAGGTTACGATCTCTAGGAAAAGCGGCCTCTCTACAGCCATTAGCTTATTGTTATTCTTGTAGCGTTTTCTAAGTGTTTTTGTTTTGTAAAAAGAAATAACTCTTAAGTGATTCTAGTGGTACTTTCTTTGAATGATGTTAATACACTGTTTTGCCATCCGTGTTTTAAGGAATTTAACTACAGGATTCTAACATTATAGACGAATTTAGATGGACTTAACAAAATTATATATTTTATTATAGTATTTAAAAAGAAACTTGATGCTCCACAAATTTCAGTTAGACGTATATATATGTGACTCTAATAGACAGTCTCTTTTTACGAAAAAGATAATGAATTTGGAGTGAAAACGTAAATTGACATGCCTTTATTTTTAACTTGCACTTTGAGTTTAATAATTTACGAACGTCTGTACAAATAAAGTATTTTATTATTCTGTATAGATTGGATGGATCTTAACTTTCTTTCTGCTCTGTGTTTCAGGACTTGATCGGACCTGAGTCTTCGTGGCATGCTGCTCCGTGACAGATTCTCAGGTAAGTACTTCAAAGCCACGGATATTGAGGTTTAAACAATGCGTCCTGCCACAAAGAAGATGGAAAGTTATAATTAAACTAGACTAGAGTCTATGAATGCCTTTGAAACTGTAATTTCCGTTAAGGCATACTTTGGTGATATAAATCGCTATTTTGAGCTTCATTGAGATACAGCAACGTGTAAACTAAATGAGTGTAAATATAGGATGCTTAGTAAAGAGTGTCTCCCTTTGATTACAGTTCTAACGATAAAAATCCTACAAAATGGAGTGCTATTCTTAACACTTAAAGGCATTCGCAGGAGAACAGTAAAATTAACATTTTGTATGCTCACATATTTGAATAGAGAAGCTTTCCAGAATACAAAAATATATCGATGGCTTTCTTTTAAAACCTCGTATCTCCCAATGCTCTTCAAACCCATTACATTCCTTAAGACTGGTCATGCTTCCTAGTCCAACAGAATAACTTTAGTAGTGTTCATTTTTCTGTGCTCATGTGTGAAGGAAAATGGACCTTACTATACCATATTGTAGGGATGTTATTTGCATGGTGCATTCACGCACTACTACAGTATAATGTATTCAAGTTTCATTTTCCTTTACACGCTAGCAGAGGAAATTTAACACAACGAACGTTGTTCTCATGGACTGAATTTAAATTTGTGGCTGGGAGGCGTGACCAGCTTTAAGGAATATAATGTGTAAGAAGAGTATTGGGACATACGAGTTTTGGAAAGATAACCAACAATATATTACATGTATGTTCTTTCAACAACATACAAACATACATACATACATTATCATTATAGACTGTTATGCCTTTCAGCGTTCAGTCTGCAAGCCTCTGTGAATTTACTAAACGTCGCCACAGTCCTCGATTTGCAACTAGTGTTGTGGCTTCATTTAGTTCTATACCTCTTATCTTTAAATCGTTAGAAACTGAGTCTAACCATCGTCGTCTTGGTCTACCTCTACTTCTCTTATCCTCCATAACAGAGTCCATTACTCTCCTATGTAACCTATTCTCCTCCATTCGCCTCACATGACCCCACTACCGAAGCCGGTTTATGCGTACAGATTCGTCCATAGATTAGCCTATATCTCCTCATTCCGAGTACCCTCCTGCCACTGTTCCCACCTGTTTGTACCAGCAATCATTCTTGCTACTTTGCTACCTTCATGTCTGTCAACTTATGAATAAGGTATCCTGAGTCCACCCAGCTTTCGCTCCAGTAAAGCAAAGTTGATCTGTAAACAGACCGATGTAAAGATAGTTTCGTCTGGTAGATGCCTTCCTTCTTACAGAATACTGATGATTGCAACTGCGAGCTCACTGCATTAGCTTTACGACACCTTGATTCAATCTCACTTACTATATTACCATCCTGGGAGAACACAAATGTAAAATATTACTGATACACACTTCACTGTTGGACGTCAGTTGCAGTTTTACTGATGCTACTTTGCCTCGAATTTGAAGTGAATCAGATTTTCATTTATCTATTTAATGTCGATAATTTCAGCTCCTGAGTTCACCAAAAGGATTTCTCGAATTTAATTAATAATAGTGGCAGAGCAAATGATATACTCCTCCCAGGTCACCTTCATGAACTGAAAAATCTGGTATTTTGTTGGGCCTTACCTAATACCCTCTGGAAAAGAGAGAATTGAGGAATAACTTTCCACGAGGTTTTCCCCACGAAGAATAAACAAAGAAACTTGGAAAAATAAATATATGCAAATACAAATTTCACAACAATACACTACAAAGTACAACCAAGAGAATCCGATCAGAATGGAAACTTCTCCTTTATACTTATTTTTTACTTCTCGTTTCTTCCCACACCCGTGAGGTCACGGGTGCGATCTGCGTAGCATATGTGGATTTGGCCCTGTTTTACGGCCGTATGTACTTCCTGACACCAACCATATATGGAGGGATGTAATCACGATAGCGTGTTTCTGTGGTTGATAGTGTGGTATATTGTCTGATTATGAAGAGGAGAGTGTTGGGACGCACAAAAATACGCAGTACCCGCGCCAGAAGAATGAATCACAATCGATTAAAATCTCCGACCCGGCCGGGAATCGAAACCGGGACCCTCTGAACTGAAAGCCTCAACGCTGACCATTCAGCCAAAGAGTCGACCAACATCGCTCATTCCGGCTGCAATATATAACTTTCTGATTCATCTTTCACCGGGTGAGTTAGCCGCGCGGTTAGGGTCGTGCAGCTGTGAGCTTGCCTCTCGGAGATAGTGGGTTCGAACCCCACTGTCGGCAACCCTGAAGAAGATTTTCCGTGGTTTCTCATTTTCACACTGGCCAAATGATGGGGCTGTACCTTAAATAAGACGACGGCCACTTCCTTCCACTCCTAGGACCTTCCTATCCCTCGCCATAAGACCTATCTGTGTCGGTGCGACGTAAGGCAAATACTAGTAGATTCATCTTTCTTATTTTATAACTGCAGGTTCGGCTACACCTTAGGTTTCCAGAACTAGTTAGTGCAACCCAGGCGTTCAATGAAACTCTCCTTGCAGAAATCAAACTTGCTATCTGAGTCACAGAATAATCCAAGTGCTCATTACTCTCACGTCTAAATGTACAACAACTTGTTCAATTCCTAGCCCCTTACATAGATAAAGCAGATATAATATGGCACCTAACCTCAGTCAACTACATTATTTAAACCTTTCTAACACGTACAATATTTGATCCAAAAATTGTTGCCACTTTATAAAATATACATACGGGAGGCCTCCGTGGCTCAGGCGGTAGCGCGACGGCCTCTCACCGCTGGGTTCCGTGGTTCGAATCCCGGTCACTCCATGTGATATTTGTGCTGGACCAAGCAGAAGCGGGAGAAGATTTTCTCCGGGTAATCCGCTTTTCCCTATCACCTTTCATTCCAGCAACACTCTCCAATATCATTTCATTTCATCTGTCAGTTATTAATCATTTCCCCAGAGGATTCGAAAGGCTTCAGCAGCCGGCAAAATTCCTCTCCTCGTTGCTAGATTGGGTTTCATTCATTCGATTCCTGACCCGGTCATATGACTGGAAACAGGCTGTGGATTCTTCATAAAATATACATAAGCCATTCGTAATTGATAACGGCTAAATTTAATAAATTTAGGGGTTGTAATTTGAACATGTTACATAAAAGTGTACTTTTGTTGGTATTTATGTATGATGGCCCCACGACCACTACCCCACAGCTGTAGGCTCACATTTACATTTCCGAAAGAGACGTTTTAAATCTTGGCTACACTTCACTCAAGAATCTTAACAACTAGAGCAATCTCAGTAAACTACTTTAATTATAAAATGTTACAAGGACAAATTATCGAGGAATATTTTCCATTAAAATTGGGTTAGATACTTTCTGAAAATCCAACCAGATTGAGATACAATGCACAGTATACATAATAAGAATACATACAAATTATTTACAACTAATGAGGCTGGGTTGAGTGGTTCAGACAGTTCAGGCGCTGGTCTTCTGACCCCAACGTGGCAGGTTAGTTCCTGGCTCAGTCTGGTGGTATTTGAAGGTGCTCAAATAGGTCAGCCAAGTGTCGGTAGATTTACTGGCACGTTAAATAATCCCTCCGGGACTGAATTACGTCACCTCGGCATCTCTGAAAACCGTAAAGGTAGTTAGTGGGACGTAAAGCAAATACCATTATTATTAAAACTACTGATGAAATACCAATAAAGATAACAATTATAGTAATGAAGTGATGGACGATAATGCAAGAAAAAGTATAATCATGAAACAGAAAAAAAAAGTAAGAAAATACAAAATTATTAATTATAAAACTGAACCCGTACTACATAGTACCTACAAATAATCAGGTGACTGGTTACAACCACTACTGCCAACAATTTGCTGTTTAAGTAATTCAGTTGTTGTTGCGATATTGCTGGCACTGTTCCCTGAAACTAGCAAGGGTGGCTTCCCTGACAGAGCTGGGTCGCTCATTCCACAGTCGTGCTGTAGAGACGACAAAAGAGTGTGTATGTTGTGTTGTACGGCGGGCTGGTATAGACACGAGCGAGTCTGTTTTTTGAGCACGTTCCAAAATTCTGGTTGGATGACAACCAGTTAAACTGAGAATGAATGTCAGTTGGAGAGGGTGTACAGACAATTCAGTGGTGAAGGCACAGAGCATGAAAGTTACGGCGTACCTTTAGTCTTTTTTACAAGTTGCTTTACGTCGCACCAACACAGATATATCTTATGGTGATGGTGGGATTATTGGACTGGTCATTTAGTAATTAGTGATTAGATTTTAGGATTACTAGAAGCTGACTGAACAAAGCGGTTTTAGTAAACATTTTTAATATATAGAGGCTGCCTGGCCTAGGCGGTAAAGGCGTGCTCGGCTCGCCTGGAAGGACGTGGGTTCGAATCCCCGTCAGGAAGTCATAAAATTTAAGAAATAAGATTTCCACTTACGGAGGTGCGTATGGCCCTGAGGTTCACTCAGCCTACACCAAAAATGAGTACCAAGTTAATTCCTGGGGGCAAAGGCGGCAGGGCGTAGAGCTAACCACTCTACCCCATCACGTGCCGAGGTTAACAATGGTGGAAGCCTTTACCTTCCACTCCTCCAAGGGCCTTCATAGCCTGTACGGAGGTGACTTTGCTTTGCTTTGCTTTTTTAATCTTCATCTACAGGTTGAACTTAAACCATATGGACAAGAGGTGATTCCTGATAGGCAAAGGATCAAGAAAGCTCATATGACCATATGTCCGGAAATGGAGGTGAGTCTGCAAGAGAGCAATTAGTACACACAATTCTTACGGATGGGGGTCATCCGAAAATTTGTGAAACGTAACGCGACAAAATATGTGACGGAAGTGTAACCATAGCAACCGTGCAGGCAGTGATTTACGGTATGGATGGATGGCCAGGCAATGTTACCTAGTAACCGTTCAGTCTATGTCTTATGGCTGGTTGCTATCTGACTTTTTTTTTTTTTTGCTATTTGCTTTACGTCGCACCGACACATTAGGTCTTACGGCGACGATGGGATACGAAGGGCTTAAGAATGGGAAGGAAGCTGTCGAGGCCTTACTTAAGGTACAGCCCCAGCATTTTCATTGTGTGAAATTGGGAAACCACGGAAAACTATTTTCAGGACTGCCAACAGTGGGGTTCGAACCCACTATCTCCCGGATGCGAATATGAAATTAGCAGCCGTTGATGGATGGTTATAATCGGGGTACATATTTTATGATCATTTGATTTTCGCAAAGGGAAAATTGGACAAATATTCATTATCACAAATGGCTGCAAAAAATCTGTGATTCGAGTAGTGCTGTCCATGGGGTACTTTTCTCAGTAAATCTGTGTGGCCTCTTGATCATTCTCATGTGCTTATCTGTACAATGCCGAGCCATTGTACGTCAACTGCAGTACAGCCACTCAAGAAATCAAATTTATTTATTCGTATCAGAAGCATATATTTTACATAGCATAATGGTACTTAATGACATACATATCAAATAGTGTCTGCCCAGAATTTTTCCAAATCACGGGCATTAGGTGTCGCAGCCATCAAGTCCTCTATTGTGCAACTTAAAGGACATTTACTACAGTTCATGAAATGGGCTGTGGTTTGGTCTTCACCACATTCACATTGTCTGGATGTGCCAGGAAAGCCCCACTTTACCATATTGATTAATGATCTACCAACCCCAGTGCGAAGCCTGTTCAACGATTTCCATGTAGACCAATGTTCCTCATGTCCTGGAGGGAGATGTTCAATTGGTAGCATCCAACCAGCAAGTTGAGGATTTCTAGTTCTCCATAATCTCAAACTTGTGGATTGAGCAGATCCGTTTAAATCTTCGGTTGTATTCAGGAAACTCCTCCTAGACCTCAATCTTCGGTGGGCAGGTTCATATCCATTCAATGGGTGTAACATCAACTACTATAAAAATTCAAATTGCAACATGAAAGAACACACTGTCAGTATTGTCACACTGTCAGTTTTGTATTGGAATGATATCGTGCATAGCAGATATGGCAAATATGCATTTCCGGGCATATGAGCTTACTTATTCCTTCTTCTGCCACCGTCGCTCGGTGGATGCAGAGTGGGTTTCGGCCCTCAAGTCGCCACGGCTGGTCCGTGCTCCGACAGCTCTACACTCCGACCCGCCAACCGAGCAGAGGAGAGGTGGCCACGGCTCTGTACCGTGGATCTGTCTCTACATTTGGGAGACTGAGAGGTACTGGTCCCCACCGTTGGCTGTCCTGAGAATCGTTGTCCGTGGTTTTCCATCCTCCTGCACTAAGGCGAATTCCGGGACAGTTCAACCCTTTCACTTTCCTCGCACATCTCCTTCAATGTAGCCTAATAAATCTCCCGGCCTGAGGGACGGCGTTATCGTCTAAGAGGCCCTTCTTCCCCTTCAGGGGAGGAATGAAAACATTTAGTAGTAGTTCTCCTGTCACTAATTACCTCCTGAAATGTTTTCCCTCTACGTAAGTTATAATTTTGTCTGTACGCTTTGAATGTTCTGATACTTTGTATTTTATCTCGGATTAGTTTTGCATAAGTAGAAAGCAGATCCATTTTAGGTTTTGTCTGTCTGGCTGTTTCGTCATCATGGGAAAGAAGCTCAGCAGAATTTTTCTAAGCTCGGTATTTAAGGTTAGATTCAGTCGTTTTGCGCAGTATGCTATTCATTGCAGTATTATATTAGTATAGAGTGAAGGAGCAAATTAAGGTACCTAAACAAAACAATATCTCCGTTAATATTAGCAGTTTCCAAAATATATACTTAAGAAAAGTTGTGTGTCCGCCTCTGTGGTGTAGTGGTTAGCGTGATTAGCTGCCAACTCCGGAGGTCCGGGTTCGATTCCCGGCTCTGCCACAAAATTTGAAAAGTGGTACGAGGGCTGGAACGGGGTCCACTCAGCCTCGGGAGGTCAACTGAGTAGAGATGGGTTCGATTCCCACCTCAGCCATCCTGGAAGTGGTTTTCCGTGGTTTCCCACTAACTTAAGGCCACGGCCGCTTCCTTCCCTCTTCCTTGCCTGTCCCATCCAATCTTCCCACCCCCGCAAGGCCCCTGTTCAGCATAGCAGATGAGGCCGTCTGGGCGAGGTACTGGTCATCCTCCCCTGTTGTATCCCCCGATCCAGAGTCTGAAGCTCCAGGACACTGCCCTTGCGGCGGTAGAGGTGGGATCCCTCGCTGAGTCCGAGGGAAAAGCCGAACCTGGAAGGTTAACAGAAGAAGAAGAAGAAGAAGAAGAATAAAAGTTGTGTAAAATATAATGTTCAACATTTCGTGTTTCATAAATGTTTTCTTATCGTTCGAGGAATAAGAAACGAAATTTTATTTCGAGTTATCGAAATTTCGAGATATAGATAATACCGTTTTTGAACATGTATAGCACATAATCGAATCATATGTGTCTACTGAGTTATACTGAATACATTATTTTTAAAAATATAAAAAAAACTCTCTATTTTATGGCATCACTTTATTTATTACCCTTGTTATAGTAACTTTTTTTAAAGACAGCCAACGGCCGTGTTAAAACACCGGATCCCGTGAGATCTCCGAAGTTAAGCAACATTGGGCGTGGTCAGGAGTTGGATGGGTTGCCACGCGCTGTTGGGGGGGGGGGTAAGGGAATGGAGGAGCGGAAAGGAACTGGCCACCCTACCGCACGTAAACTCCGGCTCAGGAACACCTCTGCGGAGGTTCGGACCTGCCTTCGGGCAGAATAACCCTTACCTCTTTAAAAGACAGGGTACAGCACATACAATAGTGAAACGAGAAACATGCATCGGGTAACACCTTTGGAAAATGATCCGTTAGCCTCTTCTGTTTTTTTTTTTTTTTTTTTGCTAGGGGCTTTACGTCGCACCGACACAGATAGGTCTTATGGTGACGATGGGATAGGAAAGACCTAGGAGTTGGAAGGAAGCGGCCGTGGCCTTAAATAAGGTACAGCCCCAGCATTTGCCTGGTGTGAAAATGGGAAACCACGGAAAACCATCTTCAGGGCTGCCGATAGTGGGATTCGAACCTACTATCTCCCGGATGCAAGCTCACAGCCGCGCGCCTCTACGCGCACGGCCAACTCGCCCGGTCTTCTGTTTGTTATTGTTAACCTTTCCTTCCTTCATGTTGATACTTCTCGCCAATACCACGCAGCCGAGATTCATAAATGGAGCTTGTCATCCGCGATTTCTGGGGTTGCTTTCGTACCTGACCGGTAATGAATTCACACACAAGAAACAGTGAGGCTTGACCGATTTTCCGATTACTAGAAGTTTTAGTTTTCCGGTACACGAAACATTAGCTCCCAGCATCACTGTAACCCTTTCTTTACTTGTTCCTCACAAACCACAAATGCCGTATTGCACAGTTAATGTTGCACAAAATTCGAGTTACAGAGTATTTTCTCGCTTCAAGGGAGGAAATTGTTGCTTCAATAAATCGAGAAATTCCTGAAACCGAATTTCGAGTAATCTATATATATAAAATAAAAGTTTTGTCTGTACATTGTCCGGCTCCATGGCTAAATGGTTAGCGTGCTGGTCTTTGGTCACAGGGGTCCAGGGTTCGATTCCCGGCATGGTCTGGAATTTTAACCATCATTGGTTAATTTCGCTGGCACAGGGGCTGGGTGTGTGTATGTTGTCTTCATCATCATTTTAACTTCATTATGACGCGCTGGTCGCCTAAGGGCGTCAAATCAAAAGACCTGCACCTGGCGAGCCGGACATGTCCTCGGACACTCCCGGCACTAAAAGCCATACGCCATTTCATTTCATTTCATTTCATTTCATTTCATTTCATTTGTCTGTACATTGCCCCGATTTAGAAAACAATGGTATTTCTGTATCGGTCATGTCCACAGTAACAAGGAAATGCAATTTTTACTTTTCCGTAATTTCTGTCTGTCTGTCTGTCTGTCTGTCTGTCTGTCTGTCTGTCTGTCTGCCTGTCTGTCTGTCTGTCTGTCTGTCTGTACACGCATCATGAGAAAACGGCTGAAGAGAATTTAATGAAAATCGGTACGTAAAGTCGGGGGATGAGCCACTACAATCTAGACTATAAATAATTTTATTCGCGCTGAGTGAAATGGTAGTTTAGGGGAAGGCCTAAGATTTAATTCTCAAATATTTAAATTATTAGTGGTCGTATCGATAAATACTAAGCAACTAAAGTTGTATATAATTTCCGATCATTTATGTCATAGATTTTTACCGTACCGGCTATGATAACAGAGATATTCATGAATTTGTATTTTTATTGCTAAGTCCATATCGATGCCGAGCCGCTAGAAAATGGGTTGAATTTAATGAAAATCGGCGTATAGAGTCGGGGAATAAGGAACTACAGTTTAAGCTGTAAAAAGTTTTATTCACCTTGGATGAAATGCTAGCTTAGGGCAAGCCGCCTACAATATTTAATTTTTAAACGCCTATGTTATTTGTCCTATCGAAAAGTACTACATAACAAAACTTATAGAGGATACAGTTTCCGATCATTTATGTTTTATTCAGTTTTAACGTGCCGACTATGATATGAGTGGTATTTTTGAGTCGGAAGAAAATTAAAAATGAAGGCCTACAATATCCAAAGTGCATAAAATTGATCAACAATGACATTACATTGACCATTGTTTGTTGTGATGCTCTTTGTCTCTTATGCTGACACTCAACTCCGATAGATGGCATTACTGCTGCCTACCGAGTATAACAGCCTAACTGAATATTGGCGGGAAATAGCTGATGAGTAAGATAACTTTCTTCTTTAACATGTCATTCCTCAGGTTCATACATTTTCTGATACTGTTGGTACGTAACACACTGGTTCATCATAGTATTCCAGCTATTCGATCCCTATTCTGACGCGCTGTTTTGAGTGAGCAGTGTGCACACTTCAGGCAGAGACTCTCTTAGTAATAGTATGAACTGGTCTAGAATTACAATTTCGACCTATTCCAAATTATAGCACCACAATTCACTAATTAACTTAAAATTCAACCCTGAAAAGAGCCGTTTCTTAAGAAAACCTTCCTCTTCACTTTTATTAAATCTGCATTCAATTTATTCCAAATTAACAGCGAAGTTGGGGTTTTTCCTTTGGCTTGGAGGAAGAATTTGCCTCCAAGTCAGATAGTTTTTCCCCCGCCAGTGTAGTGAATTGAGATTTTCCTACTCATCGGATACTCCTAAGAAACAGATAAATAAACGGACATAGTTTCTTCCCTGGAACTCTCCACTATGCAAACTAAGAGTGTTCTCGGATCACGGCTGTCTGCAGCCTGGTCATTTCAGCTTTGGAACTTTGGACTGTTAGATCGGCAGCGGAGTACTGTTCGTTAAAAGTGAGATAATGTGTGGTTTTTTATTGATCGAGTATTTCATATGAAAGCATTGCTTTTAATCGGGCCATTCCTACTGACGTCATTGAAATGACCCATGTTATTTTCATTTGAGAAAACCATTAAGAGAGTCTTTCTGAGGATCTAAAAAGGCAGGTGGAGGGTGAGTGTCTGCAGTTATAATGAAAACTCCCCAACCTGATTGTGACTGATGGTAGGCAAGTGGACCTACCATTACAATGACAATTCCCTAATCCAGTCTTCATATGAGAAAAGACGTTAGGTGACTTCACATTCGCGTTTCTAGGGTAACGTTAAGAGTCATGCAATTTAATACAATGTTGTTCACAACGTGTACACTACCTAACCTAGAATGCTGTATGCAATGTAGAATTCAGTAGCGAAACACGGGTACATCAGCTAGTAGAGAAATAAATACACGTGAAGAATGGGATAAACGTCTGGGAAATTTAACTTACACAAGAACTTCGTTTATCCGGATTAAGTGGGACCGGAACTGATCCGGATTATAGAAAATCCGGATAATCCGGAAAACTAAAAAGCAAATACAGTACATGTTATATAATCTATTAACATAAGTTGTACAGTAATTCCTTTTGTCAGTTGTACAAAAATATATAAGAACTCTTTTCGAACATTTACGAATCTTTTTATGCACTAAAATAATGTGTGAGTTTTTTTTCTGTTTTACATTTGTATCCCGTTTGCGCGCAGCACGATCACGAAGACGTTTTACTAACAACAGTTACGACGGTGTAGTTTCAGTCAAGGATTCTAAATTGGCCATTAGTTTGTCCAGTTGCATTGTTGCCTCTCCATGAGTCATTGTTTCTCTTGATGGAACACCGGTTTCATTTTCGAATTTACCAACAGTGAATTAATAGTGCATTGCATTCAGAAGAGCGTGGTTTCGAATCCCACCTCGGCCGTTCTGGGGATGGTTTTCCACGGTTTCCCATTCTCAATTCCAGGCGAAAGCTGAACGGTACCTTTGATAGACCGTGTACGAATTACTTCCAATTCCTGTCCGTAAGTATGCTTGGCGGAGAGACATTCAAGAAGAGTCGGCGCCGTAAAGGAAATACTGTACGTAAAATATATTTTATTATTATTTTCGATTCGGATAAACTGGAGATCCGGATTAATGAGGGCCGGATAAATGATGTTCTTGCATTATAATATTTTAAAGCATGAGGTATAATAATGGGGAATAAGCCCACCTGGTGGCCATGACGGTTGAAGCGTCTGATGGTTTGATACCGTGGTTAGCTACTTCAACTCCCGGTGGTGGAAAAATGTTTCATCATCAGGATGTTGGCCGGCAGGGTACGAGAGGTGGTGGTATACAATGTATAATCATTAGATTACTTGACAAAATCGTGTATTCAATTCTAGACAGCGTTCATATGAAGTGAAGACAGAGGGAACGTTACGCCATGAGTAGATCCCTTGGTGTCATTCGACAGGAGAAGTCTATATTGCGATATCGGATTTCGCCCTCTCTCTACCTTATTATCGCCGGCGCTACAGGCCATAGAGTAAGACCGAGAGAGAAGACGCATAGGGAGAGATGCCGCAGAGTAAGCTAGCGCGCCATTCGCCCGCTAGATCGCACAGGCACTGCTTCCCATGTGAGAACTAAAGCCATTTGTTGGACGTGGCAAGGTGCAAGTGATTTTGGTTGAAAACGTGGTTATTCTGGTAAGTACGTCTTCCCTACCTTCAATGTTCTGCTAATACATGATGTAAAAGCCCAGTGATTGGGTTGTGCAAAGTAAATTAACTTTTTACTGCCACGGACGGGTGACTAGTTTGTTAATAAAATATATATATATATCCTATATGTAGTTTGTTTAATTCTGTGTCAAATGATACTAATTATGGAGAAGAGAAAGCAGCTATAGTCGAACCAAAATTTGAGGTATATGCCTTCAATGCAACATAACTAAACTTAAGAATATTTACAACAAAAGAGAAATCTCAATGAACGAAAAGAAAAAAGTGCAAAGAAAAGCTGCAACCACTCCCACAACGGGAAGGAGTAGGAAGGCAGAAAAAAACTCGTTCCAAAAAAGAAGCTAAAATGATTCAAGATGGGGAAAAATAATGAAATATATGATTACAATAAGTGTTTGGAGTGTTGGGAGAACTATTATATGACAAAAAAGAAGAATGAATGGATTAAGTGCATCTACTGCAACAAGTGGCTGCATGAATGGTGTTCAGAGTATAAGAATGTGTGTAATGGTTGTGGACGAGAGAGAGAGAGAGAGAGAGAGAGTAAGGCAGGACATATTCAGAAAGGACTGAGGGCTAAATCTTCTAGGTTAAATAATTAATTCATTGCTGACCAATGAATAATAAACAAGTGAATGTTAATAACGTAAATAAATGAATTAAAGTTGTTATCATTATTTACTTCAAAATTACTTCCCTCCTTAGCATATCAAGTACATAACACCATCTCACCCGGACACTAGGGGATATATGGCGCAAGTGACACACTTCAAACAAAGGAGCTTTTTTCAGTAAGCTACATATATTATGATCATTTCCTTCACAAGGCAGTGAGGAAAGATATAAACAATGACTTCTAACATAAAAATAACTTAATCAAAATAATGGCGTAGACTTGCTGCACGACCGTTACAAAATCCGCACCATCTCGCCCCGACTTACTCAACGCTAAAAGAAAATCTATAGTTATACACCTTCAGCAATCAACTCACTGTTGAGAACATCTGAGGGATATGAGCTACGAATTTTAGGTATATAAAATATAATAAACTATGATTCCTAAAAATTACATTCCTTTTCTTAATCATCGTTATCCGGTCGGTTAGATTAGCAGTTTGCCATTTTATACTGTGAAACAATGCAGAGTTTCACTTAAGCTCTTATAACTACATTCGGTGTGGACATTGAACCAAGGGTATTGAACAAGGGAACACATTACAGAATGAATTGTGAAAATAGGTTAATTTGGCCAGGATGTTGAGAAACAGGAAAACGAATATAGAAACAAGCGATTTTAGATGTTTTTCAGGAACTGCATTTAAGCCGGAAATTATATTTGAATTTTTTTCTTTTAGTTTGAACGAGCTATCAAAGACTCTTCAGCCCTTTAAATTTCGACACAATTGAGGAAATTACATAATTTTTCTTTTTCTTAGTCTGTGGACCCCTAATTTGTCCGCTAAGAAATGTTTTTAACATTAAAATAAAATTTGAAATATAAGTGTTTTGTGTGAAGTCCATGAGCGACAAGAGTCGTCAGGGTAATATCATTGCGTCAGGGTAACTAAATAACTAGTAGTGGTGTGACAATTGTGATTGTTTCTATAAGGTGAAACATCTCATTGTCATTAAATCCCCTGGTGCTACCGGTCCCCAAGGGCCTTGGGCCTACCAAGCGGGCCGCTCTCACCCCAAAGGTCGGAAGATGATGAGGTGACATGTGGTCAGCGCGAAGAATCATCGTTGGCCTTATTCTTGGCTTTCTAGACCAGCGCCACCATCCTTACGGTCAGGCAATTTCTCAGTTGTAATAATGTTGGCTGAGTGGTCACGGAACCAGCCCTGAACTGCAGGAAAAATTCCTGAGCCGGCGGGGAATCGAACCCAGCTCCGGGTAAGAGAGAGGCATATAAAGGTACCTGGCATAACACACATATTGTATGTACTTTTTTCATGTTTATTCAATAATTATGGACACATAGCATGTATTATTTCGGAACTATCTGAGAGAGAGGTAGCGATCCTGGCCTAGAAAACCAAGACTAACAGCTAAGGGAATTCGTCACTCTGACGACGCATCGTAATCTGCAGGCATTCGGGCTGAGCAGCGGTCGCTTGGTAGGCCAACGCTTATCAGGGCTCTAGTGACATGGTGTGTTTATTTTTGTTTTGTAATTCATTTTCGCCACCTATGGACCACGTCATTTCAACTGTTTCCTTCCTAGAGCTTTAAATTTTGCGCAGTAATCCCTCACGTTCCTTCTTAAGCCCATATCTGCCTGTTTTCAGCTTAGGCGTTTGCTGGAATAGTTAGTACATTATTTATTCAGACGTTAATCTGTTCTGATAACAGTGCACCATTTACAAGTTACGTATCGTTCTAAGTAGGTTACACCTTGTTCTAGCACAGTCATTTTTCTCTTGCTTCAATAATATTTTATTTATTCTGAACATCGCTGTTACATAACTTGTCATGTTTTCTTTGATTTGTTAGCCGTGTTACTTCTTGTTCCGCTTTCCTAGTCCCCTTTAATCTTTTCCTGCAGATTCATTCGTGAAAATACCTTCCATAATGTAGCTCGATATGTCAGCACACTTCTAAAGTACAGGCTGACCCAAAAGTTCAATAACATTTGACCTGGCAATACTTCAGGGATTATTGGAGGTAGAGAGTAGTGGCGTGCATTCTTCGAACTTGGGACGGGCAACCAATATGAAGGAACATGTGCCTTGCAGCGTATGCAACCACCATCACGCATGAGGGGAGCGTGTAAGCTAAAATGCACGAGTTTGCTCCAATTCGTTCGACAGGGCATGTTCGAGGGGACGTTCGCTGAGTAGGGTGGATGACCTTGCAATCAATATGGTTCATCCAGATATGAGTAATCCCTAGTTTACAAATAGGAAAGTCCGGGAATTCGGAGGTAATAAAATGGTGTTGGAATAGTTGAGTTAAGGGTCGTCGGATGCAGAGTGCGTCTCGGCCCACACATGGCCTTGGCTGGTCTGTGGTCCGACAGCTCTGCACTGCGACCGACCAACCGAGCAGAGGAGGGGTGGCCATGGCTCTACCGTGGCTCCACGCCTCTGTAGCCTACTCGGGAGACGGATAGGGGCCGGTCCACACCGTCGGCTGTCCTGAGAACGGTTTTCCGTGGTTTCCCATTCTCCTGGTGGAAGGAGCATGAAATCAGTCCATCTACTCTGTCAGTGTTTGCCAGACGTATTTTGTGCATTTCAATAACCAGTACAAGCAGCGAGAGAAACTTTAGTAAAGGATTTGTAGGAGTCAGCTAGACCCAGACCAAGTCAATGGCTTGTTATGAATCCATAACAATCATAACAATAAATAATTAGTTCGCATCCATGGTTAAATAGTTAGCGTGTTGGCCTTTGGCCACGGCGATTCCGGGTTTGATTCTTGGCAGGGTCGGGAATTTTAACCATCATTAGTTAAATTCGCTAGCACGGGGGCTGGGTGTAGGCGTCATCTTCATCATCATTTCATACTCATCATGACGAGCAGGTCGCCTACGGGAGTAAATACAAACGACCTGCACCTCGCGAGCCGAACTTGTTCTCCGACACTCCCGGCACTAAAAGCTATACGCCATTTCATGTCATTAGTTCGCAATTCGTTCCCAATTTGGATCTAGAGGTCTTGTACTAGCCACATCTCCTTGGATAGAAAACCTTGAGCAAAGAAGACTATTAAAATTAATTTTGAGGTTTATATTTGACTTTATGTGATATAATGACTTGTTAATTTGCATGGTTTGTATAAAATGTCTTTGGTATGTTTAGTAGTGAAATATGTGGCTTGTGCAGTAATAACGTGTATTTTGGTGTCGTATTTAGAGCAGTGAAGTACGCTAGCCCGGAGGAATATACGGTGCAGCTCGTGAACTATATCGACCATTTCTCCGGGAGGAGTGATATTTACTACATTATTTCCAGTTTTGCCTACATACGAGGCAGCGCCGGACCAGCATAATGTAGAAACACAGTATAAAAATATGAGTTTAAATAAATATTGATATTTTCATGTCCAGTCATGAGACCACCAAAGCGAAAAACTAAACCCCATGGCTCAACAGCCCCCAAGGCTTACAGATTAGGAGGTGTCGTGTGGTCTGCACGACGGGTCCTATTTTATTTACAATTTGCTTTATGTCGCACCGACACAGATAGGTCTTATGGCCACGATGGGAGACGAAAGACCTAAGAATGGGAAGGAAGCGGCCATGGCATTAACCCATTAATGCCCAGAAAATATTTGTTTCAAGTTTCCTTGTACTTTTTTCAACATTACATCTATAACCGATCATTGAAGCAAGGATACTTAAAAATCTGAATATTTCAATTTTAAGGACCATTTTTCTGGCGCATGATGTATCATACGCTGGGCAGTAGCGGGTAACATATTACACCAAACATAGTCATGATTTACTAAGAACAAAAATAATTTACTGCAACATAAATTAAAACTAAAAACAGAATATTGATCTTATAGATGGAATTTAAATAATTCAGAACCCTCTGGGGCAAGGAATACTCGTGGGGAAAGTCCCTACTTCCCACTTATCATATGATGTGTTAGCATGATCTGAAACCAATTTTGAAGCCTACTGTTGTTTTTGTAATACACCAGAAACTTATTAGTAACAGTAACCATAGAAAACATTGTATTGTTTGTTTTCAGGATTCTCTCCATCACCATTTAGTAATCACTTCATCATATGGAAGTGAACAAAGTACTGGAGTGAACTTACTGACATTCCACTCCTGAACGCATTATAGTTCTGGCACATCTCTCTTTGTAAACTTGACTGACTTCCTAAGTTCCTTATTTACATAATTTCTTACTTTCTTTTGTGGATTCATGGATTTATTCCAGTCGGAAGACACATCAATGGATTCTGTAGTTGTAAGAGCCTTCCTTAATGGTATTTGATTTTCATCAGCTGCAGAAAATACTCTCTTTGAATTTTCAGAAATGCATATATCGAGTCACTCTTCTAAGCTACACGGATTTTTCTTTACACCTCTGACCTCGATTCCCACGGATTTTTTTTTACACCTCTGACCTCGATTTCCTGTCTAAGTACACCCTTCCCTACGTCCCAAGCTGTAGCACAATCATCATCATCATCATCACTAGGCTCATCGTCTTGATCACTGCCATTGCCATCAACAGCTCCCGTAAGCACTAATCCTATTTCATCTGCTTCAGAAAAAGGGGTCATCATCACAATAATCATTTTATAAGCTGTCTAGAATGTTCAGATTGCCCTCCCCATCTACTATTGTATTTTACCTGAAATTGAAAATTTTCATCTTGCGAATGCCCAGCGTATGATATTTCATACGTTAAAATATATTTGCGTTTGAATGCCATCTCGATCAGTGAAGATGGTAACTATCATACGAGGTCAAATCCTCATACTATTCTCGTAACAAATATACCGAAATATGATTAATTTTCCATAGCTCTATTCCACAATAATTATAAATACTCACCGGCGCGTCATTTTTGTCAGCCTGCTGCACTACCCGCTCTTACTTGCCAACTATCGTCGTAACAGGAGGAAAACAACAATGCCATTAGCTAGGAAACATTATTTGCGTCCCTGATGCGCCAAATGATGCCTTTAAAAATTTCAAAAGAGTTGCGGTGACGGAGATATAACGCAATTTGGAAAGCACATTTTGTGTATGATATATCATATGGTAGGCATTAGTGGATTAATTAAGCTAATAAAGTTTTGAAAATGGAAAACGACGGAAAACCATTTTCAGGGATGCCGACAGTGCGGATCGAACCCACTATCTCCCGGATGCAATCTCACAGCTTCGCGGCCCTAACGGAACCGACAACTCGTCCGGTAAGATCGTTTGAATATGTCAAGATCCAGATACGCCCGAATGGTCGAAGCACAGTGAATATTGTACAGTATCAAAAGAAGTGTTATATATAATGCATTACGAATGAATCAGTTATTATGTATCTGTATCAAATGTTCATAAAACCATTGAAAAGGATAGGAAAAACAATTTAGCTACGACAGGCATATCAAGATGTGACCCACTTATGACAAATGCTGCGGAACAGCAAGGGTCCACTCATCTGTTTTAAAATTAATTCCCTCTGGAAGTAAACCTCTCTCATTCTTACTGATATTTTAATATTTGCAGTTATGTACGATATAAATATAACAAAGTAACATTACAATACGACATACAAAAGTGATGAAATGTCGTAGTCCGAGTTTCATAGCCCATCAGGTATTGTAAAATGATATTACTCTAAATATATCGTACATTTTTCATTTTTTTTCTACAATTTGTTTTACGTCGCACTGACAAAGATAAGTCTTATGGCGACGATGGGCTGGTAAGGCCTAGGAATGAGAAGAAAGCGACCGTGGCCTTAATTAAGGCACAGATCCAGCATTTGCCTGGTGTGAAAATGGGGAAACCACGGAAAACCATCTTCATGGCTGCCGATAATGGGGTTCAAACCCACTATCTCCCGGTTACAAGGTCACAGCTGCGCGCCCCTAACCATACGGCTAACTCGCCCGGTAGTACAATGTTTTGTCTTCTTTGGAGGGAAATGGATTTTAACTAAACTCTCTGAAGTTTAATTAGATTTGAGAATCTTAATTTAGTGTTGCTTTTAGGGCCTGTTTTGATGGACATGATAGTTTTTTGGGGGTATTTTTCGTGTCAAAGAGAACAAAGAGATATTTTCACGTTCGCGGAGACTTTGCTCCCAGTCTTCAGAAGAGAAAACGCATCTGTTTACGAGAAAGACTTACTCAACAATTCTCTAGCAATTCAAGTCTTCTCTAAGTATTTCCCTCTTGTGGGTAGAGGGGAAGAATAACATCCTTGGAAACAACTGCCACAGTGGCTCTTAACTTGGGAGCGTGGGTTATCGACCACGGGGACCTTAGCTGTGTCCTGCTGTTGCTTCCAATTCGGTGTGCCAGGCTCCTCACTTTCATCTATCCTACCCGAGCTTTCTTGGTCAACTCTTGGTCTTTTCCGACCCCGACGGTATTACGTATGGAGGCCTAGGGAATCTTTCATTTTCACGCCCTTTGTGGTTCTTGTCTTTCTTTGGCAGATGCCTTATTTTTCCCTCTGATTACTGTTAATACAGGTTGGTTGCCCTATCGTATTTCCTCTTAAAACAATAATCACCAACACTACACTATCTAATAATTGAATTAAAATGTTTTGTGTGAGATGATGCGGTTTTGTTTTTAACTTAATATGGTTCCGGTATCTACATCACTTTAAGCATTGTCTAAGAATGAGTGACATATATGATACTGAAGTAAGGTAAGTGTGTGTTCTGCCCGAAAGCAGGTCCAAACCTTCGCAGAGGTGTGCCTGAGCCTGAGTTTACGTACGGTAGGGTGGCCAGTTCCTTTCTGCTCCTCCACTCTCTTAACCTCCACCGACAGCGCGTGGCAACCCATCCAAATCTTCAGCACGCCCAATGTTGCTTAACTTCGGAGATCTCACGGGATCCGGTGTTTCAGATTGCAGCGAACTGATTACGTAAATTGACAGTGCTCTATAGTAAGCCATCACAACTTTGTAATGTAGACATAGGTACTTTCCATCACACCTCTGTCAGTAGTAAAGACTCTTGGACATTTGCCTTTCTTCAGAACTACTGATGAGCATTGCTGCTTTTTGCTGTGAATGTTCACGAGGACAGCAGCTTATAAGATTTCAAGCCGATTTTCTGATATTGAAAGATATAACATTCCTAGCAGGGCTCTTGCGGTTGCTCATACACCATGAAGTAATGTAGAAATATTTATATTTGAGGACAGGCATCTACACAATCCGTTCAAGAAATGGTATGCGAGAGGCTGAAGGGATTTCACTCAACACGCGCCTAGACCGCATGGTCGGGCGTCTGAAAAGTTTCTCGTTGTAAAGAATATATTCGATAGCGTCACAAATCTTGGGATATATTTTAACCGGCGATGAAAGGAACGTGGGGAATATTTCAGATCAATAGCTAGATTCACGACTGGCTTATCCCTACCAGGCCAAGCTCTTTACTGATACTGGCTCCGAAAATCAAGACATCATGGCACCGGGAAGTTTGGTTCTCAGACAAGAAGGAAAGGGCACTGCTACCAGTAAGAAGGAAGAATATGACGAGCAAAATGACATGTCTCTCTTTATCTGGGCGTCTAAGGAATTGAACACTAATGTACTTCAATGTTTGAGTATCTGACCAGTACTCAGGACAAGTACCTCAATATCTGATGATATGATGAGCACCGGGCGAGTTGGCCGTGCGCGTAGAGGCGCGCGGCTGTGAGCTTGCATCCGGAAGATAGTAGGTTCGAATCCCACTATCGGCAGCCCTGAAAATGGTTTTCCGTGGTTTCCCATTTTCACACCAGGCAAATGCTGGGGCTGTACCTTAATTAAGGCCACGGCCGCTTCCTTCCAACTCCTAGGCCTTTCCTATCCCATCGTCGCCATAAGACCTATCTGTGTCGGCGCGACGTAAAACCCCTAGCAAAAAAAAAAAAGATATGATGAGCTAGGCAGTAATGTAATTAAATAGCAGAGTGTCCATTATCGCCAAGGAAAATAGTTGTCTAAAATATTGTTGTTATTCCTTCTTCGGTTCTTATTCATACATACCGTACTTCGTTTTGCAATTTATCCAGCATATGCCGGATATGCCCTGCATTTCATCATTCATCCGTGAGTGTGATATGAATTTAAATGAGTTTTTAACTGTGTGTTTTGAAGATAAATATTGATAATATAAATTATGCAGCAGCCACTGAAACAATGCACAGTGAAGAAAAGAAATGCAACACTTATGACTCAATCCTTTAAAGGGATCATTGTGTGAAAATGCAAATTCACAACATATGATTTGTGGCAAAGAATTCTACGAGTTCCTGAATCTTTTCTCTCATAGAAGTAAATGATTTGAACACGTATTAACATATAACCTGCACAATCTCAACATCGTCTTGACAATCCTAATGTAAACTGTTTGAAAGAAATATTACTCTAAATAAAGTATACTCGTGTCCTCATTTTGAGGTGGTGCATGCGGCTCCTTTCAGGCACACCCCTGAAAAAAATGAAAACCTACAACCTGTTTTCCAGTCAGTGACAGGGTCAGGGATGTAATGAATTAATCATATATAAGCTATTATTACGATGGGGTCGCCACTCCCAAAGTAATATATTAATGAATGATAGATGCTACGAAATGATACTGAAGAGTGTTTCTGGAATGAAAGATGACAGGGAAAACCGGAGTACCCGGAGAAAATCCGCTTTGTCTAGCACAAATCTCACATGGATTGACCGGGATTTGAACCACGGTACCCAGCGGTTAGGGGCCCACGCGCTGTCAGGCACACCTCTATGGAGGTGAAATACATGTACTATCTAAAATTCTAAAATAATGTATTTTTATAAGGTCCACCTGTTCAATACACCTTTTCCATTTAATAAAGGGGGTTATGTAGCGCATACCTATCTAAGAAATGTCACTGTAATATTTGTCCCAAATGGATGATAATAATTCCTTTTACACAAATGAAGTGAAAAATTTGCGGTAAATTAAGAAATACTGTGCTTACCAAAGAAACATCTAGAGAAATATGTATACGTACTTACGCGCTGTTGACAGGACTCCGCTTCTCGTGCCGTCTTTTGTTTCTTTCTTGAGGTGCAGGGCTAGCACTAACGGATGGGAGTGCTATGTCTGTGAATTCTCGTTATCTTAGACCATATGACTAGCGCGGGCAGTTCAAACAGCAAAACAGCATAATCCCTGGACCAATAAATATATTACATATTTGTTGAAAGGAAAATGGCATGATCCCTGGACCAATAAGTATATAATTTAATTAATGAGTTAGGGCACAAAACGAAAAGGCAGCACGAAGAAAACGACACCTATATAATGCAAACAACTTCATTGGCAAAGACATCACACACGAAAGTGTTAAACAAACAAAACACACACGGAAGCGCTGCGACGTTGCAAAAAAAAAAAAAAAATAGTTGTAAGGTAGGAAAGTATGTATCCATATCATTCTCTGCAAGTAAAATATTTAGTACTACTTCTTAATCTACCGCAGATTTTCGACTTTATTTGTGTAAAAGCAATTACTATGTTCCATTTGGGACAAATAATACGGTGACATGTCGTAGATAGGTATGCGCTACGTAACCGATAAATGATCTGTCTAAAAAGCTACACAGGACATGTTTCGACCTAACCTGGAGGTCATCATCAGCTAAAATAACATATACATATACATATACACTGTCAGTGTGGAGGTCAACCACAACCTGATCTATACAAGTGCAGGGCTGGAGGAAAGAGGAAATCCTGGCTATACTTGTATTCTCCATGAAGAACTGCAACGGATTTTTCAGAACTTCGCTCCGTTTCCAGAAGAATGACAAATAGAACAACAATTAACGTGTTCACGATTTTTTAGTATTTCCTCCAGCCAACCAGTAGTTGTATAAAATAAGGTTGGACCCACACTTACAATTAAATTCGTTCATGTTTGAAGCCATGTAGATTTTTTAAACACAGATTTCCATTGCACTTGTTGATTCCAATTCAAGATTGAAGCGATGTACATTTTAAACACAGATTTCCATTGCACTTGTTGATTGTAATTTTTAAGATTGAAGCGATGTACATTTTAAACATAGATTTCTATCGCATTTGTTGATTATATTTTATCTCAGTCTTTTACGTATTACTGTTGTTTGTATATGTTTTCTTTCTTTGTTGTCGGGCTGAGTGGCTCAGACGGTTAAGGCGCTGGCCTTCTAACCCCAACTTGGCAGGTTCGATCCTGGCTCAGTCCGGTGGTATTTGAAGGTTCTCAAATACGACAGACCCGTGTTGGTAGATTTACTGGCACGTAAAAGAACTCCTGCGGGACTAAATTCCGGCACCTCGGCGTCTCCGAAGACCTCAAAAAAGTAGTTAGTGGGACGTAAAACAAATAGCATTATTATTATTACCTTCTTTGTTATTTTAGCTGATGATTACCTCTAGACTAGGTCGAAACATGTCCTATGTAGCTTTTTAGGCAGACCATTTATCAAATGGCAAACATGAACAGGTGGACATTATACAATTAAATTCTTCTAGAATTTTATCATAGATATTTAAAGTCAATACGGAAGCGGAATGAAGTTAATTACTTGTAACTACATGCACTACATTTAACCACATACCAGTCCTCCCGCCAATCTGAAATATCTGTCAGTATTGGGAATCGAGCCCAGGCTTTTGAGGACGGCAACTAATTGTGCTAACCGTTACGCCTTGGAAGCAGACATTACCCTAAATAATCTTTCATCCTCCATTCTCTTAATAGTCTTCCATTTTCTGAAAGAATATCCTGCATTTGACATGGAAGCTCCGTATGGTGCCTGAAGTTTCTGAGATTCTTTATTTATCCAGCTTTTATGACCCTGTCGAGTGTTTTGGTGTTCTTTTAGTGTTGGGAGGTTTTAGAGTATAGTTTGTATGTTCGTTGGTTTAATTTTTCTTTCCATTTTTCCGCTTTTCCTACACACGTGCAATTGCGGGTGCGGACTGTATGGCACATGCTGATTTGGCTCTGTTTCACAGCCGGATGCCCTTCCTGACGGCAACCCTGTGTGGAGGGATGCAATCACTGTGGCGTGTTTCTATAGTAGTTGGTACTTTGGTGTGTTGTCTGAATATAAACAGGAGAGTGATGGGACTAACACAAACACACAGTCCCCGAGCCCTCGTCCTTGCCTGTCTCTTCCAATATCCCCCACTTCCCACCCACGAGACCCCAGTTCAGCATAGCAGTTGAGGCCACCAGGGCGAGGTACTGGTACTTCTCTGAAGTTGTATCCCTGACCTAATTGTTCACGTTCCACGACACTGTCCTTGAGGCGATAGAGATGGGGTCCCTCGGTGAGTCCAGGGACTCACCAACCCTTGTGAGTAAACGGATTAAATACATAACAATAATAGTAAGGATAGTAATAATAATAATAATAATAATAATAATAATAATAATAATAATAATAATAATAATAATAGCCATCATCATCTGCAAAACAGGAAAATAACAAATAAATAGAAGTCACCAATATGTCAGTCGTCAGAAGTAAAGCAACAGTTTCGTCCTCCAAAGGCATTCTGCTTTTGTGATTTTGTCCTCGAACTGTAGAGAAAAGTTTGTCATGGATTTAGCTGGTTCGAAACTCTCGGGTGTGGCTCCATCAATTTGTACACTCTTATTGGCCAGATCAACTGTCCACTTTAATTAGATTGATTTTACTGAACACGCCCTCACAATCGGCACTTGAGTGTGGTAAAGATAAGGCAGAGAGCAAGCAAGCTGGGAGAGATCTTTAAAGGGAATCCGTCAGAACTGTCTTTTGAACTTCAGCAAGTGGCCCACAAACTCGTCTGGTTTGATGCAATGCTAATTCAGAGGTGTAGGCTAATATCACAAAACGTAATGACGTGAGGAGTGAGGACATAGAAAACATTTATTAATGTTTTAGCTAAAAACACAGTTAGACACTAACTTCAAAGAGATAGCAATTCGAAATGTAAAATTTACAGGAGTGAGGGAAAACGTTCTAGGTGAAAAAATTCAACTGAAATTTCATATTGGCGCTTTATTATAAACAGATAGAATAAATGCACTACTATACAAAGTATTTCTGTTAAACTTATGCAGTTTAAGAAAAATGCAAGGAAAAAGAATGGATTTGGTACTTTTTGGTATCGAAACACTAAATAGTTCTATCTAAAAGTCATAAATTTCACTGCATCATCAGAAAACTGACTGTATTTTACCCTGGAGATATATCGTCACTGTTTGGGAAAAAAGATTATATCTCGGAATGCTCGTCCTGTCCATTATATTCCTTAAAACTTTTTACGCCTCCCAGCCACATATTGATATGCAGTCCATCAGAGAAGATGAGGGTGTGAGGAATGATTAATGATTACCAGTAACTATGAGTCATGTCCGGGTCAGTGGCTAAATGGCTAGCGTGCTGGCGTTAGGTCACAGGGGTCCTGGGTTAGACTCCTGGCAGGGTCGGAAATTTTAACCATAATTAGTTAATTTCGCTGGCACGGGGGTTGAGTGTATGTGTCGTCTTCATCATCATTTCAACCTCATCACGACGCGGTGTCGCCTACGGGTGTCAAATCAAAAGACCTGCATCTGACGAGCCGAACTTGTCCTCGGACACTCCCGGCACTAAAAGCCATACGTCATTTCATTTTTTTCATTGTGAGTGATTCCTTGAGAGACGAGTTTCTTTCGTGAACTAGTTCTACTTCTTAGTAGCTCATCGACTACAGTAATACTGATCGATTGGCCGTCAGCATAGGTCACGAGCCATGGATATTACAATGGCTAAACGTGTGAGTACCAAGCAATCTGTTACGGAGATTATGGGATTAGCGAACGTTATCTATTTACAGAGCTGTTCGTTGATCATGTCTGCACTTACACATATCTATTAGTAATTACTGGCCTGCGGAGCGGAGCACATTAACGCATCTCCGCGATGGGTATTGAAAGCTGCTTTCAAGGTTCCATTACTGGTGATCACACCTGCTATATGCGGTATGCTTTGTCCTTCTTCCCTGTTACGTCACTACTGGAAATTTGTCATTTAGTGTCTTACAAGGCAGGTTTGCCATATTTGAAAATGAAAAACCACGGATTAGCCTACTGTAAAGTTAAAAACTGGGGAATTGCACATATTTTTCATGGAATATTTTAGAAAATTTATTTTAGCTACAACGTTGTCATAGTATTGTACATATGTTACATTTTTCATTTTATATTTTCAACTGTGATCTTTTTAAAAAAAATGCTATTTGTCTGGGGCGTCGACCCATGTGGATCTTTTGCCCCTACTGGCACTATATTGTATGAAACTGCGTGTAATTGGAATGGCGGTAGTGTGAAATGTTCTGTGTGAGTAAGGGCAGATTAAGGACGTCACAAACACCCAGTCCCTCGGCCAGGGATATTAATCATTACAATTAAAAACCCTGACCCGGCTGGGAATCGAACCCGGGGTCACCGGGTGACAGTCGGACGCGTTGCCCCCTACACCGCGGGGCCGGTGTAACTGTAAGCTTATTTCGCTCGTCTATCCATTGAAAAAATAGTGGAGAAAATATCCTCTGCGTTATGTGCAGGCACGGCAAAGTAGTACTTTACCACTCTTAACAATTCAACACAATAAATAAATACTTCACATCACAGCATGTAGGATCATATAGCACATCACCTTTAACCCCCCGCAACTCTCTTTGGCCAGAGAGTAGGTGTTTCCTATTAGGTGGCCCGCCTCCACCCTCACGGGAGGAATTAAAGCTTAGTTAGTTAGGATCATACCGACCATCTGTAAGTTTCCTTCTCATTGATAATACATCTCTCAGTCGTGGCCATCCATCAATACTTCACATCACAGCAAACCGGGTTGCTAGGAAACATCGCGTCCCACATCCTTTTTACAATTTATTTTACAATCTGTTTTACGTCGCAACGAATTAAACAAGTCTTATGGCGACGAAGGGATAGGAAATGGTTAGAATTGCGAAGGCAGCGGCCGTAGTCTTAATCAAGGTACAGCTCCAGCATTTGCCTGGTGTAAAATGGGAAACAACGGTATACCATCTTCAGGCTTGCCGACAGTGGGGTTCGAACCACTATCTCCGGAATGCAAGCTGATAGCACAGCCACTTGCTTAGTCGTCACACATTGTGTATCACTAATTTCAGATGATCCTTAGTCACATACTTATTTCAAATTCAATTCAAACAAAAACTGACAAAGTGACGTCTTTAGATTTGTCAACTTTAAACTTAGAAGGGGGCATTCCCTACTCGTCACCACCGATTTCGCTCAAATTTATAGAACATGCAGGGCTCGGCTAGAAATGAAAGTACCCAAAGTGGGAACTCCAGATGGCCAAGCGTATAGAAAATAAAAATAAAAATGTTGACGCGGCTCTCGCACCGTATAGGCCACTTACGTTGGTGCGCATGTCGAGCAGTAGTTGGCGAAGCGGTAAGAGCTCGGACTGGTAATTCGATGGTCGTTAGTTCGACTCTCCGTGTGGAGAACGTTTTTTCTGTCAAATTTTATATTATTCATTTTTCAATTAAGCAAAAAGGCGAAGAATTCATTTTATTTATTTATTTATTTATTTATTTATTTATTTATTTATTTATTTATTTATTTATTTATTTATTTATTTATTTATTTATACCCTAAGGGCATTGAAAAGGAAAAAAAATGGGATTTCATTATCAGACTTTTCTACCTCCGCCAAGAATCTATTGTTTGCGTAGAGCCGCCAGGAGCAACCTTCATATGTCAGGTGGAAACGAATCCTACAGCGAAACGACTATTCACGTTTATGGCACATTCCCCAAGGAGGGGGGATAGCCAATAATGGAGAAAGAAAGAAGGATTTCTGTTTGAACACATGGGAAAAGTTCGCAACTCCAAATTTTCTTTTGCGCGCTCATTTAAAAAAAATTGACGTCCGATATGCCTTTTGCATATAAATAAATAAATAAATAAATAAATAAATAAATAAATAAATAAATAAATAAATAAATAAATAAATAAATAAATAAATAAATAAATAAATAAATAAATAAATAAATAAATAAGTACATAAATAAATAAATAAATAAATAAATAAATAAATAAAATTAAAGTAAATGAATAATATACAAATTTAGAAAAATATTCTCCTTACGGGGAGTCGAACTCACGACCATCGAATTACTAGTCCAAGTTCTTACCGCTTCGTCAACAACTGGTCGGCGTGCGCACTAACGTAAGTGGCTTATACGGTGCGAGAGCCGCGTCAACATTTTTATTTTTATTTTCTATACGCTCGGCCATCTGGAGTTCCCACTTTGGGTACTTCCATTTCTAGCCAAGCCCTGCATGTTCTATAAATTTGAGCGAAATCGGTGGTGACGAGTAGGGAATGCCCCCTTGTGAGTTCAGCCAAGACTCGCTAGAGGGCAGACATGTAGCAAGTACAATTAATTCTAAAAAAAAAAAAAAAATGAAATGCAAGTTGTGATGTATTAGCTACAAGGCTAGAAGGTGTAGTTGTATTTCCATGTATTGACAGCCAATGTTTAAAATTAATTAAAATGATAAATGTATTACATTTTTTGACGGTAGATGACAAACGGGCATCTTTCAAAACTGAACAGGGGTTGCGGGGTAAGGGTTTCGAATACTGGTAGTCCCCGGTAAAAACGGCTAATATGGTGACCCTTTACAAGGGCAGTCTATAGTGCAGCGAACTTTCACTGAGTAGCCGAGGGAGTAAAGGAATGCTCGGTTCACCTGGAAGAACGTTCGTTCGAATCCCCGTCAGGAAGTTGAAAAATTTAATAACAGAGATTTCCACTTCTGGAGTGGGACATGGCCTGAGATTCACTCAACCTGCACGAGAAATGAGTACCAGTTTAATTCCTAGGAGCAAAGGAGGCCCGGGCAAAGAGCTAACCACTCCACCCCACTTTGTTAGTACTGAGGTTACCAGAGCCCCCATGACCTCTACGGAGACGACTTTGCTTTCATACAAAATTAATGTTCATTTGGAAATTCTTTGGAATGGGATTTAGTTTTCGAAATTTTGTGGTTTCAGATTTCGAATGCCAGTTCCTAGCTGTCATAATTATATAAGCCAGCATTTAGAGATTCGTTCTCGAAGCTTAGCGGTCAAGGCGCTACCTGCCAGAAAGTCGTAGAAGTTACGATAGGGATTTTCGCTGCTGGAGAGAGAGACAGAGCTTCTCAAACTATACAAAAAATGATAACTTTATAAATTTGTCAAATATCGCCAAGTGTTCTTTACAATTCCTTAGTATTCAACTAAATGCCTGGTTTTCTATTTTACTGGCAACGTACAGGCTATATCTCAGGAATGACAATCACAAATAATTTAAGAAGTCATCACGAATGTTTATTTGTACGTAGTTAGGAAGAGCTCAGAAATCAGTATTATAAGTCCATCTACGTCCTATCACCGATGTGTGAAGCTTTGAAGTTTTGGAATACTTGAAATATTGAATGGCTATGATTAAATTTTCCAGTCTAAGGAAAAATGGAGGTGAATTATTACTATTATAGCTACAATAAATGGTAAGACAATCTGAAAAGTAAAGAAAAAAGAGTCGCGTGAGAGTGGCCTTGTCAAGAGCGAATCATCTATGTCCCTGTCAGAAATACAACTGCAGCATTTAATATCTCAGTCCACTGAAAGACATTGTTCCATATCGGTATAAATTTGCGTAATACGGCACTGGTGAGCTTAGCTCTTCAATCACCTACAGTATGAAACGTGCACAGTATGTTTTCATCATATTTCTAAACCTGCTCTCACAAGGGAACATCGGCAAAGGGTAAGTCGCCGATCGCGATGAAACTTGGAAAACACATTGAGGTACACATAAAAACGATGTCGGCATCAATTTTGGGTGCCAACATTCATTAGAGCGTTAACTACGGGGCCTAAAAGTTGCGACATTTCAAATTCCGCGCGATCAGCGATGAATACCTGCTGGCCAATGCTAAGCAGGCACACTGCGTACCTGTAGACACGCCTCTGTACCTCTTCCCCTCCACGCTCCAATTGGTTACCAACCGCACGTTTCCCTTCTCCCCGCGCTTGCCGGCTGCGGTGGCGAACCAATTGGAGTGGGGAGGGGAGGAGGTACAGAGGCGTGTCTCCAGGTACGCAGTGTGCCAGCTTAGCATTGGCCAGCAGGTATTCACCGCTGATCGCGCGGAATTTGAAATGTCGCAACTTTTAGGCCCCGTAGTTAACGCTCTAATGAATGTTGGCACCCAAAATTGACGCCGAGATCATTTTTACGTGTACCTCAATGTGTTTTCCAAGTTTCATCGCGATCGGCGACTAACCCATCGCCGATGTTCCCTCGTCAGTACACCAAGTAAAGAAATGGTCATTATAAAACCTGTTATGTATTCCATAAGAAGATAAATTTCCGGGCATATAATCGGGAATACGAGTGTATTTCTGTCTCTTCTTCTTCTTCTTCCTCCGCTTTTACCACATGTGTGGAGCTGCGGGTGAGATCTGAGCTTTTCTTACGGCGAGATGTCCTACCTGACACCAACCGTATGTGGAGCGATGTAATCAGTACTGCGTATTTCTGTGGTAATTGGTAGTGTGGTGTATTGTCTGAATACAAAGAGGAGAGTGTTCGGACAAACACAATCACCCAGTTCCCTAGGCAGAAGAATTAATCACATGTGATTAAAAACCCCGACCCGACTGGGAATCAAACCTTCTTAACCGAAGACAGACCTCAACGCTGACCATTCAGCCAAGAAGTCGGACAAGCGGCTTCAGTCTCATAAGTGCAAAACAATGTGTGTTCATATTTTGGTGGAATACAACGAAACACAATGTTTTGTAAAACAAGTCGGATACCACGACACATCACTTCAGTGTTCGTATTCGTTTATAGTTATAGAAAAAGGTAATACGTTGACGCACGAGACATAATTTGTCAAATTAATCAAAACGTGTAGGGGTAGCGTGCCTGCCTCTTACCCGAAAGCCCCGGGTTCGATTCCCGGCCAGGTCAGGGATTTTTACGTGGATCTGAGGGCTGGTTCGAGATCCACTCAGTCTGCGCGATTACAATTGAGAATCCATATGACGGTGAGATAGCGGCTCCGGTCTAGAAAGCCAAGAATAACGGCCGACAATTGCGGCGTGCAGACCACATGACACCTTTTAATCTGCAGGCCTTCGGTATGAGCAGCGGTCGCTTGGTAGGCCAAGGCCCTTCATGGCTGTAGTGCCATGGGGTCAGGTTAGTTAGTGGGATAACATGAACATGTCGTCATAATAAAAGGAATTCAGTCTACGTACGAATTCACACCCTGGATTTTTTCTGTCCAAATAAGGAAAATATCAGATAATTGTTACCTAATAATTATGTTAATATTTTAAAATCAGCTCAGGATTACTCTAAAATTTAGAGAATATTAACACGTAACAATCTACAACATGGAGTTTGTTTAGAAGAGTTATAGGAAGGCGTATTCAGGGAAACGCGACGGGCTTGTGAGCGCTGATGAGAATACAGGGAGCTGAAAGTCAAGTGTGGACGGCATAAAGTTGTCAGTGGTAAACCGTAAAAGTTTTATAAGGTAAGGAATAGAATTAACTTACTATACAGGGCTGTCGGAAACAACGTGAACAGGGCATATGAGCGTTAGAGGGTTGGTCATACTGGTAAATAATTTGGAAAAAATAGTTCGATATCTAGCCTCCGTGGCTCACGTGGCAGCGCGGCCTCTCACCGCTGGGTACCATGGTTCGAATCCCGGTCACTTCATGTGAGATTTGTGCTGGACAAAGTAGAGATGGACAGGTTTTTCTCCGAGTACTCAGGTTTTCTCTTTCATCTTTCATTCCAGCAACACTTTCCATTAACATTTCATTTCATCTGTCAGTCATTTATCTTTGCCCCAGAGGAGCGCGACAGGCTTCGGCAGCCGGCACAATTCCTATCCTCGCCGCTAGATGAGGGCTTCATTGATTCCTGACCCGGTCGAATGACTGGAAACAGGCTGTGGATTTTCATTATCAATTGGATATCTCGCGCCGTTGGCGTTTTGTCAGCTACTGAAGTTAGTCAATCAGATCTAAATACACCTGCCTTCTGTAAATTGTTACGTAGAATGTCTTTCCATGAGCACGTTTCTGCCTGTACGTACCCTTCTAGTTTTTATTGTAACTCATATGACTGCCAATTGTGCTTTCCATCATATTGTTACCTTCAACTGACTTCTTCAGTAAATTCATTTTTTGATCTGTTCCTTCAAATTATCCTAACTTCCACAACCTTTCGTAACTCTTTTTCCTTTCGACTTGCACTTCCTCCACAATCCCTTTATGCCTATTATGATACGGTGGATCTTTATCATTCCTAACCACCTATAAAGATACGTACCTGTTGTCGCACTTCTCAAAAATTGCTTTAAACCCATCCCATAGGCCTTCAATTTTTTTTATCATTTCCACCGAGCATACATTTCAAAACATGGTAGTGCCTAATGTTGCTACTTTACAATCTCATATTCTAGTATATGTATTCTTAATTACGACAAAAAGATTTTATCAGCACCACTTCAAGAATATTTTTCTCTGTCAGCTTGACATATAACGCCTGAGAAATATATTTTTAACCTTATATTAGAGAGGATGTTTGCGTAATTGTACTTCCTCTTAAAACAATAATCACCACCACCACCACCTTATATTAGAGTGATATTGGTAACTGGTTTGATAGAACTCAGTTCGGGTCTAAGAATGGTTATTCCTTTGAGGCTGAACTTGTAGGATTCCAGCAAGATATACCCGATATTTTAGATTCAGGAGGTCAAATGGACTGTTTCGCTATTGACCTATCCGGGGCTACCTCATTGCATTCAACCACTTCGCTCGGGATGTCTTTCTGCCATTAAACTAGCCCGTTGAACGTGCAGTTGTCGATGGTGTGTTGTGAGTGAAGTAGTGCAAGAGACTGAGAGTATATCAGAGAGAAGCATCGGTTAGCTGTGTTTGTACACGCGCTGGCTAAAATGGCACCCATTTACACTAAGAAGAATATGCTACTGTCGAGGAATACTGTCGGCACTTTCCTACACGTCGAATTCCTGATCGTAGACTGTTTACCAGACTTTTCAACATATTGCGTTTAACGGGTTTTCTTAAAGGTTCCCATTTTTTCTTCTGAACGTGAAGTTCAACAATCTGTTCAGGAATAGCAACGCTTTGTTCAAATGAAGCAGCGTAGTCCTACTACCAGCTCACGGATAATTTTTGCACGTATCAATGTTCCACGAACACGTGTAAGCGGAAAACTTGTACCTAATTTAAAACGCCAAAGAGGTTGGGTGGATAAGACATATACGGGCGCACCACTAGCCCAGGAACAAATGTACATTATATGTAAAGCCCGGATTTTTATGCAGTAACAGGTTAGACTGCGAACTAATTTGGTTAGCAGGAAGTGTCGGCCACCCGCTTTACCATAATATAGCAAGAGTAACACAAATTATAGGGGTTCTGATGGGCCGTACTCCAAATATTAATGCAAACACCATAGCATAGTCGTTGAGAAGGTAGACTACACTTGCTTCTCGCTTCAGTAAGTTTGCATTCTAACCTATTAAATGCATAAAAATCCGGGCTTTAATTATGTGTCCTATCTCCGAAACCATTCAGTATAGGGCATACGTCCATTTGAAGTCTTTGTTTCAAATGATCGTTCCTGTCAGATCCCTGTATATTGAGCATTCCTTCTGGGACACCCTGTGTAAATGACAGAGTAAAGAAAGAGAATCATAGTTAAGGCTTTTTGCGGATGATGTTATGCTGTACGGAGTAATAAATAAGTTAGACTTGTGAGGGACTGCAAAAGGACTTCGACAAACTTGTGAGGCGGACAGCAGAAAATGGTGTGATGGTAAATGGGGTAAAAATGTCAGGTTTGAACATAAAGAGAAGCTCTCCAGGTTTTAATTACTGTATTGATGGAGTGAAAGTGCCTCATGGGGGTCACTGTAAGTACCTAGGTGTTAATATGTGCAAAGATCTTCAGCGGGGTAATCACGTTAACAGGATTGTAAGTAATGATTACATATCTCTTCACACGGTTGTGGGAGTATTCAGAGATTTTTGTAAGGGTGTAAAGAAGAGGGCGTATAAGTCTCTGGTAAGACGCCAATGAGAGTATACTTCCAGCGTATGCAACCCACACCAGAATTACTTGATACGAGAACTGGAAAAGATCGGAAGGAACGTATCACTTTTGTTCTGGGTGATTTCCGATAAAATAATATTGTTACGAAAATACTGGCAAATTTCGGGCTGGGAAGACTTGAGAGTAAGGAGATGAGCTGCCCGATTAGGTGGACCATTCCGAGCTGTCAGTGAAGGGATGGCTTGGAATGGCATTAGTAGACGAAAAAGCTTGAGTGGAATTAATAAAAGTAGGAATGATCATAATCTGTATATATAAAAGACCAGCCTGCGTATGTTTGTGATCGCAAAACTCTAAACGTAGTCGGTCGATTGACTTGAAATTTGACACAACGCTGCATTCGAATACGAGCGTGTTTAGGATGTTGTTTGAACGAAATCGCATGGGTAGTTTTTTATAATGAGTAATTTTAGGGAATTAACTAGCAAATGTACTCCGTATTCTACATTGTATACGGATATCGAAGTAAATTACTGTTCATGAAGTGAATAAGATTTTTAAAATTGCATGTCTCTTGGCGTTATCCGAGAAACAGCATAAAGAGGTCCGGAGACGTTGTTTCCAATGTAAAGTGCGAGTTGCGGAGTTGTGATGATAACGACTGGTCCACTTGTCTACTGCAATTCACTATGCGTAACGTCAGTCAAATTTTGATGGGTGAATTTGTTTATAATCGGGGGCACCCTTGCAAGGTGGCACTTTTGCCTAATGGCAAAAGAATCAAGTAAAGGAGTTCTAAAAAAATTCACGCTTCTTTGCCTTCTGCTATTCAAATCGAGAAGGGAATTATTAATGACAATGGTACACAGGAGTTGGAGCAGAACCCCATTCCTACTGCCAGTTGAGTTCAATGTGGGAAGTACTGATTACTATAGCGGACGACCTCCTGCTGACAGTCACTATTGATTTGTAAAGTATTAATTACAATGGCAGACACAACCCTTCTAGATCGCTACAAATCGACTTCAGTGAATAAATATAGATCGACATACGGAAGTATATGTATGTTCACCTTCATTTACAGAATAACTGCTGCTAAACGGTGCATCATATCGAAAAAACGGATTTTACGATAAGACGCCTCGTCTCATTTAGCGATCTAAATGCCTGGTTCTATGATATTTACTTGTATTTCATCTATTTAATGGTAAGATTGTTTTAGAAACGTTAAAGAGGGTGAAATTTGTGTAAGTTTTGCACACATTGAATTACTTTTCAGATACTTATGCGACAGCTTGAAACATAGAATTTGGCTGGCATATGGCTACTGGGTGGGCAATATTCGTGTAGAATTTGATGATCCTATCATTCTTATACGTGATTCAAACTATCAATTATACGTGTACAAAGTGCAAAATTGAGGTAAATCCAGAAATATAGCCAACGTTTACGTAAGGGATAGAGATACGACAAAAGTCATAGGTCCAAATTGAACGGAGATTGTGCCATCCGTTTTGTGATGCGACTTACCGTTTAGCCACCAAATACCTCGAAAGGAAGGTCTGCACCGTCATAAAATTGTCTCCATATTTCGATATTTTTCGGGGGGTAAAAATTAAACATTTTAAACATCTCGTAAATTTTCTGTCGGTTACAGGCTAAAAGCCATTATTTTGCCAAATTTCAGTTTTCGATCTCGTCTGGCAGATTGTGCCGCCATCTTGATATGGAGGAGGGGGTTAAAAATTAGGACTTTCAGGAAACTTTTAATCCCATGAAACCTATAGGTTATCGTTCTGGATAAATATAACAGACTGCGTTCTTATGCAAATTTGAAACTCCCAGCGTGTACCCCTCAGAAAAGTTTGAGAATTTTCGATTTTTCTAGGGATCCTGAAGTCATCAGCTTTTCTGGTACCAAGTATTAAGTTTCTAAGATGCTGGGAATTGTCTAATTAATTCACGTCTGTTTTAATTTTTAAGCCTTAATGTATATATATATACTGTATAAGGGGGCTAGAGTTTGAGTTTTAAAAAGTCGGCAATGTTACTATTCATCTCGGAGACCCTTAAAACTATGGATTCGACACTATTTTCGATTATTTTTTTTATCACTCTCCCATCGCCCCACACCACGAAGGGGGATAAACTAGGACTTTAAAAATTCCGGAGTGTCACTATTCATCTCAGCGACCCCGAAAAGTATGGAATCGACACTATTTTCGTTAATTTTCATATGTGAACCCCCTCACCCCCTATACGTGTTCGGGGTGTCTTACGCTCACGCGGTTTGTCTACGAATACTAAGTCATAAGTATACTAAGTTTGGTTGAAGTTGCTCCAGTGGTTTAGCAGGAGATGTGTCATTTACACACACACACACACACACACACACACACCCATACACATACATCCATTTTGATGTATAATAAGACAAGATTTAATTACAAAGCCACACCAAGATTGGATTGACTTGATGGACAGATTGTCGCTAGGTGACAAAACGTACGCTATATCATTATAGTCTGATGAGAATTGCTGTATACAGGAAGATGGGAACACGCCTCCATGTTTTATGAGGTAACTTTCTTGCGAGGAGGTTTATATAATTAGGCAACTCATTGCCTGTTATTGTAAATGTGAATAAATGTGTCCTGTGCTCGCAGAACTCTAAAAGTAGTCGAACGTCGTCTGTGTTTTAGCCAGCCATAATATGAATTTTATGAGCTGAATCGAGAAGAAGAAGAAGAGCAGCACAATAGTCTCAACAACGCCAAGAACAATTAGATCCACAGCGAAGACGTATGCAGATACAGTATCTGAATGATCGAGCTTCAAATACTCCGAATTGCTTTTTCATACGAACCGGATATTGAGTTAATTACCTTATGTAAATTCGTTCAAATCGGAAAAATGGACAAAGTTTGTCCACACTGCATGGCAATGAATTTTTTTTTGCTATTGGCTTTCCATCGCACCGACACATATGTCTTATGGCGACGATGGGACAGGAAAGGGCTAGGAGTGGGGAGAAAGTGGCCGTGGCCTTAATTAAGGTACATCCCCAGCATTTGCCTGGTGTGAAAATGGGAAACCACGGAAAACCATCTTCAGAGCTGCCGACAGTGGGATTCGAACCTACTATCTCCCGAATACTGGATACTGGCCGCACTTAAGCGACTGCAGCTGTCGAGCTCGGTGCAATGAAATTTAAAGGAGAAACACCCAGAATGTGCTGCGCGAGCGGAAAAGTGAATCTACCTGAACTTGAGGAGAAAAAAAAAGAACCACTGATTAGTTTGTTAAAAGGAATTACTGATGATTCGAAACAATTCCTCAAGAATAAAACATAAGAAATTACAATTCCTGTTTTCAGATGACTTCATTTTTCGCTAACGTTGTAGTAGAGCATTTTATGCGGACATTTAAAATTCAGGGAGAAATTTACCACAGATCATTAGTCTTTGCTTTATTTTCCCAGCAATAATCATAACATTCTCCAAATCTATTTAATCAGAAAGTGACCAAATGGATGCACGCTGCCAAATCTGTACTGGAATCAGGAGGAATATTGTTGTTGATTCGTTGCAAAAGATGTTACATGACAACAATAATTTAATTCGGATGTTCAAAATTACGAATGATCTCATGTTCGGTAGAATAAATTTATCTATTCCCCATTCATTTCTTATCAGACAGGCACAGCGAAGCGTAAAGTGTAAAGATAAAAGTGGAATTTAAGAGGGAAAATTTAGAGTACTCGTTTATAAGAAAAGGAATTTAGGATTGGAATAATTTACCAAGGGTAATATTTGAAAAATTTCCAACATTTTAAAATAATTTTAGACTAGATAGATCACCAGATAGAGAATCTGATAGGACTGAAAACATATGCAGGTTAATAAGACAAACAACTAACCATTCCGTCCAAATATGCATGAAAATCACTGAAGATAGAAATAATTGTCCCAAAATTATGGCTTTTATTACGAACTTGTCCATATTTTCACGATACCCCAATCACACCATTGAAAAGGAGAAGATCGTCGTCAAAGTTAGCTCCCTCGGTGGATCCCCGCTACAGTATCGGCGTCCACATACCAGGATCGTGGGTTCAAACCCGGTAAAGGTAATACATTTTTGAATGGCAGAAACAAATCTATCTGACTCTCCCATGTTGTACGATGTGGGCATGTAAAACATCAGTGATGACACCCGAAGAATATCCAAATTCAGCCATAGTTCACCCGGCAGAGTTCCGAAGTCTCTCGTTGAGTAAATAGAAAGTCGAAACTGACACGCAGGCAGACATGTCGGCGTCAATTAAAAGTATCGGCTGGTCCTGCGAGTGACACCTTGTTGACAACGCTTACATTACTGTGAATGAATTCTTTCTCTTTTCAAGGGAGGTTGGCAGAGGTGGGACTAGCTCGGAGTACAATAAACAGTAGGTCGACACGTGCGCCTACAGAGGTCATTGCAGGTCGAGGATTTTAGTTTTATTTTCCCTTAAAACTATACTTACCATACTTTGCTTTTCTCGAGAATTTAAAGAGGCGTTCTTTACTTTCACTCTGTAAAGTTTGTGAATTTAAATCAGGTGAGACTAATGAAGGTGTATTTAAGAAGTTTATAGGAAGGAAGTTTTCCCTTCTGCGTGTCCGGCATAAGAGGCGATTAAACTGTAGATGAATCTTCATATCGAGAACTTGGAAAAGCGACCACGGTCCCCTTAACTGTCTCCAACTCTTGTTCTTTTCTAACACAATCGTATTAACTTTGTGTATCTGGAGTGTCTTCCATTTTCACCCCTTGAGTGACAGTTTCAGTCCGCCTCTGTGGTGTAGTGGTTAGCGTGATTAGCTGCCACCCCCGGAGGCCAGGGTTCGATTCCTAGCTCTGCTACGAAATTTGAAAAGTTGCACGAGGGCTGGAACGGAGTCCACTCAGCCTCGGGAGGTCAACTGAGTAAAGCTGGGTTTAATTCCCCCCTCAGCCATCTTCGAAGTGGATTTGCATGGATTTCCACACCTACTCCAGGAAGATACCGGGATGGTATCGAACTTTAGGCCATGGCCGCTTCCTTCCTTCTTCCTTGTCTATCTCTTCCGATCTTCCTATCTCCCCTCTAGGCCCCTGTTCAGCATAGCAGGTGAGGCAGCCCAGACAAGGTACTGGTCCTCATCCCCAGTTGTATCCCAGACAAATGCGTTTCGCGCTCCAGGAAACTGCCTTTCAGGCGGTAGAAGTCGAATCCCTCGCACAGTGCTAGGAACCTGGAGGGTAAGCAGATTAAGAAAGAAGAAAGAGAGTGGCCTTTTCATCTTTATTTTTGCCAACATTATACGAAGAATCAGCCTTTATTCCCTTCTGATCTGAATTTGGGAGTTATATTTATTTCGTTGTATGTTTCCTTATGATGATGACAGTAATAATAATAATAATAATAATAATAATAATAATAATAATAATAATAATAATAATAATAATAATAATAATAATAGATTACAATCAATCAAACTTCTCAAACAACGACAATGACATTAGGAAAAGACGAATGAAATTCTTCGGTCATCTCACTAGATTACCAGAAAATCGATTGACAAAAAGGATAATAGGTTATGTAACCTCACTAAAGAACTCAACATTCTGGCTTAACGAACTTCGAAACGACCTCAAAAACACAAACATAATTTCAACAGATGTTCTAGAAAGAGGCATCTTTAGACGCAAAGTAAACAATTGGGGAGCTACATCAGAGCAACTACAACAAATACAGTACAGACAAGAGTGGTCGGCAGAATGTAAACAAGCCTTCTCGGAAAGAATGTAAGCATATTGGAACAAGAAGAGAATCTAACAAAGAACTGATTGAGTTATTTGCTTAAAGTCTTCCAATATTGGGAGAATTCGCTACTACTACTACTACTACTACTACTACTACTAAGTTTACTACTGCTAACAAAGTAAATCCAATATATTGCATAGAAAATCTTTATTAAATAACGGCTGAAACCGGACTCCATATTTCATTTGAATGACACAGTATATGGATGAAACTAAATAACATTTCGACAGTCAACCATTAATAATCAAATCTGTAAAAAATCTTCCAAGAATCTTGGCAAAATTTTTCAACCAGCAATGAGAAGATGGGTACACTGGCCATTCAACCAAGAAGCCGGACTCCATATAAGTTATATCCTAAGCGAATAACAATACTAATATTAATAGCAATATTAATAAAGTAAATCCAATCCAGTGCATTCAAAGTCTTCATTAAATAACAGCTAAAATGGGACTGACCGGGCGAGTTGGCCGTGCGCGTAGAGGCGCGCGGCTGTTAGCTTGCATCCGGGAGATAGTAGGTTCGAATCCCACTATCGGCAGCCCTGAAAATGGTTTTCCGTGGTTTCCCATTTTCACACCAGGCAAATGCTGGGGCTGTACCTTAATTAAGGCTACGGCCGCTTCCTTCCAACCCCTAGGCCTTTCCTATCCCATCGTCGCCATAAGACCTATCTGTGTCGGTGCGACGTAAAGCCCATAGCAAAAAATAAAAAAATAAAAATGGGATTGCTTACTTCATTTGAAAAGACTCAGTATATCGTCGCTGCCGGGAAGAAACCTCCTATGTGAAATATTTTAGCTTAGAGCTTTGGCCGATAAGGTTCTGTCATCTAAGGTGCAATATTGTGTGAATATTGTCAAGGCATTCCCGCTCTTCATAATGGTTGTGCTGCGGGTCAGTATATCTCCAAGAATATTATCATATAGGAGGTTTTGTCCCGGCAACGACGAAATGGTAGAATCTAAATCAGCATTCGACAACGAACCATTAATAATCAAATTCGTAAAAATCGTCTAGGAATCTTAGAAAAGTATTCAACCAGCTGGGATAAATCAGGAAGCAAACTGTGAAGACCTTTCAAAATCAGCTGGAACAAATACAACAGCAAATCTATAGCAAAATTGCGACACTAGAACGCAGTCACCAAGCAGGAAGAACTTTATGCATCCGAAAAACTAAGAAAAGGCGGCAGGTCAAAAATGAAAACCATCGAGAAACAAGAGGGGAAACTCCTCAGAAAATTCCTAGGACAAAACGAAATTTGAATAAAAAAGAAACCAGAGGAAATTTATCGAATTACATAAAAATATTACGGATGCAATTAGAAAAGATGATTAAAATGCTACGGACACCTACAAAGAATAGATAATAACAGGCTGACAAAGAAACTTCTAATCTGAACAACCATAACAATTGGTTGGCAGAAACAAAAGAAGATCTAGCAGAAATTGGTAGTACTGAGTAAACCGTTCAAGATAGTTCAACATTTAGAAGCTTAGTAAGCAAACAATTCGCCTCTGTGCTGTAGTGGTTAGTGTGATTACCTACCACCCCCCGGAGGTCCTGGTTCGATTCCCGGCTCTCCCACGAAATTTGAAAATTTGTACGATGGCTGGAACGGCGTCTACTCAGCTTCGGGATATCAACTGAGTAGACGGGGTTCGATTCCCTCCTCATCCATCCTCGAGGTGGTTTTCCGTAGTTTTCCATTTCTCCTCCAGGCAAATACCGGATGGAACCTAACTTAAGGTCACGCTCGCTTCCTTCCCTCTTCCTCGTCTATCCCTTCCAAACTTACCAACCCCCCTCACGGCCCCTATTCAGCTTAGCAGGTGAGGCCGCCTGGGCGCGGTATTGGTTCTCCTCTCCAGTTGTATACACCCACCCAAAGTCTAATGCTCCGGTACACTGCCCTTGAGGCGGTAGATGTGCGATCCCTCGCTGAGTGTGAGGAATAAATCAACCCTGGAGGTTAAACAATTAAGAGAGAAGAAAGTAACCTAACACAAATTTGCACATAAACCTATAAGAAAATATAAGGGATGGATAGAGGAAAGCAGAAAGGCTTTCAGAGAACGAATTAAGAGATATTGTCAAGAAAAGAAGAAAACTTTCTTCAGCTTATACCATTTATTTCTGGGGTCACTGGAGCCACCCATGTTCATTTTAGTTTTCGGCGAGGCTTTAAGATCGAATGTCCTTACTGACCCCATGTAATTTATGAGATGAACACCTCAACCTAGCATTGACGTGGATTCGAACCTCATACTTCCGGGTGGGAAGCCTGCAGCTAAGCCACTGAGCTAATCAGGAAGAAAAGAAAAAACTGTACTCCGCGATTTGGCCGTGCGGTTAGGGGCGCGCAGCTGTGAGCTTGCATCCGAGAGGTAGTGAGTTCGAACCCCAATGTCGGCAACCCTGAAGATGGTTTTCCGTAGTTTTCCATTTTCACACCAGGCAGGTGCTGTGGCTGTATCTTAATTAAGGCTACGGCTGCTTCCTTCACACTCCTAGGCCTTTCCTATCCCATCGTCGCCATAAGAGTTATCTGTGTTAGTGCGACGTAAATCAAATTGTAAAAAAGAAGAAGAAACTCTATATTTAAGAAGTTCAACCGCGCTTCTTAGTTTTGGGCATAAGGAATCAAGAAAGAAAGGTATTTATTTAATTTGAGTACAACTGCTGTGAATTTAAGGAAACTGTAGGCTTTCGGAATTTTTTCTCACAGTGGTTCTTAAAAGTGTCGGAAGCCAACGAGGTAGAATGAAACGCTACCTGCCTAAGCAGACTTCGAACCCGTTTATTACAAATAGGACAATAACTAATCGACTACGCCAGTGAGATCATATCGTAAAAGAATAATTGCCACTACTCAAATATAATTTGATGGTCGGAAGCCGGTTACGAGAAAGAGGAAGGAAAGGCGACATATCTCGTATTTCTCATCCCTTTAAAGTCTGTAGGAGATTTCTTTAGCTCCTGCTCTCTGGAATCGTGATCTGCTTTGGCGGTAAGTAAATCTGTGGCCGAGCAGTGTATGAATGGGGAGTGTTGTGCCCCGTGCCAACACTGTTCTATTAATAGTACCACTTTGCATGTTGTGTCAAACGTGCAGTCGTGGTTACATTTGTAGCCTATGACTTGCCGGCAATCCTGTTCTCTTTCTCTCTCTCTCTCTCTCTCTCTCTTGATACAATTCAATCTTGATGCCCTGCGAGCTGCAGGCGTTAGGAAATTGAACGGTGTTGAAGGAGTTGTCCTTTCACCTCACGGTAATCTTTATCCCCTGGAGGAGAGACTCGTGCACGCGTCGCCGAGATAAGACGCTCAACACCGTCGTGTCGCACAGCGCGCTCATTATATCATATCTGTACGCCTCCAATAACGTTATAGGATACCCCAGATCGTAGATAACAAGGTAAGTCTGCATCGAGAGACTTGCGGTTAGGATTACATTAGCATATTATGTTCGAAATAAATAAGAGTAAATATTGTCTTCGAAGACGATAATAATAATAAAAAGAAGACGAAGAAGAAGGAGAAGAGGAGAAGGAGGAGGAGGAAGAAGACGAAGGAGACCAGTTTGTGAAAACAGTTCATAACGAACATAGTCAGCACCGAGAGAACTTAAAGTGAACGAAGGGAAAATAAAGAAGGCAGAGAAATTCAAATACCTGGGTGAGTGGATAGAGCCCAACATTCGTGAAAACGAAGCCTTCCTGTCAAGGATCAACAACATGGAAAAGGCTTACCATCTAACCCAAGACATCTACAATAAACGATTGGTGTCCTTGAAGCCCAAACTCAGGCACTACTGTACTGTTATTCTACCGGAGCGCTATATGTATCAGAATGCCTTGCGACGAATAAGAAAGGCCTGGAAGAACAACTGGAAGCCAAAGAGAGGAAGATTTTAAGAAAGATCTTGGGCCCGGTCAAAGAACAAGGAGAGTACAGAAGATGACACAACGATGAGCTGTATATACACGTGGAAAAAAATGATATGGCGTATGGCTTTTAGTGCCGGGATTGTCCGAGGACAAGGTCGGCTCGCCAGATGCAGGTCTTTCGATTTGACTCCCGTAGGCGACCTGCGTGTCGTGATGAGGATGAAATTATGATGAAAACCGAACATACACCCAGTTTTGGTGAGTTCCCTGCCGGAAATCGATCACAAGACCCCTGTGACGAAAGGCCAGCACGCTAACCATTTAGCCATGGAGCCGGACTATACACGTGGAGAAGATAACGGTCACCATACCCGAAAGCAGAATCTCTTTCTATGGCCGCTTGATACGAATGAGATCGGAAAGGTCGTCCAATCGAATCTGTGCTTACTTTGGGGGAAGGGAAAACCAAAGGGATCTGGTTTATAAAGGTGGAAAAAGACCTACAAGAACTGGGGATCTCACATGAGGACATCCTGGAACGTAACACTTTGAAGAAGAAACTTGGGAAAGTACAGAGTTTTCAACCAAAACCCAAAAGGATAACCGGTAAGAAGTGGACCGAATAACGGAGGGATACTTACCGAAGAAGAATGTGGGAACACTGGGCAAACGTGAAAGATAGTAGGAGAAAGCAGCTGAAATAGCGTGGTCAATAATAATAATAATAATAATAATAATAATAATAATAATAATAATAATAATAATAATAATAATAATAGTAATAATAATAATAATCGTATGGCCTCAGCTACCGTGTGCAGACATTTCAATTTGACGCCATCTGGCTGTCTGCTCGTCAATTTCGACGTTCCGTTTTACTCTTGGCTCAGTAGATGGCAGACCGAGTAAACCGAAACTCTCTAGGGCGTCTATGGCTGAGATTTAATGAATTTTGTCGGGTAAACGCCAAATGTGTCACCAGAGATCTTTTACATGCCGACATCGTACGACATGGAGTGTCGAATGGACTTTTTTCCGCCCTTCAAAAATCCGACTACCTCTGCCGGGTTTGAACCCGCTATCTTGGGATCCGGAGGCCGACACTCTACCACTGATCCACAGAGGCAGCTAGCGTGGTCCATAGAAGACCAAACGAGAAGAAGGAGAACAACATATAGTCAGTAGGCCTATGCTCGAAAGTTTGAACGAACAAGTTTCAAACGATTTATAGGCAATTTCATATTTATTCACTCGAGATTCTTAAAATTTCGGGAGACACATGAGTGTTTAGCAAATGTGACAGCACCGGAGGAAGGTTTGATATGAGTAAAATTTTCCTTAGCTGTTATATTCCGAGAAGATCTAGATGACGCCATATTTGTTTGATATGTTATCCTCTCCGTCCGTACATTGAGTAACGGACAATGACAGGGTAATCAGATTAATCAAAAGTACATAATATCGTTGCTGCGCCTGTTAAAGCCGCTGTGTGATAACGATGTCGGGGAAATACTGACCCGCAGAACGAGAATTATTTTATACACGTCGCACAATATTGGGCTTCAGATGACAAAACCTTATTGGCCAAACTTCTAAACTGAAATAATGAAATATTTCTCGTTGCCGTTTTCGCAGTCGCAACGATAATATAATATAATATAATATAATATAATATAATATAATATAATATAATATAATATAATATAATATAATATAATATAATATAATATAATATAATATAATAGGGAGCCGTAATCTGCAGAGTGACTTAGTTGCTGGCTTCACACTCGGGAGGCTAAGGTTCGATTCTCAGTCGATTCTGGGTTGAGATTTAAATCACCAGTCATCAGAAAGGGTATCCATCCTTAAACGCTGGGTTAAAATCGAAAATCCTCGGTGGCTCAAGCAACCCCAAAAATAAATGGAATAAGCTGAAATATATCCCTCCACGGAGGGTTAGAGTCAAGAAGGGCATTCAGCGGTATTACTTGGCTTAATCCACGCAAGGTGAATAATAATAATAATAATAATAATAATAATAATAATAATAATAATAATAATAATGCTTGGTGTGCATTTCTTATGCCTTTTAACAATAGTAGAATGCGTGGATTATATTCGGAAGTTCATTCCAGGTACAATAATAGCGTGTGGCCTCTGAAGAAGCCTAGTAGGCGACCTGCGCGTTTGTAAGGATGGGGTCCTATGAAGAGTTGTAATGCTGAAAGCGGTGCAGACACCCAGCCCCCTAGACATCGCAATTAACCAATGAAGGTTAAAATCCCCAACCCGAACCTGCCGGGAATCTAAACCGTGGCCCCTTGAACAGATGACCAGCACGCTAACCGTTCAGCTATGGAGCCGGAAAATGTAAATTCGTGCCCCTGTCCCGAGGTGGTGCAGCTCTTTTCAGGTGTTCCACAGTGGAAGTGAGCTGCATGTACCACTTGAACCATATACGAGCCCTGTTGCCATTCTGAAATATCTGTGAGTACCAGAAGTCGAACCTGGGCTTCCGGGGATGGAAGCTAATGGTACAAACTGTTACACTACGGAGGCGGACTGCGTATCAGTTAATTACATACAAAATGTTTTAATATTCTTCTTTGGAGATCATTTGTATAATAACACCGATACAGGAAATACATAACTGCAAAATAATTCCATGACCATAGCACTGAAGTACACAAGAACCTCGCTTATCCGGCCCTCATTAATCCGAATCTCCGGTTTATCCGGATCGAAAATGATAAAAATCTGTTTCTACTTGTACGGCGTCGAGTCTTCTTGGATGTCTTTTCCGCAGTGAATAGTTAAGGACATTAATTGGAAGCAAGTCGGCCGCGGTCTATCAAAGGTACCGTCCCGACATTTTCCTGGAATTGAGAATGGGAAACCTTGGACTCTTCAGAGTTCCTTGACACATTTGCACGCATTCCAGGATGCTCGGACGTAGATGTGAACGGCGTAAATGACTGGTTAAAACTGACTAATTCATACTACGGCATAATGACAGATTAATAAATTATTGCCTCTTAGTCAGCGGCAGGTAATGACGAGGGAGATGGTGAATTCGAAAATGAAACTGGCCCTCCATCAGAAAAAAACAATGACTCATGGAGATGTAACAATGCAGTTGGACAAACTGATGGCCTATTTAGAATTCCAGACTGAAACCACATCGACAGTTAGTTCTGTTACTAAAACGTCTTTGTGATCGTGCTGCGCGGAAACGCTATAGAAATGTAAAACAGAAAAAGCTCTCGCATTATTTTAGTGCATAAAAGAGTTGTAAATGTAAGAAAAGTGTTCTTATATATTCTTTTGTACAATTGAAAAAAAGGTATCACTGTAAAAGTTATATTAGTATATTATATAACATGTACTGTATTTGTTTTTTAGTTTTTGTGGATTATCCGGATTTTCAATCATCCGGATCAGTTCCGATTCCACTTAATTCCGATAAACGAGGTTCTTATATATATATATATTTATTTATTTATTTATTTATTTATTTATTTATTTATTTATTTATGCCTTTTTTTCAGTGGCGAAGTTAGGGCTCGAGGCCCTCTCTTCCAATGCAGTGGTTGTGCAGTGCATTATTGTGTATACAGTAAAAACTGACAAAGTAGCCTACTTACGCGAAAAGGAAGTAACGTGGGCGAACAACGTGAAACTATACGCTACATATGAATATTACTATGAAAATTACAGAACATACATTGAAGGAAGTAATGCATAGAGCAGAGCGACTAATGGTTTTAGTTTATAACAATATATTACCCTCGGCAATCGATACTCCGTTACCAGTGTTAGTAAGGTCTTAGAAGCATTTGAGAAATCTCCTTCTGGTGTGCTTATCATTTGATCCAACATGGCTTTCTAGATAACTACAGTGTCTGTACGCCGCCTTGTTTCGTACTTTTGAACTGGGGAAAAAATAGCTCGTTAATGTACTGTGGAGGTATGGATTATGTGGAAAATAGCCCTTACTTTCTTGTTTAGTAGGAAATTTCTCAACCTATTGAGTATTTTGTGGTTGTACAGTGCATTGTCAAAACGCTCGCAAGTCATATACGACAGTAATGACTGAATGCACTCTACAGGAACAACTCCGTCATTACTCTTCCTAAAATATCGAACCAGTCGTGGAATTATGATGACACATATTTTACATGGGGCATGGTTATGTATTACTGGAATTTTCTAAACGTTTACAAGCATTACACAGGCCCAATGATAATAATAATAATAATAATAATAATAATAATAATAATAATAATAATAATAATAATAGTAATAAATCATGTTCCTTGCCTAGTGCCACGCTAATTTTTCTATTTTTAAGGGATTGAATTGATTATCGCCCCAGAACGAAGATGGTTTGCCCTTTTACTCACCGGTTACCGAGCCTTACCTGATGAGCCGGAAAACAATCGCTTGGTGTCTGCACTGGTGGGGAAACAATCACTCTGTCCTGCCAATTCTTCCAGAACAGAAACCCCTCATCGTTACATTATTCGGTAACATGGGAGAAAGGGACTTGTCAAGAAAAGGAACTTGGAATCAAGTTAAGAAAAAGATTGAGAATTTAGAAAATGTCGAAGTTTATAAATTCTTATACGGAGGTGCCCCAGTACTTGGTATTGGGCTTCCTGGTCCTGATTACCCTTTCTAGCAGGGAAATGACCTCGTCGGCTGACTGGGAAAGTAGAATCCGGGATTTCGTCATCCTAACTAATTTTGAAATTTGTTGGTAAAGGGTTGGAACATTCAAGTCCCGCTGAGATTTGATGTTTGACTTACACCATGGTGAGTGAGTCATGTGGCGAAGCTACTTTTTCTTTGTGCCACGACCCTGGAAGCTTCAGTAGTCTAGGGAGAAATATTTTTAACTTAAACCGAACCAGGGAGAGTCCTGGTGTATCTAATGAAAACGTGAGAATGCCGACAGTTTCTTGTCAACTCCACACGGAGTGACGCGGGATGTGATATACTTTCTCGTCTTGTTTCATAAGTTACTGTCCTAAATTGCTTGAACAGCAAACTTGAAAAAAATAACCACTGCCAGGATGAGTGGCTCAGACGGTTTGTGGCCCTAGCCCTCTGACCCCAACTGGCTCAGTGGTATTTGAAGGTGCTCAAATACGTCAGCCTCGTGTCGGTAGATTTACTGGCACATAAAAGAACTCCTGCGGGACTAAATTCCGGCAACTCGGCGTCTCTGTAAACCGTAAAAGTAGTTAGTGGGACGTAATAATAATAATTTTCCAGGTGATAATTTAAAGTGTGTTCTGGTTTTATTTATTCGAAGTAGGTACAAACAGTGAGGCAACGTAAAGGTGGATTTTACTGTCAATCAATCAATCAATCAATCAATCAATCAATCAATCAATCAATCAATCAATCAATCAATCAATCAATCAATCAATCAATCAATCAATCAATCAATCAATCGTCCTGATGGCTACGTGTGTGTTTGCGGATCCTCACAAACAGTGGACCACCTACTATTTGAATGTGCTGCATTTGAAAGAAGGCGGCAACACTTGAACTCTCATTTGAATTATTGCAACATTGCATTATCAAAATCCCTGTATCATTTGTTTAAGAAGCCGTGCTGTTACAAATATTTTATTAACTTCATCCACTTCATTTTCCGTCGATTAGATACATGAATTCATTTTCATTGTAAAAGTGAATATGTATTTTAACTACAACCCTAGTATACTGTGTAAAATAGGGTTCCAAACTGCTTTGGATATTCAATAATAATAATAATAATAATAATAATAATAATAATAATAATAATAATAATAATAATAATAATAATAATAATAATAATAATAATAATAATAATAATAATAATAATATTGACAACCAATGGAGTACCAAATAAGAAAGCGATCCTAAATCCGAGGGCACCGGGCTCGATAGCTGCAGTCGCTTAAATGCGGCCAGTATCCAGTATTCGAGAGATAGTAGGTTCGACTGTCGGCAGCCCTGAATATGATTTTCCGTGGTTTCCCATTTTCACACCAGGCAAATGCTGAGGCTGTACCTTAATTAAGGCCGCGGCCGATTCCTTCCCACTCCTAGCCCTTTCCTCTCCCATCGTCGCTATAAGACATATCTATGTCGGTGCGACGTAAAGCAACTAGCAAATATATATATATATCTGAAGGCAGATGGATAATTTATTAATGGCAACAAATGAACATTTATACAGAAGAACTCAAATAACTATCTATAAAGGATGTTTCATTTGAATTGGCGAATTCTATTCTACTTTAACATCAGAATCACGAGTAATTAAAACTCTTCAGCGGGGATGAAAAGGTGCCCCATTTATCGAAGCGCTAATCCCATTGGCTACGTCAACGAGAAACGGGCAGTCTAGCTGAATCGGGAAGAACTATCAGAGTGAAAGGTAATTTGATAGGAAAGATGTAACAAAATTCTGTACAAGGTGCTACTTGAAATTCCCCCTGACCTGACTCACCAAGATTCCTTATACAGCATCACTACAGCGAGGCCGATGTCTCCTTAAACGGACAGGGGTTACATAGTTAAACCCAGTAAAGCGGAAACTACAGTCGGGCCAACAAGAGAACAAAAAGAAAATTAAATATATGGATCTGCGTTTTATGTTTGGCTTTGTTTACGATGACAAATAAAGTCTTTTACCACAGATTTATTGTCAGTACACTTCAGGCTGGTCGACGTAAATTGAGTTAGCTCAAATAATAACTTAAAACACAACGTTGTTGTTCCTGCAAAAATCGTCTGTGAAAATATATCTGCTTAGAACTTTGTCTGGCAAGCATCTGTCATCTAAGGTTCAATAGTGTGCGATGTTACTCAACGAGTTCTCATTCTGAATGAGATATGTACTGCGGGTCAGTATTTCTCCAGTACATAGAGGTCACATAGAGGTTTTTGCAGGCGCAGCAACGATAAGTGACTTAGCTCTTCAACTTTTCAAGGGACTCAAAACTGTCACCGACAAGACAAATGTGATGTCAGTTACAAGAGCTCGTAACACGCAAGTTCTTTTGAACATTTAAGGGAAATACGTTGAACAAGTACGGAAGTTTCTTGGCAGCTGGATTACTGAAGATCTGGACTCGAATTTAGAGATCAGTGTGCGAATATAAACGACTCGTGCTATATTTCTGAAAATGGGGAATCTACTCTGTCACTGAAGTCTCAGCTCGGAGACAATTTACATCTTCGTCAGATGCTGTGTATGTCATTTTCGTTGCTTCTGTATGGAGCTGAAATGTAGACTTTGAAATGTAACGCCATTAGGAGAATAAATGCCCTCGAGGTGTGCATTTTTAGAAGGATGTACGGATCTCGTGCACCGACGTCGTCTCCAATGCTGTCGTATTCAGACGTATGAAAAGGAAACAGTGTAACGGTTCAGATCCCGTTACAAGATGATATCAGTATTTTTATTATTGTATGATTTTATCTGTATTTTATTATTATTATTATTATTATTATTATTATTATTATTATTATTATTATTATTATTATTATTATTATTATTATTATGTCAGTATTATTATTATGTTATCTGTGATATTGTACTATTATTGTAATTATCCGTTTTATTCAATTTGCAATTGCCTGTTGCTTGCAAGATTGCACTTAGATGTATACATATATACGTATGTGTAGTATAACACTCAATACCTGTACAGTGAGAATTGTTGTATATATCAGAGATTGGAAGTGACGTTGTTATATTGCGACACCACTGGCGATTCTGCCAAGTCATCGCCGCGCCATGGCTACGGCATTGTATTTATTTAGATATGCGCTCACGGAGTTAGTCGCCGCGGGGCTATTTCACCACTGTATGTAATATCTGTCGCGTAGGTGGGAGTATGTCATTGTTATTTCTGGAGATTACGTAGCTATGTCAACCAACGTCTATATAAGGTAGCTCCATATTGTAGCGTGAGTCATTACTTATACGGATGCAGTACAGTGAAGTAGTCTACTAGATCAAGAGGCCTTAGGTGGTCAGCCAACCAGTGTGAACGAGAGATGGTGAAGACTCAGTGAGCCATTATTGATCATTGAGAGAGTGAGACCAAATGGTTGGTCCGTCACTTAGTGGAAGACGCGGACGCAAGGCTTACCAAGGAGTCAGACAGGGCAACCCTGGACCTACCAAGAGGTCATACCATATTGACTTACAAAGAAGTCAGATGATATGGAGAAGAAGCAGTCTCAAGGATGTATCACCACGTTAGGCGTGACACATCTACAGTAAACACCAGAGCAATGGATTACGTCGTAATTACACTCAAAGTGTTAAAGGTACAGTCAAGTGAATCAGTGAGGGAAATATTTCGTATAAATTGTTAAATGTCCGGTCAAGAAGAATTCAAATTCATGCCTATTTTCTTTCAGTTGCAATGTCATAATTTCATATTCTCATCTGTTTTTATCGCAACAAGACTCACTATTTTTTGATATATTATTTAAAGAATATATATTGTTCTATCAAACGAATTCATAGTTTTATTTCATTTACAGTAAAATATCTTAACCTCAAAATTAATGGGGAAACCGAACGCCAATCTCCTTTTCCCAGAACTTATATGGTATGTTGTCAAAAGTAAGCTTATTACCCCACACCCTAGAGATGGTCAAGAGTCTCATTCTATTATTGCTGTACTGAGTGACAGCTGGCGCCCTTCAAATAACGTATGTGTAAGTAAGCAGGTAACAAGTAAGTGTGAGTACAAGGTCCGACGTGTGTGTATTTTATTTAATGAATGTAGATTTTCAGATTTTTCAATTTAATCCAGTCTTATATGTTTGTAGAATTAGTCAGCAAGTTAGGAAGTTCTCATTTTGGCCCCGCAACGTGGGACTCGAATAAATTCAGAATCTGTTCTGAATGACAGCATATCATAGGTTCATTTGGGAAGAGTATGCACATTTAAGCCAACGGAATTATTACCGGTAAATGTTAAGAGTGTAATTTTGTGATATATATTTGTATTTTGGGGATATGTCAAGGGATTTGAAGAGGGAAATTAATTTGAGATCGCGTACTATCACTAGTGAACCAAAGATGGACAAGGAAGACAATAACAAGTCATGTGACGACGAGGTCATTGCTTCGGCGGACATCCAAGGTGAAATTCAGAGTAGGGAGCAGGTGAATACGATGGAAGGTTCTGGGATAATTCAGGAAAGTGCAGAAATTGAGAAGCACACTGAAACCCAAAAGGAAATCGTGGGGGGAATGAACCAAGATTTTCTAAATTTGCTGATGGCCAAATTTACCGAGATCAGTAATGAAAGTCTGAAACGAATGGAGGAAAAGATTGATACTAATAGTGAAAATAATAAGAAAGGGATGAAAGAATTTTTTAGTAGTAGTAGTAGTAGTGAAAATAATAAAGAGATAAAAGAATTAATTAATACTAATAATGAAAATTGTAAGAAACTGATTGAAAATAGTAAGGAAGAGATGAAAGAGATGAAAGAATTATTTAGTAGTAGTAGTGAAAATAATAAGAAAGAGATGAAAGAATTAATTAGTACTAATAATGAAAATTGTAATAAACAGATTAACTCTCTAAGTAATAAAATGGAACAAATGATTGGTATTAGTAATGAAAATAATAAGAAGCAAATGGAAGAGTTAATTGGCAGTAATAAAGAAAATTTTAAAGTGACCAATGAGAAAATAGATGGGTTAAGTGAATCACTAAATTCTAAAATAGATACTAAGATAGTAGAGGTAACTAGTCAAATATCTAAGTTAGAAAATAAGGTAAATAAAGAGTGTGTTGGCCTTAGAGGTGAAATGGAGTTGAATCGGAGCGATCTTCATACTCAAATTGAACATGTCAAAGGAACTTGTACAGAGAATATCTTAGAGTTAAGTAATAAGATTTCGAGTAATCGGGAAGAAATTCATGAGGTAGTCGAGAAAAGATTGGACAAAATTTACAATGCAGTTAGGGAAGATACGAGGGAACAGATTAGTAGAATTGAACAAATTGAAAGCAAACTTGTGGAGGTCACTGAACTACGGAACGAACAGGAAATGCTATCACAGCAGGTGAGAGAGGGAGAGGGGAAGAATTGCAGGAAGACGTGAGAATAGTGGAAGAGAATTCTGAGAGAGCAGCGGAAGAAGAAGAAGAAGAAGAAGAAGAAGTCGTAAACTGCCAGGGAGTGATACGGCAGAAAGGTAGAGGTAAGACAGCTTTAGAGGTGATAGCGAGTGGTTTGTTCAGTAGGGATCGTGATTTAACCAAGTTTTCTGGAAAACATTTCAGTACAACAGAATTTGGAAAAGTAGTTGAGAAAAGATTTGCAAGTAAGTTGAGGAATAATGTTATTGAATGGGAATATGTGTTGGAGATGTTGTCCAATGTTTTTATCGGTGAAAGTAAAATATGGTTTCGAGTGTACTGGGATAATATGTCTAATTTGGGAGAATTTAGAGAAAATTTCATTGACAGGCTTTGGAAGGAATGTGTGGAAGGGCGCGCGCGTGAGAGAGAGCGCATGATAACTGGGGAAAGTAGTATAGTAGAGAGAGAAAAAAAATGTTAGCCGTGTATCAGAGAAGAGGGGGTGATCATGATGAGCAGAGGATTAATAGTTGTGTCAATGGTGAGAGGGGTCAGAGGAGTAACCAGAGAGAATTGGAAGATGGGAGGCGTATGAATTTAAGTCATGAGAGAGAGGGTCAGAGGAGTAACAAGAGTGAATCGGAAGATGGGAGGCGTATGTATTTGAGTTATGAGAGAAAAGGTCAGAAGCGTAACCAGAGAGAATCGGAAGATGGGAGGCGTATGTATTTGAGTTATGAGAGAGAAGGTCAGAAGAGTAATCAGAGAGACTCGGAAGATGGGAGGCGTACGGGTTTGAGTTATCAGAGAGACTATGATAGTCTCAATATGAATGTTATCAAGGTGTCGTTATCGAGCCAGAGTATTTCAGATTCACAGGGAATCGGGTAAGTTCTGTGGACAGGCTGAAGGTAGTAGATGAACAGGTATTTAGTATAAGTAGTTATGTAGTGAAAGTAAATTTAAGAGTATAGTGTGATTGTGACCTAAGTAATGTTAAGTGAGATATTTAAGTAATGACGTAGTCGTAGATAATGAAGTAATTAATAGTAACAGTAAGTTAGACGTAAGAAGTGTTCTGGTAAGTGATGTAAGTACTTGTAATGCCGAGAATGTGATGTAAGTAGTGAGGGAATAACTCCTATGATGATAGAAATTGTGATATGAAGAAGGTAAGTGAAGGTACTATCAGATCTTATAACAGCCGTTGGGTGAGTCAAAGTGTGTAAATAAGATGATAGCGGTACCGATCATAAGTAAAGATAATTGTAAGTTTCAGACATGCCTTGTTGTACCGGAACTTGTGTATTCAGTTATTATGGGAGCTGACTTGGTTGCAAATCATGGAAGTAGAGTAGTCTTTAATTTAGGTAGTGTGTGTTTGTTCTGGAATATAACTAGCAAAGAAGTACGTGTTAATTATGATGGTCTGAGGTAAGTGTGTTGGTGACGTGTGTTCTTTGAAATATATGAGAGGTAAGTGAAGTTGTTCCTAGTGAGAGGAAATGTTTTGTTGGGTGTGTTACGTGCCTGTACGACCAGTATCCGAGGGATAGTCGGTATGAGGCAGTGACGTGAGGTAATTTGAGTGAATTACAGGAGGAGTAATTTTGTTCGATGTTAGGTAAGCATCGAGATGTATTTAGTGGTAAGTGAGGAAGAACACGTATATGAACATAAATTTGTAGTACATGACCATTCATCATTTGTGGGAGGTAAGTACCCCATTCAACTTAAAAATGCTAGTGAAGTCTAAGAACAAATAAATATTATGCTGGATTACGGAATAATTGAACCATCTTGTAGCCATAGTATTGATTCTTTAATTATTGTTGCCAATAAGGATGTGATTTATTGAGATATGTAAGTTAATGAGGGCAAAATTGATTCAGTTTGAGTGACAAAGTGCTACTCAAGAGTTCCATTTTCATCATCTGCAGAGGCGGGAAATATCTTGAAGTTATTGTTTTGTATCAGGGGTATTTCATTATTGTGAACCGTATCGGGAAGTGTGCATATTCCTTAAAAGATCAGGAAGGGGATATTGTCCTTGTTTATAGTATTATATATGTAAAGAAGTACGTCACGTGAGATTTGTTGAAATAAGAGTAAGATGATTAAATTTTGTGAGAAACTGGCAAAATAAAACTAACATCTGCGATGTGCGTGTGAACCAAGTGTCGTATTGGTGTATTGGAAGAATAAGTGCTACATTGTCATGTACTGTGTGACAAAAAACGGAGAGCAGGACATTGGACAGTTATCTGCGATAACAATATGCGAGAACAGTTCTCATATAAATGATATTTCACAAAACGTTTTGATATGTTAAAAAAAGAGAAGAATGTAGTGTAATCATTTGAAATTATTTGTATGTGTTAAATTGAGTGCTGTACTCTTGTGATTTGTATGAGAGAAAAAGAGAATGGGACACTGAACAGTTATCTACGATGGCAATGTGCGAGAAAAATTCTCATATGTGATGTATTATAAAATGTATGGATGCTGAAAAAGAAAATTATTGTTGTATATTCATTTAAAGTGTTTATCTGTGTCAGTGTTATATATATAATTTTGTTCATAAATCAATCGATTCTTTGTTCTTCGATTCATTTATGAGGGAGGCGAATTGTAACGGTTCAAATGCCGTTACAAGATGATATCTGTATTTCTATTATTGTATGATTTTATCTGTATTTTATTATTATTATTATTATTATTATTATTATTATTATTATTATTATGTCAGTATTATTATTATGTTATCTGTGATATTGTACTATTATTGTAATTATCCGTTTTATTCAATTTTGCAATTGCCTGTTGCTTGCAAGATTGCACTTAGATGTATACATATATACGTATGTGTAGTATAACACTCAATACCTGTACAGTGAGAATTGTTGTATATATCAGAGATTGGAAGTGACGTTGTTATATTGCGACACCACTGGCGATTCTGCCAAGTCATCGCCGCGCCATGGCTACGGCATTGTATTTATTTAGATATGCGCTCACGGAGTTAGTCGCCGCGGGGCTATTTCACCACTGTATGTAATATCTGTCGCGTAGGTGGGAGTATGTCATTGTTATTTCTGGAGATTACGTAGCTATGTCAACCAACGTCTATATAAGGTAGCTCCATATTGTAGCGTGAGTCATTACTTATACGGATGCAGTACAGTGAAGTAGTCTACTAGATCAAGAGGCCTTAGGTGGTCAGCCAACCAGTGTGAACGAGAGATGGTGAAGACTCAGTGAGCCATTATTGATCATTGAGAGAGTGAGACCAAATGGTTGGTCCGTCACTTAGTGGAAGACGCGGACGCAAGGCTTACCAAGGAGTCAGACAGGGCAACCCTGGACCTACCAAGAGGTCATACCATATTGACTTACAAAGAAGTCAGATGATATGGAGAAGAAGCAGTCTCAAGGATGTATCACCACGTTAGGCGTGACACATCTACAGTAAACACCAGAGCAATGGATTACGTCGTAATTACACTCAAAGTGTTAAAGGTACAGTCAAGTGAATCAGTGAGGGAAATATTTCGTATAAATTGTTAAATGTCCGGTCAAGAAGAATTCAAATTCATGCCTATTTTCTTTCAGTTGCAATGTCATAATTTCATATTCTCATCTGTTTTTATCGCAACAAGACTCACTATTTTTTGATATATTATTTAAAGAATATATATTGTTCTATCAAACGAATTCATAGTTTTATTTCATTTACAGTAAAATATCTTAACCTCAAAATTAATGGGGAAACCGAACGCCAATCTCCTTTTCCCAGAACTTATATGGTATGTTGTCAAAAGTAAGCTTATTACCCCACACCCTAGAGATGGTCAAGAGTCTCATTCTATTATTGCTGTACTGAGTGACAGCTGGCGCCCTTCAAATAACGTATGTGTAAGTAAGCAGGTAACAAGTAAGTGTGAGTACAAGGTCCGACGTGTGTGTATTTTATTTAATGAATGTAGATTTTCAGATTTTTCAATTTAATCCAGTCTTATATGTTTGTAGAATTAGTCAGCAAGTTAGGAAGTTCTCATTTTGGCCCCGCAACGTGGGACTCGAATAAATTCAGAATCTGTTCTGAATGACAGCATATCATAGGTTCATTTGGGAAGAGTATGCACATTTAAGCCAACGGAATTATTACCGGTAAATGTTAAGAGTGTAATTTTGTGATATATATTTGTATTTTGGGGATATGTCAAGGGATTTGAAGAGGGAAATTAATTTGAGATCGCGTACTATCACTAGTGAACCAAAGATGGACAAGGAAGACAATAACAAGTCATGTGACGACGAGGTCATTGCTTCGGCGGACATCCAAGGTGAAATTCAGAGTAGGGAGCAGGTGAATACGATGGAAGGTTCTGGGATAATTCAGGAAAGTGCAGAAATTGAGAAGCACACTGAAACCCAAAAGGAAATCGTGGGGGGAATGAACCAAGATTTTCTAAATTTGCTGATGGCCAAATTTACCGAGATCAGTAATGAAAGTCTGAAACGAATGGAGGAAAAGATTGATACTAATAGTGAAAATAATAAGAAAGGGATGAAAGAATTTTTTAGTAGTAGTAGTAGTAGTGAAAATAATAAAGAGATAAAAGAATTAATTAATACTAATAATGAAAATTGTAAGAAACTGATTGAAAATAGTAAGGAAGAGATGAAAGAGATGAAAGAATTATTTAGTAGTAGTAGTGAAAATAATAAGAAAGAGATGAAAGAATTAATTAGTACTAATAATGAAAATTGTAATAAACAGATTAACTCTCTAAGTAATAAAATGGAACAAATGATTGGTATTAGTAATGAAAATAATAAGAAGCAAATGGAAGAGTTAATTGGCAGTAATAAAGAAAATTTTAAAGTGACCAATGAGAAAATAGATGGGTTAAGTGAATCACTAAATTCTAAAATAGATACTAAGATAGTAGAGGTAACTAGTCAAATATCTAAGTTAGAAAATAAGGTAAATAAAGAGTGTGTTGGCCTTAGAGGTGAAATGGAGTTGAATCGGAGCGATCTTCATACTCAAATTGAACATGTCAAAGGAACTTGTACAGAGAATATCTTAGAGTTAAGTAATAAGATTTCGAGTAATCGGGAAGAAATTCATGAGGTAGTCGAGAAAAGATTGGACAAAATTTACAATGCAGTTAGGGAAGATACGAGGGAACAGATTAGTAGAATTGAACAAATTGAAAGCAAACTTGTGGAGGTCACTGAACTACGGAACGAACAGGAAATGCTATCACAGCAGGTGAGAGAGGGAGAGGGGAAGAATTGCAGGAAGACGTGAGAATAGTGGAAGAGAATTCTGAGAGAGCAGCGGAAGAAGAAGAAGAAGAAGAAGAAGAAGTCGTAAACTGCCAGGGAGTGATACGGCAGAAAGGTAGAGGTAAGACAGCTTTAGAGGTGATAGCGAGTGGTTTGTTCAGTAGGGATCGTGATTTAACCAAGTTTTCTGGAAAACATTTCAGTACAACAGAATTTGGAAAAGTAGTTGAGAAAAGATTTGCAAGTAAGTTGAGGAATAATGTTATTGAATGGGAATATGTGTTGGAGATGTTGTCCAATGTTTTTATCGGTGAAAGTAAAATATGGTTTCGAGTGTACTGGGATAATATGTCTAATTTGGGAGAATTTAGAGAAAATTTCATTGACAGGCTTTGGAAGGAATGTGTGGAAGGGCGCGCGCGTGAGAGAGAGCGCATGATAACTGGGGAAAGTAGTATAGTAGAGAGAGAAAAAAAATGTTAGCCGTGTATCAGAGAAGAGGGGGTGATCATGATGAGCAGAGGATTAATAGTTGTGTCAATGGTGAGAGGGGTCAGAGGAGTAACCAGAGAGAATTGGAAGATGGGAGGCGTATGAATTTAAGTCATGAGAGAGAGGGTCAGAGGAGTAACAAGAGTGAATCGGAAGATGGGAGGCGTATGTATTTGAGTTATGAGAGAAAAGGTCAGAAGCGTAACCAGAGAGAATCGGAAGATGGGAGGCGTATGTATTTGAGTTATGAGAGAGAAGGTCAGAAGAGTAATCAGAGAGACTCGGAAGATGGGAGGCGTACGGGTTTGAGTTATCAGAGAGACTATGATAGTCTCAATATGAATGTTATCAAGGTGTCGTTATCGAGCCAGAGTATTTCAGATTCACAGGGAATCGGGTAAGTTCTGTGGACAGGCTGAAGGTAGTAGATGAACAGGTATTTAGTATAAGTAGTTATGTAGTGAAAGTAAATTTAAGAGTATAGTGTGATTGTGACCTAAGTAATGTTAAGTGAGATATTTAAGTAATGACGTAGTCGTAGATAATGAAGTAATTAATAGTAACAGTAAGTTAGACGTAAGAAGTGTTCTGGTAAGTGATGTAAGTACTTGTAATGCCGAGAATGTGATGTAAGTAGTGAGGGAATAACTCCTATGATGATAGAAATTGTGATATGAAGAAGGTAAGTGAAGGTACTATCAGATCTTATAACAGCCGTTGGGTGAGTCAAAGTGTGTAAATAAGATGATAGCGGTACCGATCATAAGTAAAGATAATTGTAAGTTTCAGACATGCCTTGTTGTACCGGAACTTGTGTATTCAGTTATTATGGGAGCTGACTTGGTTGCAAATCATGGAAGTAGAGTAGTCTTTAATTTAGGTAGTGTGTGTTTGTTCTGGAATATAACTAGCAAAGAAGTACGTGTTAATTATGATGGTCTGAGGTAAGTGTGTTGGTGACGTGTGTTCTTTGAAATATATGAGAGGTAAGTGAAGTTGTTCCTAGTGAGAGGAAATGTTTTGTTGGGTGTGTTACGTGCCTGTACGACCAGTATCCGAGGGATAGTCGGTATGAGGCAGTGACGTGAGGTAATTTGAGTGAATTACAGGAGGAGTAATTTTGTTCGATGTTAGGTAAGCATCGAGATTTATTTAGTGGTAAGTGAGGAAGAACACGTATATGAACATAAATTTGTAGTACATGACCATTCATCATTTGTGGGAGGTAAGTACCCCATTCAACTTAAAAATGCTAGTGAAGTCTAAGAACAAATAAATATTATGCTGGATTACGGAATAATTGAACCATCTTGTAGCCATAGTATTGATTCTTTAATTATTGTTGCCAATAAGGATGTGATTTATTGAGATATGTAAGTTAATGAGGGCAAAATTGATTCAGTTTGAGTGACAAAGTGCTACTCAAGAGTTCCATTTTCATCATCTGCAGAGGCGGGAAATATCTTGAAGTTATTGTTTTGTATCAGGGGTATTTCATTATTGTGAACCGTATCGGGAAGTGTGCATATTCCTTAAAAGATCAGGAAGGGGATATTGTCCTTGTTTATAGTATTATATATGTAAAGAAGTACGTCACGTGAGATTTGTTGAAATAAGAGTAAGATGATTAAATTTTGTGAGAAACTGGCAAAATAAAACTAACATCTGCGATGTGCGTGTGAACCAAGTGTCGTATTGGTGTATTGGAAGAATAAGTGCTACATTGTCATGTACTGTGTGACAAAAAACGGAGAGCAGGACATTGGACAGTTATCTGCGATAACAATATGCGAGAACAGTTCTCATATAAATGATATTTCACAAAACGTTTTGATATGTTAAAAAAAGAGAAGAATGTAGTGTAATCATTTGAAATTATTTGTATGTGTTAAATTGAGTGCTGTACTCTTGTGATTTGTATGAGAGAAAAAGAGAATGGGACACTGAACAGTTATCTACGATGGCAATGTGCGAGAAAAATTCTCATATGTGATGTATTATAAAATGTATGGATGCTGAAAAAGAAAATTATTGTTGTATATTCATTTAAAGTGTTTATCTGTGTCAGTGTTATATATATAATTTTGTTCATAAATCAATCGATTCTTTGTTCTTCGATTCATTTATGAGGGAGGCGAATTGTAACGGTTCAAATGCCGTTACAAGATGATATCTGTATTTCTATTATTGTATGATTTTATCTGTATTTTATTATTATTATTATTATTATTATTATTATTATTATTATTATTATTATGTCAGTATTATTATTATGTTATCTGTGATATTGTACTATTATTGTAATTATCCGTTTTATTCAATTTTGCAATTGCCTGTTGCTTGCAAGATTGCACTTAGATGTATACATATATACGTATGTGTAGTATAACACTCAATACCTGTACAGTGAGAATTGTTGTATATATCAGAGATTGGAAGTGACGTTGTTATATTGCGACACTACTGGCGATTCTGCCAAGTCATCGCCGCGCCATGGCTACGGCATTGTATTTATTTAGATATGCGCTCACGGAGTTAGTCGCCGCGGGGCTATTTCACCACTGTATGTAATATCTGTCGCGTAGGTGGGAGTATGTCATTGTTATTTCTGGAGATTACGTAGCTGTGTCAACCAACGTCTATATAAGGTAGCTCCATATTGTAGCGTGAGTCATTACTTATACGGATGCAGTACAGTGAAGTAGTCTACTAGATCAAGAGGCCTTAGGTGGTCAGCCAACCAGTGTGAACGAGAGATGGTGAAGACTCAGTGAGCCATTATTGATCATTGAGAGAGTGAGACCAAATGGTTGGTCCGTCACTTAGTGGAAGATGCGGACGCAAGGCTTACCAAGGAGTCAGACAGGGCAACCCTGGACCTACCAAGAGGTCATACCATATTGACTTACAAAGAAGTCAGATGATATGGAGAAGAAGCAGTCTCAAGGATGTATCACCACGTTAGGCGTGACACATCTACAGTAAACACCAGAGCAATGGATTACGTCGTAATTACACTCAAAGTGTTAAAGGTACAGTCAAGTGAATCAGTGAGGGAAATATTTCGTATAAATTGTTAAATGTCCGGTCAAGAAGAATTCAAATTCATGCCTATTTTCTTTCAGTTGCAATGTCATAATTTCATATTCTCATCTGTTTTTATCGCAACAAGACTCACTATTTTTTGATATATTATTTAAAGAATATATATTGTTCTATCAAACGAATTCATAGTTTTATTTCATTTACAGTAAAATATCTTAACCTCAAAATTAATGGGGAAACCGAACGCCAATCTCCTTTTCCCAGAACTTATATGGTATGTTGTCAAAAGTAAGCTTATTACCCCACACCCTAGAGATGGTCAAGAGTCTCATTCTATTATTGCTGTACTGAGTGACAGCTGGCGCCCTTCAAATAACGTATGTGTAAGTAAGCAGGTAACAAGTAAGTGTGAGTACAAGGTCCGACGTGTGTGTATTTTATTTAATGAATGTAGATTTTCAGATTTTTCAATTTAATCCAGTCTTATATGTTTGTAAAATTAGTCAGCTAGCTAGGAAATTCTCAACAGATACTGGTGTGTACAATCAAGAACAAATACAGCCTATCTTGACAATACTATGAGGAATATATTGATCATTTGGGATAAAAAATATAGACGTCGAAGTCGCGGTCGAAGGATAAATAAATAAATAAATAAATAAATAAATAAATAAATAAATAATTTTTCCCGAGCATAATATTTCTTTCAATACGGATTCATGGATGACGAATTTACGGGGCTGATCAAGAATAGATTCGAATAGATTGATGAGGACATACAAGCATCTTGTAGACTTCACTGTGATTGTGGTAAACCTCCAATAATAGAGAAGGCACTACAAGACGATGATTATTCCCTCCTCAGAAGTATTGAGGTATCATTATACAAATATGAGACTTTCAAATTTTAAAGGAGTTATCTAATTTCCTTTTGGGAAAACCAATTCACCGTAAATATGTCTTTCAATAAATGAAACTCAAATTTATAAATATTTATTTGCATCTAACGAATCCTTTTCGGGATAAATTTGCACGGAATTTGAAGTCGATAAGTGTAGGATTCAGAGCATGGAAAAGAGGAAACTGACTCAGGGCATACGAAACTACCACGAATGAAAATAATCACTTCCCTAGAGGCCTTTCTGATAAAAGATGTATATACAGTATATGTCTCTGTCGTGGCCATTCATCAATACTTCACATCACAGCCTGCAAGACCACATCGACCATCTGTACTCAATGAAATGGCGCATAGCTTTTAGTGCCGGGAGTGTCCGAGTACATATTCGACTCGCCAGATGCAGGTCTTTGGATTTGACTCCCTGCGCTTCGTGATGAAGATGAAATGATGATGAAGACGACACATACACCCAGCCACGTACCAGCGAAGGTAAACAATGATGGTTAAAATTCCCGACCCTTCGGGAAATTGAACCCGGGACCTCTGTGACCAAAGGTCAGCACTCTAACCATTTAGCTATGGAGCCGGACTCCTCTTTGATAACATGTACCTTAGTGATATCGTCATCTTCACATCACAGCCTGTACGGTTGCTAGGTAACATTGCGTCACACACTTTGTATCACTAATTTAGTGGGGCCGATGACCTAGATGTTAGGCCCCTTTAAACAACAAGCAAGCTAATGACGAAACTTCTCCTATGCCCCCCGTTAGAAGACATGTTTATGTCAAAAATTCTCTCTTAGATTTTCCGCTGTACAAATGTGTTGAGCAAATCATTACGCTCGGGCTATAGAACTAGCCACCTGTGTCGCTAGGCAACCAGACAGATAAGACAGTTCACAATAAATAATGCCAATAACATAACAGCTGTACAGATTAAATCAGTTAAAATTAAAATCCACAACCTCTTTCTAGTTTCAACCGGGTCAGGAATGGAATGCATGAAGGTCCCATCCAGCCGCGAGTATAGGAGCTGTGCCAGCTGCCGAAGCCTGTCGCATTCCTCTGTGGTAATTATTATTGACTGGCAGATGAAATACAATGAAACGAAATGATATAGGAGAGTGTTGGTGTCCCGGAGAAAAACTTGTCCCGACTCCGCTTTGTCCAGCACAAATCTCACATGGAGTGACCGGGATTTGAACCACGGAACCCAGCGGTGAGAGGGTAGTGCAATGCCACCTGAGCCACAGATGCATTAAATCAGTAAGTCGGTTTTTATATTTTTATAATTTTTATATATTTCAACTTTATTTATTTATTTATTTATTTATTTATTTATTTATTTATTTATTTATTTATTTATTTATTTATTTATTTATTTATTTAATTTATTGACATGGACGACTATGTCGGCATTGGTTATCATCAGCCTCCTCTAAAAAATTATGTACGTACCGTGTCTTTCAATGTTACCTAGTCAGACTTGTTCTGGGTGACTTCGTTACCATCTCTGTCAAGATCTCTATATTTTCTTTAACTGTTGAACTGCATCTCCTGTGGCCACCCATACGTTGAAGATACCCTGCTTTCAGACACATTTCGCGACTATCGTTAAATTTGTCCTTTGTTTGCTAGAAATAGTATTAATTGTATGAATATCAAACTGATGCCTCCTAATTCAATTTTTTGAAAACTGTTGAAGATGAACATTATCAAAGGTCTATTGGAAAGTTCCAATATCGGAAAAGTGGGAAAAATGGGTGAATGCTTAGGAACTATCGCACCGTAGATTGTAGAGGCGGCTCGCCGTGATTCCAATCTCGGAGTCTCTTCAAATCCGTGTTAACCTTCAATTAAACTTTAAAACGTTATACCTCGGCTGTAATCGCGTACGAGATCTTCCTCTTTAGAGCTCGCGAACTGTGAGCACGTATTGAGAGGGAGCTGCTCGTAAAACTTCTCAAGTAGCACAATTGCTGGTCCGCCAGAGCGTGCCCGATCAATATGAGCTGCTGAGTTGAGCACTTCTTCGAAATCCCTCATTGTTGTATCTGAAAATGCACAGCTACACCAAGTTGCGAATAATAAATTATAGGTTCATCCCCTTGCCAGCGTATGGAAGGGATTTGGGCAATGCTCTATCGTCTGCACTTCTGACATAATACTCAAGCATAAAATGCAATAAGCAAAGGTAGCATTTTTGCCTTTCACGTTACGGTGGAACACTGAGATGCTTCTAGGGATCAAGTGTTCTAACTCGTATTCCGTATTTGATATTTTCGTAACAGTATTTTTCAGGGTGTGTAAAAATGTTATACTTCACCTTCTAGGGATGATGCTAATGACCGAAAGAAACGTTTTATTGGTAAATTATCATGGGTATGAAACGAATAATTGACAAAATCAGAAACTATACTATAAGGGTACAAGTTATTTATTTATTTATTTATTTATTTATTTATTTATTTATTTATTTATTTATTTATTTATTTATTTTATTTATTTATTTATTTATTTATTTATTTATTTATTTATTTATTTATTTATTTATTTATTTATTTATTTATTTATTTATTTATTTATTTATTTATTTATTTATTTATTTATTTATTTATTTATTTATTTATTTATTTATTTATTTATTTATTTATTTATTTATTTATTTATTTATTTATTTATTTATTTATTTATTTGGCTCTTTATAAAATACCATTTTACAGCATTGATTTAAAATATCATGGCAATCAATTACAGTTTGAGATAAGACGAGTTAGTCAGATAAGGAGTAGCAACAATACAATTAATTAAGGTTACTAGTGATAAAATAATGGGACAAACAGATAGTGAGTAATAACAGAAAGATATCGAATTAATAGCTAAAGAATATATAAATACTAACTAGCTCAAAGGAAAACTTATACTACTATGAGGAAAAAACACAACTCAATATTACTGTATTACACTCTGAGTTCACTAAAAACTATCTTACCACTTCAAGGAACAGTGCATAGTATTAAATGAGAAGAGTAAAATCGTAAATTGATAGCCTAAGATACTTACATCCAATACGTAATTTTAGGCTTCATTCACACGTCATTCAATCTTACATTCGTTCGAGTCAGCTGTATGCACTCTGGAGGAATTTACGGTAGGCTGTTTAAAACGTCCTAGACGAGCAAAACTTTTTAATATCTACAGGGGTCGTATTCCACAAACCTCGAAGCAGTCGGCAGCAATGAATGGCTGTAGGAATTTATTCGATGCACTGTTAATTCAAGTAGTAATCCGAAACGAGTATTAATTTCGTGGAATGAGGAAAGAAGCCTAAGATTGGACGATAGATAGGTGGGGTTATTTGCACACTGGTGTCCAAAAGTTAAATATAATCACTAAACGAGACCATACCGCCTGATAGGAATGTCGGACGGATTGCTGAACAAACGGAAGCTGACTCACACACCACATGTCACATAACTTGTCCAAGAAAAGAGTCAGAAAGGTTTTGATAGCTAAGGTACACCTTTGACAACAACTAACAAAACTTGGCAATGTCTTCCACAACAACATATGCTGTTAATAGGGTGTATGGTTACCCCTAACGGACACATGCTTCGCAGCGACGTGGCATGCTCTCTATCAAATGGTTCAAGAGCTCTTGTGTCAGTCGACCCCATTCCTCCGAAAGGGCAATGCGAAGGTCTTGGAAGGTCCTTGGTGGAGGCTGACGGGATACAATTCGCCTCCCCAATGCATCCCAGGCATGTTATATAGGATTCAGATCCGCAGACCTCGCTGGCTAATCCATGCTATGAATGTACTTCCCCAGCCAGAAATTCACGCACCAGAACAGCGCGGTGCGGTCGGGCATTATCGTCCATTTAGAGGAAGCCTGGACCAACCGCACCTCTGAAGAGTCTAATATGTGGTCTCAGTACCTCATCCCTGTATCTCCGAGCGTTAACAGTGTTCCTCGGACCATCCATGAAGATGTGCAAGTCCGTACGGCCATTCAACATGATGCCTCCCCACACCATGACGCCGCCACCACAATACTTGTCCCGTTCTACGATGTTCCTGTGGTTGCATCGGCAACTCCGTTCTCTCTATATTAATGTGCGACGGGAATCGTTCTGCAAACTGAAGCGGGATTCATCTGTGAAGCGCACATGCCTCCATTCATTCATGGTCCAGTTTCGATGTTGACAGCTCCACAGTAAACGGGCCCGCCTCTGTGCTGGAGTGCGGGACGCACACCGCTGGACGTCGGGCAAACTTCCCTGCTATTCTGAGCCTCCGGTACACAGTTTGCCGGGAAAGGGCATCACCTGTGACGGCTACAAGCTCCGCCGACAATTGTCTTGCAGATGCACTCCGATTTCATCGGGCGGTTAAGGCCAGATATCGGTCCTACTGTGTGGTTACCCTTGATCGACCTGATATTGGTCTACGGCTAACATCTCCTGTGTCTAGAAATCGTCTCCAAAGCCTGGAAATTACACTTTGTGGCTCATTCACGGATACGACGACTTCGGTCTGTGTCTGGCCTACTTCCGGGAGGCCGAGTGTTCTACCCAAATGGCGTCGTTGTGCCATTATGTTGTCATGTTCACCACGAGGCTACACTCCGCATACTATAACAGGGCAAACACGACTGAGGGAATATGGGACATAGGCACTGGCTGTGTTTATCTTGCGGTTACGCCGCTAGTCAAAGCAGGGAACACTCCTTTCCTATACAGAGCGAACATGTAAGGTTGGTAGGTCCATATGTTGTGCGATTTGCTTTCTGTTTCCTGCTACCCTGCGTACCCCTATGCTTAACTTTTAGACACTAGTGTAGAAAGCAACTGACAAGACGAGGGTCATTTGGTGGGTTTTTCTACGGTCGTTTAAACGTAATCATCCCAACATTTTGTAGCATCGTGTTATACGAGCATCATGTCGGAGCTGAAAGGCATATCAAATACGCGCGAATAGCTTAGAATGCAAACGGATTCAAGCAAAACCCAAGTAGCATCTAGCCGACTTTGCAGTTATGTAGGTGAGTTGCATAAATTTTAGAGGTTCTGATGGTCCATGTCCTTAATAGTTATGCAAATCACATTACAGAACCACTATGCGGGCTTGTTTACTTGCGACTTGCTTAGATACGTTTGCAAAATTTCTTTCCCTAATTATGACTCTCATTCTTCAAAACCATCACTGTGAGAAAATTTCCTGAGTTCGGAAATCAGAGATGTCCTTGAGACATTACATTTTGCTGATGATGTGGTACTGATCGGCAGCAATATGGAATTGCTTCAGGAGATACTTGAAAAATGACGGAAAGTGCTAGAAGACAAAGGACCGAACATCTTCACTGTACTTTCGAAGATCCCGATATTTTGCTGGGCTCCCAACCACTGCCAAATGACTCAGTTTTAAATAGCTTGGCTTTGTTGTGGAAGAACTGGGTGGATGTGATGACGATGTAAATCACAGAATCAGTGTACGCTGGTTGAAGTGGAATCAAAATTCGCTTGCGTTCTTTGATGTACGCGAGTGAAAGCTGGGTATATTCATAAGTTAGAAGTGACAGACATAAAAGCAGTGAGAACGACTACTAGTACACACTAGTGGGTGTAATGGAAGGAAGGTACTCGAAATGAAGATATAAAGTCTGTTAGGAATTAGCTCGATGGAAGGTGCTATAACTACAAACTGCCTTTAAGAGTGAGGACATATGAGGTGAATGGAGGAGAATAGGTTACCTAGCAGAATAATGGACTCTATCGTATAGGGTAAGAGAACTACGAGCAGAACAAGGTGACGATGTTAAGACTCAGGTTCTAATGATCTAAAGGCAATTCATGTGGAACTGAACGAGGAGACAGAGCTAATTGCAAGTAGAAGGATTTGGAGATTCTCAATTAATTCGAAGTGATTTTCGGACTGAATGCTGTAAGGCATATAGTGAAGACGTATGTATGATTGCTTTTTTACCATTGGCTTTACGTCGCACAGGCACAGATAGGTCTTACGACGACGATGGGGGTAGGAAAGGGCTAGGAGTTCTAAGGAAACGGCCGTGGCCTTAATCAAGGCACATCCCCAGCATTTACCTGAGGTGAAAGTGAGCAACCACAGAAAACCATCTTTATGGTTGCCGACAGTTGTGTTAGAACCCACTATTTCCCGAACGCAAGCTCACAGCTGCGCGCTCCTAACTACACGGCCAACTGGCTTGGTATATATGTATGTATGAGATGTAGGGTGAGATCCAATTTCATGTAAATCTACTAAACATTCTAACTTTTGCCCACGACTTGACCTTAATGGCTGACTCTGCTGGGAGCTAGTGATCTATTATCTTGAAGCTTCAAAAGAAATGCAACTACTACAATACGAAAATAAAGAACTTGAATTCGTGATATGCTGTAAATCTTTATTGTATGGACTTTAAACTGGTGCAATATTATTTAACTGTGTTCTGTGAAGGTTCCCTTTATGGAGTGTGACCTACTTATAAAAGACTCCTTTATGTCAGGGTAGAATAAATATAAAATTGGCATCATTATTAGAAGTGTAAAGGTGGCAATGCTAGAGTATTTACGGATGATTATTTTCTGCGTTTCAGACATCATTTACCATTACTCTTCAAGAATTTATGGCCCATCATTCGTCTAATTTCTGTTACGTATTTGTTAAAAACTGCAATATATTCGTTTGTGGAATACACATGTACCTACCCCACGTTTTAATAGGCTGTACTGGTAGACAGTGAATTCAAAACCCACTGTCGGCAGCCGAGATGATGATTTTCCGTGGTTTCCCATTTACACCGGGTAAATGCTGGGGCTGTAACTTAAGGCCACGGCTGATTCCTTCGCACTCCTAGGACTTGAAAGAAAAGAAGCTGTACCAAAACTGGATGTGTAGTATAACGTATTGTAATAAAATATATATGCAGTTAAAATTAGTTACTAAATTCATTTTAAATCCTTATTTGTATGTAGCACTGTTCACTATGATTACATTGTTTACCGAGCTCGATAGCTGCAGTCACTTAAGTGCGGCCAGTATCCAGTATTCGAAAGATAGTGTGTTCGAACCCCACTGTCGACAGCCCTGAAGACGGTCTTCCTTTTCCGTGGTTTCCCATTTTAACGCCAGGCAAATTCTAGGGCTGTACCTTACTTAAGGTCACCACGGCCGGTTTCTTCTTACTCCTATAACCCTTTGCTGTCCCATTGTCGTCATAAGACCTATCTGTGTCGGTGTGACTAAAAAAAAGTGATTACGTCGTTAATGACAGATAACGTCTTTAGATTGTGGTCCCGAGAGCAATCGCTTCGATCACCGATTTATAGTTTTCTTTTGTTAATAGTTAAAAACAGCACTTTCAGATATATTTTCGGCTAGGAAATTTTCAAGACTAGGAATGAAGCGGTAGGCTCCTTAATTAAGGTTCATTAAGCATTCGCCTGGTATGACAATGGGAAACCATGAAAAATCCATCTTCGGATCTGCCGAATGCAAGTTTACAGCTACGCAGACTTAACGACCATCCATATCTAATTTAAAACGCGGGTGTGTTTTAGGATTGGGTTGCAAGGCTACCTGAATTTTACAACTTATTGGAAAGGCTTCCATGGAGTTGCATCAGCTTCATTCAAGCGCCCTTCAAATGAAGAATTATCAACGGTTCATGTATTTTAAAATTATCTTTACCTCACTTTTTTGATGGAATTTGTTCTTGGATATTAAATTTCCTTTCTTGTTTGAAGGGCATTTGTTGATGGAAACAACAGTGCTGCAGGTCCATACAGCCGTGATCAGTACGAGATTCCTATATTGGAGAATACTTGATTATTGTGTAGTAGTGTTGGCTACTGAATGCATGATTCGAAGCAGTGTATCGATTCATTCAAGTGTCCGAGTGAATCGATTCACAGGAAAGGCGAGCTCACGGCACACGATTCAGCTTAATCCCAGCGGACAGTGCTGAGTGGCGCACTCACTGGACGTTGACGGGGAGCCGAGCTTCCGCTGCAGCGAGACAGTGTATCATGGCACATCGAAAGAATCGTGAACGAGCACGGCTCAGTGAGACACATGATACACACGGCTCCTTATCGGCTCACTGGACACGCGGAGAGCCGAGCTTCCGCTGCAGCGAGGCATACAGTGAATCATGGCACATCGAAAGAATCGTGAACGAACGCGGCTCAGTGAGACACATGATACACACGGCTCCTTATCGGCTCACTGGACACGCGGAGAGCCGAGCTTCCGCTGCAGCGAGGCATACAGTGAATCATGGCACATCGAAAGAATCGTGAAAGAACGCGGCTCAGTGAGACACATGATACACACGGCTCCTTATCGGCTCACTGGACACGCGGAGAGCCGAGCTTCCGCTGCAGCGAGACATACAGTGAGCCATGCTAGACTGAAAGAATCGTATGCTATAATGGACTCTCGAGCTCAGCTCATTTGAAAATAATACCCATTTGCATTCACTGTCCTCTTCTTACAGGGAGGTTTAAATAATAGATGGATTTATTTGCAGTGTTAAAAAGGTAGTCACAACATAATTCTGAAGTAGCTAGTAAGTAGGTAGGCTATTAGGTTATACTATTTATCAGTTTAATGAATCTTAGTATTATAACTTAGTTGACATTTGACAATTAAACTCGACTCTAGCCTGCCCTATGACTATGAGTCATGCTCATGAGTCATGACCACTCAAAAGTACCTGTTTTATATTGGGAAGAACGGCTCAGTATTTTCTCAGTTCATATGTCACATCGGTGCACAAGACTTCAATCATATGTGGACAGACGCAATAACAGTATGTTGAATCAGAAAACCAGCGGGCTACTGTACATCTCGGGTAGCCTATACAAAATATGACGATTTAAAGAATCCTCAGCTGATAGAAAAATACTTTTTAAAAAAGACTGAGCGAGTTGTCGTGCGGTTAATATCGCGTGGCTATGCGCTTGCATTCGGGGGATGGTGGGTTCGAATCCCAACGTCGGCAGCCGTTAAGATGGTTTTTCCGTAGTTTCCCCATTTTCACACCAGGAAATGCTGGGACTGTACCTTAATTCAGGCCATGGCTGCTACCTTCCTAACCCTTCCCACCCTGCGTCGCCGGAAACCTTCGATGTATTAGAGTAACTAGCATTTTTTCTAAGAAAGGAGTTCATAGTATGAAGACCAGATGGCAGCTGTGAGCACTGAATGCTGTTGCTGCTGTCTTACCAGCACATACTACACTGATGCAGTAGGAGCAGTGACCAATGAGCCGTGAATCGGATCACTGTATCGATTCAGTAACGTGAACGGAATCAAATGAATCGATTCAGTAAAATGAATCGAATGTCCCATCACTATTGTGTAGTTAAATAGCATGATCCTATTGGATGTTTATCTCTTTGTATAAATACCTGTATTGTAATTCATTCTTTTGCCGTACTCATTATTTATAAATGAGGTTAGTTTGTGATATGCAGATAAAAGCTGCTGTAATACTATTTTATGTAGTGATCGTCCTCCCTAATGCCAACCCCATCTAGAGGGATGTACTCACTATATCATGCACCGAGCGAGTTGGACGTAGACACATACGTACTCAAGTACTAGTTTCATTTCGAAAATATTTGAGGTCACAAACTTAGGTGAGACATTCTGTATTGCATTAAGACTGACACGAACCCAGTCCTCGAATGAGAGAAATTAACCGTACACTATTAAAATCCTCGGTCCGGCCGGGTTCAAACACGGGGCACCTTGAACTAAATGCCAGTTCGCTGACCACCCAGCGAAGAAGTCAGACAAATAAAATAATAATAATAATAATAATATACCGAGCACCGAGCAAGTGACCGTGCGGTTAGGGCCGCGCAGCTGTGAGCTTGCATTCGGGAGATAAGAGTATACGAACCCCCACTGACGACAGCCCTGAATTTGGTTTTTCGTGGTCTCCCATTTTCACACAACTCAAATGCTGGGGCCGTATCTTAATTAACGTAAAGCTAATTGTAAAATAATAATACTAATCATAATATGATTGGTTTAACGTTCCAATAAGTACCTTGTATTTTTAGAATACGCCAAAATGCTGGAATTTTAAATGTTGTCCCATAGTACTTTTTATTATTTTTCTCGTTCCCTCAACCTTGAGGATCATGTGATCTCCAAGGATATTTGTTTGCGTTCCACCCTTCGCAGTCTTCTGCCAAATGGGCTGCTTATGCGAGTTCTTGATTCATAAAATCTGTCCAACGCGCAGAACTTATCCAGGTTTTCTCCATCCAAGCATATTTCCTTAGCATCACGTGCATCATAAGACTCCATTTTCCATGTCACGAGATGTAACCCAAGAACTGGTGAATTGTTTCTTGAAAAGCTGCCCATAGCCTGATACTGATACTCGGCTCTTCCAGGTTTAACTGAGTGGTATAAAATACTGTAAAAGGAATGAATGTATTCTTCTCCAGCACTATGTCTCAAATGAATTTGTCTAAACACGCTACATTTTATCAGGGTCGTAAAAGGCAGAGAATAATAGTCTGGATTAATCACTCATTCGCGTTTACACACTTTTGCGTGCCAGAAAATCTACCGACAGGAGGCTGACGTATTTAATCACCTTCTAATACAGGGCCTCTCAGGGTGCATGCGCGTGGTGCATGCACTGTGCACGGTGCAAAAGACGACTTGGCTTGGTTGACCAGAGTGCAGACCCCCCACTCCTCGATTTGGAGCAATAGCGCTAACTCTCTCTTTCCTCACGCCTCTCTCGCTCGCTCCGCCTGTCTCCCTCTCCCCCACTTGCGCCGTAGTGCTCCAAATCTGGGCTGAGTTGAGCCGAGTATAGCCGAGCATAGCCGAGTAGCCCAGAGACGAAGCGTTGATCCGAGCCATGCCGAGCGGCACCGAGCGGCACCGATGCACAGTGCACGGAGCTCTTGCGCCTCGCTCTGCACGCGTGAGATTTGGGCGTTTGAGAGGCCCTGTTCTAATACAATCAAACTAAATCATTCAGCCAAGTACTATGAAATGCACTCCGATTTCTGTGATCCTCTTGTAATGGAATCCAAGATGACCAGCAAAGGAAGTCTCAGTCAAATATAAATATTTCAGAAAAATCTTTCTATCTATCTATCTATCTATCTATCTATCTATCTATCTATCTATCTATCTATCTATCTATCTATCTATCTATCTATCACCACTGAACTGTATTTAGAGCTGTCGCCCAGGTGGCGGATTCCCCGTCAGTTGTTTGCCTAGTCTTTCTGGCTCAGTCCGGTGGTAGGCTATATGAAGGTGCCGGCCTGAGTGGCTCAGACGGTTGTGGCGGTGGCTTTCTGACCGCAACTTCGCAGGTTCGATCCTAGTTCAGTCTGGTGGTATTTGAAGGTGCTCAAATACGTCAGCCTCGTATCGGTAGATTTACTGACACGTAAAAGAACTCCTGCGGGACTAAATTCCGGCACCTCGGCGTCTCCCAAAACCGTCGAAAAGTTAGTGAGATGTAAGAAAAAGAACACAAAACAATAACTTAATATCTTTCCGTAAATTATTTCAAAAAATTTGGAAATTTATCAAACATTCCTCTTGATAAATTATTACAGTTCCTAATTCGTTTTTCTATAAGCGAGTATTTGCTTCAATGTATATACTTGAATTCCAACTTTATCTGTATAGTGTTATTTTTCCTACTTTTGAATACTTCACTTAACCTTACTCGTCTAATGTCATTTCAAGCAATCTCTCCACTGACAGCATGGGACCTTCCACGCAGTCGAGCAGCTCGTCTCGTCACTCTCAAGTCCTCTCTGCCCAATGTTTTTAATCTCAACTCTACTCGTTAGTTGGAAACAACCCAAATGAAATCGCGCTGCTTTCCTTGGGATAATAAGCAGTTTTCGAATCAAGTCATCCTGATGAGGGCCACATACACTAGAACCATTCCTGATCTTACCCGTGATTTACACGCCCTTCCTTTACATCCTTACTATAACCACCTAAATCCCCTCATAACCGTATGAAGAGATCTATAACCCTGTTTATGTGATTACCGCAATGAATATCTTGCTTATATTACCCTCAACCCATCAACGCAGAAATTAAAATTAAGGGCACTTATCTTGATAAAACGTACAACCCGACGTTTCATCCCGTTTAACTTCCCGAAAACTGAAAAGTAGTCAGTGAGATGTAAAACTAATAACCAGGCGTCTACATTGTATCAAGTGAGTGAGTCAATTACATTCAGGAGTACCGATTGTTAATTGGAGGACATATATTCTTTCATGGATGGCATCGACTGTTTGAATGGTGCGCCCTGAACTAAGCATAAAGTGTTCATCTTAATGTTTTCGAAATCAAAATTAAAAAATAATGTGATGCGGAAAATGAAATTTGCTCCTTTGCAGGCTTCAAGCAGAAAAAGAAAATACCGGGTGGTACAACTGCCCTTATTTTCCCCCAAACATATGTAACCAGCTGGGAATTAAATGTCTCTTAGTCCTTTCTTGCACATCTTGCAGCAATTTTATGTGCAGTTAGACCGATATAGACTTCCCCGCACAATGCTGAAATTGTACAAGAGGCAGTAAGTGAGGCCCGTCTCAAAAACACAGTACCATTTTATGTAGAGCGGAGTTCAATACTCCAGTCATTTTTACGAAATGTTACTGTACTGTACAAACCATAGCCACTCCTTTAGCTATCGGCAGAGAATTGCTCATCTGATTGGTTCAAGAGGCCATTTTCTTTGACAGAAAAGGGTCACCGTCCGCCTCTGCAGTGTAGTGGTTAGTGTGATTAGCTGCCATCCCCAGAGGCCCAGGTTCCATTCTCGGCTCTGCCACGAAATTTCAGAAGTGGTACGAGGGCTGGAACGGGGTCCACTCAGCCTCGGGAGATCAACTGAGTAGAGGTGCGTTCGATTCCCACCTAAGCCATTCTGGAAGTGGTTTTCCGTGGTTTCCCACTTCTCCTCCAGCAAATGCCGGGATGGTACCTAACTTAAGGCCACGGCCGTTTCCTTCCCTCTTCCTTGTCTATCCCTTCCAATCTTCCCATCCCCCCGCAAGGCCCCTGTTCAGCATAGCAGGTGAGGCAGTCTGGGCGAGGTACTGGTCATCCTCCCCAGTTGTATCCCCTAGCCAGAGTATGAAGCTCCAGGGCACTGGCCTTGAGGCGGTAGACGTGGGATCCCTCGCTGAGTCCGAGGGAGAAACCGACCCTGGAGGGTAAACAGATAAAGAAGAAGAAGAAGAAGAAGAAGACGAAGAAGAAGAAGAAGAAGAAGAAGAAAAAGGTGGTCATGGTATCATATGAAACGTAATAGGTTTGGACCAATTACAGACTAGTCAATTCACCGCCATTTTGTATAGTCTCATCATATATAAGTTGATAGAAACGCGTTTTTCGCAGAATTTTTATAATCTATGGCAGGCAAATGCTGTACAGCAGATGTGATGGCAATTACTACCGTTACATCGTCCAATAAAATAATAAACCTGGACCATAAGGCTGTAACACATCAGTAACTTTACGAAGCGAGAACTTTCGTTCTCCTCATGAATACATAGTTGTAAGAACTACACCTTCAAGCAGGAATTATCTACGCGGAGTTAGGCATGTTAAATGTACCTCGATACGCTACAGGAAGCAGTGACGGTTCGAAACCTTATTCAGTCATGCCTTTTAAAATTTTAATTTCGTACTATTCTAGGCATCCTTTATGAAGAATTGACTTTTCTGAAGTCTCAGATATTCTTCTAAGGAAGTTATAATAACAGGCATAATAATTATTGCCACGTAAGCACCGACTACGGACAAATTCATTGTGAATACCACCTCAAACATAATGCTGGACTCATTTAACCAAGTAGTAGGTATAGTACATATACTACACGTAGGGCATGGTTGCAACTATCTGGGCTTAAGAGGGACATGATTTTTTAGCACGCTGTGGTCTTTGCAGCAAGGTAAATCTGTCTGCACATTCAAGTTCAAAACTTGTAACATACAAGATAATTTTCAAAGCGATAGCGTGCATAATTCCATTAGTACAGAGTTACAAGACGTATTCTTCGTCGCCTGGAGTGGCTAAATGGTACTAATCGCAGCCAGCATGTGATTTATCCGACGGATTCAGAGTTCGTATCTAGCTATGAGCTTTTAATTTTTATTATTATTCTATTTTTATTAACTTTTCACCTTTAGAAAGAAATTATAAAGGAATATTAACATGCGACTGTTATACGTCAAACGGCTACAACGAATGCAGCGCACTTCACTTATTGTCAGCATTATGACACACCCATGCAATCAAGCAACTGCGCACGTTCTTCTCGAAGAATGACTGGACTTCATACGTAGAGCACATGAAAGAGCACATAGTAATCTTTACAGCAATGTGCAGGCAGGTTCCACCACATACGTTGCAGCAAGCAAGAATGACTCATCTCTACCGTGCTCAGATATGCATTAACGAAGACGGTGGTCGTTTTGAACTTTTCCTTCATTGATTGAATGGCCATGCACAAGCCCATTGCACTTCTGTCGGTAATAGCTTATTTTACTGCAAATAGCTCTTTTAAGAGTTTCTTACAAATGAACATATCCGAGTACCTGCAACATGACAACAGATCATGATTTAGATTTGTCTTCGACAACGCGACTTGACACGAACAATTAACAATGAAATAAAAAATCGTCCTCTGTGGAACTCGAACCCCCTCTAACATCAACCACGCTCGGCTATCACGAGCTGTCGTTTGCCAGCGTTATATTAACATTACTTCTAGTCATTCAGCCATCATACGTATTCTCTGTACATGAAGTTTATGTCGTACAAAATTTCCACGATTCTATACAATCATTCGATATTTTGTCGTTAATGCTGATTTCGTTTACACGAATAAACGAATTATAGAAAACGTAGTAAGACCAGATATTGCTGTGAGTAGCCAAGGTCAATGTTTTTAGGTTATGCTATAATCTGCTGGTTGCATAAAACTGAGTGAATAGGGGCAGATGCACCACTCGGTATATCGCGATATTTGGATATTCCATTTAATGAGGACACAACATCAAAATCCGGGCGTTTGGTGCGAAATGTGATTAAGAATCGATCTAATATGACTTGGTGCGTACTCATTGAAAAGAGGAAAGGCAGTTAAAGATAAGGGCAACATCTGAAGACTAATTCGCGTGTCACCAATAGGAATGACATATCATGCTCTCAGTGAACTAATTCCGTAAAGGTGTCCTGTAACATCTCAGTGTGAGAGCGGTTCTTGGAAGGAACAAATCAGCATTGCCAACCTGACAGGATTTCCATGAAAACCGACGGAATTTGAACCTAGACGGCGGGAAAATTATGGCTTCGACGGACTGTGGATTTTCCCACGCAAATTATTACAAATTAAATCGCCTTCTGTATGCTCAATAATGTGAATGCTTCGCTCAGAATAGTTGTGAAATCAACCCCTACTGTGCTGGACAGTCTTAAGCGTATGCAAATATGCTGTCATAAAATTCAGGGAACTCGATCGTTTACCTCAATCCGAAGCCATATGTTTGGAAATACTGTCGTGATTATAACCAATCAGGAAATGTTCTAATCAAAATTAACACGATGGCAGCGTAACAGAGCAGCTCAACTGTAGAACTAGAGGCAGATGACCATGGAAATTATTTTCTTAACCGACACCGGCAAGGAAAAACGAACAGGACGACCAGCAAGCAGTTTGCGTTGACGAGGGGAAGTCTGTTATTATCCATATATACCTCACTTCAGGGAGAGATATAACCTGAACACAAAAGCAAGGGCGATAAAGCGTCTTCCCTGCGGAGCTCATGGAACAGCTTTTTAAGCACGTGGTAGCCATCCCGGAAGACCTCGGCATTTTGAAAATGAGATAGATTACATTTGTACGAATATTTTGAAGGATTTGTTTAATATTTTGCATTGCCATTTGTATGGTATGTTTAAAAACATTTTTTCATTTTAGTATAGAAAAGAGAAAGTGTAATTTTAAGTATATTGTATTTGTATTAGTAGTCCGCCTCTGTGGTATAGTGGTTAGCGTGATTAGCTGCCACCCCTGGAGGCCCGGGTTCGATTCCCGGCTCTGCCACGAAATTTGAAAGTGGTACGAGGGCTGGAATGGGATGCACTCAGCCTCGGGAGGTCAACTGAGTAGAGGTGGGTGCGATTCCCATCTCAGCCATCCTGGAAGTGGTTTTCCGCGGTTTCCCACTTCTCTCCCAGGCAAATGCCGGGATGGTACACCTAACTCTAGGCCACGGCCGCTTCCTTCCCTCTTCCTTGTCTATCCCGCCAAGTATACGCATCCCCCTGAATGGCCCCTGTTCAGCATAGCAGGTGAGGCCGCCTGGGCAAGGTAGTGGTCCCCTCCCAACTTGTACACCCGACCCAAAGTCTCAGGCTCCAGGACACTGCCCTTGGGGCGGTAGAGGTGAGATCTCTCACTGAGTCCGAGGGAAGAACCAAACCTGGAAGGTAAACAGATTAAGAAAGAAAGAAGAATATTTGTATTTGTGCCAAAGTCTCCGTGGCTCAAGCGGCAACGCGCCGGCATCCCACCTCTAGGTTCCGTGGTTCAAGTTCCGGTCACTCCATATAAGATTTACGCCGGACAAAGCGGAGGCAGGAGAGGTTATTTGGTTTTCCCTGTCATACTTCATTGCAGCAACAATCTTTACTTTTGACAATATGCTTTACCTCGCACTGAGATTCGTGGGTCTTAACGGCGACGATGGGATAGGAAAGGCCTCGGAATGGGGAGGAAACGGCCGTAGTCTCAATTAAGATACAGCCCCAGCAATTGCTAGTGTGAACATGGGAAACTACGGAAAACCATCTTCGAGGCTGCCGATAGTGGGGTTCGAACCCACTATCTCCCGATTGCAAGTTCACAAATGCGCGCCCCTAACCGCACGGCCAAATCGCCCGGTAACACTCTCCAATATCATTTCATTTGTCGGTCATTAATCATTGCCCCAGAAAAGTGCGACAGGCTTCGACAGCCGGCACAGTTTCTATCCTCGCCGCTAGATTGGGGCTTCATTCATTCCATTCCTGACCCGGTCGAAACTGTAAAACGGGCTGGACCCTTGTGGTCATCCCAAATGCCGGACAGATGTTCTAATTCTTCAGCTGTTTATATTATTTTGTAGTCCATTATGTTGCAAAACGTTCGCTGTTGATCTTAGTCACAAACATGGTGTAATTTTTCTTTATCCATACTTTGCACCCTCTAGCGAGAATCCATAGAACGGTCTCATTGTACCTTTGATTCTCCAAGCGAACTCGGTTGAGAAGCCCCGTGTAATGAGATAGAAAAGCGGAGGAGGCGAGCATTAGTTGTGGTGAATGTACTGGTCCGGTCAGTTAATAAATAAGTTACTTGGCTGAGTGAGTTGTGTGAGTTATTCAGCAAGGGAGAGAGTGGGTTATTTACTTAGTAGTAAAATATTTAGGAAGCCACTGACAGACAAGGGCAGCGACCAAATTATTTATAGTCAGAGTGCTCGTGACTCAGACCTTGAAAACATAACTCCCGTGCTCGGAGTTCGCCATTTCAAGTCTCATCTTCGGAATAAAAGTTATTCAGAGAAGCAGAGAAACAGATCAACCAGAGCTGCAGGTAACTTAATCCTTGAAATATCAAATCACAGATCCATCCTTTACAATAATTATTTGTCGTCAATACAATTCTATTACAATTTGCATTACGTCGCACCGACTCAGATAGGTCTTTTGGCGACAATGGGTTAGGAAGTGGCTAGGAGTAGGAAGGAAGTGGCCGTGACCTTAATTGAGGCACAGTCCCAGAATTTGCCTGGTGTGAAAATGGGAAACCACGGAAAATAATTTTCAGGGCTTCCGACAATGGGTTGGAACCCACTATCTCCCGAATGCAAGTTCACAGCTGCTCTACCATATACGCACAGCCATTTGCTGGATTAGTTCAGTTCGAATATAGAATTCGTTGCCCTGTGGTGTCAGGGAAATCATATCTGAAACGAAGTTTTAGAAGAAATTTAGGCGGCGGTATTTTGATAGATTAATTTGAGTGTAATAATAGTACATTATGCAACAAGCCTTTAATGGCAATAATTAAGACAGGAGTATGTTTATAAAACGAGTCGAGATGTCGCTTGACAGTTGAGTTTAGTCAACAGACCGCAGAGCGCATGAGTGGATCAGAGACCTTGACAATGTCGTATCGTCGCTGCCGGGACAAAACCTCCTATGTGAAATATTTTAGCTTAGAACTTTGGCCGGTAAGGTTCTGTCACCTAAGGTGCAATATTGCATGAATATTGTCAAGGCATTCTCGCTCTTCATAATCTATGTGCTGCGGGTCAGTATATCTCCAAAAATATTATCACATAGGAGGTTTTGTCCCGGCAACGACGATATGTTTTCAAAGCTTTGATTGAAGGTTATCATAACCTAGCTTTATTTCAAACACAAATTGTTTATTGTACAGTTGGTGAAGTGAATTTGCGTGAATGTGCCGTGTGGTTGTGGAATACTGGAAGTAGAAGGTGCATTGATATTAATATGTGTGTCCGACATGTTTGATTTTGCTATCCTTACCTAACTGGTCAAACAGTTGTATCATAATGAAAATCTGAACTCTGATTGGTGGAAAACCTGTATCGTAATGACAATCTGAACTATGATTGGTGGAGAACCTGTATCGTAATGACAATCTGAACCCTGATTGGTGGAGAACCTGTATCATAATGACAATCTGAACTCTGATTGGTGGAGAACCTTTATCGTAATGACAATCTGAACTATGATTGGTGGAGAACCTCTATCGTAATGACAATCTGAACTATGATTGGTGGAGAACCTGTATCGTAATGACAATCTGAACTATGATTGGTGGAGAACCTGTATCGTAATGACAATCTGAACTATGATTGGTGGAGAACCTGTATCGTAATGACAATCTGAACTCTGATTGGTGGAGAACCTGTATCGTAATGACAATCTGAACTATGATTGGTGGAGAACCTGTATCGTAATGACAATCTGAACTATGATTGGTGGAGAACCTGTATCGTAATGACAATCTGAACTATGATTGGTGGAGAACCTGTATCGTAATGACAATCTGAACTATGATTGGTGGAGAACCTGTATCGTAATGACAATCTGAACTATGATTGGTGGAGAACCTGTATCGTAATGACAATCTGAACTATGATTGGTGGAGAACCTGTATCGTAATGACAATCTGAACTCCGATTGGTGGAGAACCTGTATCGTAATGACAATCTGAACTCTGATTGGTGGAGAACCTGTATCGTAATGACAATCTGAACTATGATTGGTGGAGAACCTGTATCATAATGACAATCTGAACTATGATTGGTGGAGAACCTGTATCGTAATGACAATCTGAACTCTGATTGGTGGAGAACCTGTATCATAATGACAATCTGAACTATGATTGGTGGAGAACCTGTATCATAATGACAATCTGAACTATGATTGGTGGAGAACCTGTATCGTAATGACAATCTGAACTCTGATTGGTGGAGAACCTGTATCGTAATGACAACCTGAACTCTGATTGGTGGAGAACCTGTATCGTAATGACAATCTGAACTCTGATTGGTGGAGAACCTGTATCATAATGACAATCTGAACTATGATTGGTGGAGAACCTGTATCGTAATGACAATCTGAATTCTGATTGGTGGAGAACCTGTATCATAAAGAAACTTTAACCGTAATGAGCCTCATTCATTCAGTTTTCTGGCATATAATATTTATATTTCGGTATCGTCCAGCATAAATACATTAATTCTGTTTACCTATTTTGTTATGTCATTCCATGTGTTAGCAAGTTTCATGTAAAATTTATTTTCATTGACACGTTACGGCAAATTTCTTTATTCTGAAGTAGTTTATAGTATGTACTATATAGAATTTATTATAGCTTGTGTGTAATGTCCTCACTGCTGTGACAATGTTCGTCCTATCCATTATTTCCATTAAGACTGGTCACGTCTCCCTGACACATATTGGTATGCAGTCCATCAGAACAATTTTCGTTGAGTTATTTTTCCCATGCGTCTATGTACAGGAAAATGAACCTAAAATCCAGCATACCGAGCTCGATAGCTGCAGTCACTTAAGTGCGGCCAGTATCCAGTATTCGGGAGATAGTAGGTTCGAACCCCACTGTCGGCAGCCCTGAAAATTGTTTTCCGTGGTTTCCCATTTTCACACCAGGCCAATGCTGGGGCTGTACCTTAATTAAGGCCACGGCCGCTTCCTTCCCACTCCTAGCCCTTCCCTGTACCATCGTCGCCATAAGACCTATCTGTGTCGGTGCGACGTAAAGCAACTAGAAAAAAAAAAAATCCAGCATACTCTAGGTGTGGGTAAATATGCCAGGCAAACATTCCTACAGAACGGTACGTGAGGAATAGGACAAAAGGCAGCTGTCAGTGAGTTACTCTAAAAGAAAGTTTCTACTTTTACATGACAATATTGTGTTTGTCACTATGGGACATTCCATACTATATGCAATCCGAAATATTTGGGTGTGATTTTTCTAGTAATGGGTTAAGCTGAAGCATTCGTCCGTTTCATAAGACTCCCTTTGAGACTTTGCTGGGGAGACATAGTGTTTACAGTCCACTGTGCCTTCTGGTATGGCCAATATGAATTGGTTACTTTTGATTGACCTGTCTCAGTGGTATCTTGGTGGGGTTAGTAGAATAACATCCTCGGTATCCCTTGCCTGTCGTAAGACTCGACTATAAGGCGGACAAGGACCTCTCAACTTGGGAGCGTGAGTTGGCGACCATGGTTACCGTTGCTGATTCTTGCTTCGATTCCACTTACTTGTGCCACGCTCCTCACCTTCATCTTCCTTATCCGACCTCTGTCGGTTAAATCTTGTTATTTTCAGACTACGACGGTATTGGGTTTTCGAGGCTTGGAGAGCTTAATTTTCATTACCTTCATTGCCCTTGTCTTTCTTTTGCTGCTACCTTCATTTTTCTGAGTTTTGGACCTCTTCTAGTTTTCTATCTGATTTATGTGAATAGAGGATGGGTGCGTAGTTATAATTCCTTTCAAAACAATAATCACCGCCACCACCACTAATACCTTGACTATGACAAAGCGAAAGCGACTGGAGTGTGAGCGATACTAGCAATGCAATTCCTTATAAAGCTTAAATTCTTTCTTTCATTGGTTGGTTTTTCCCTCGGACTCAGAGAGGGATCCCACCTCTACACCCTCAAGGGCAGTGTCCTGGAGCGTAGGTCTTTTTCTCGGGGGATACAACTGGGAAGTCCAGTACCTCACACAGGCGGCCTCACCTGCTATGCTGAACAGGGGCCTTTTGGGAGCTGGGAAGATCGGAAGCGGTAGACAAGAAAGAGGGAAGGAAGTGGGCGTGGCCTTTAGGTACCATCGCGGCATTTGCCTGGAGGAGAAGTCGGAAACCAGAGAAAACCAATCCGAGAATGGCTGAAATGTGAATCGAACCCCATGTACTCAGCTGACCCCCGAGGCTGAGTGGACCCCTTCTCAGCTAGCTCTCGAACCACTTTTCAAATTTCGTGCCAGAGCCGGGAATCGAGTCCGGGCCTTCGAGGGTGGCAGCTAATCACACCACCTGCTATAAATGGTGTCAAAATGTCTCTCAAAGGGTCGATTGGTGCATTCATTTCAGTGGGCTTGGCAAATTGATATTTATAGCAATGGCTGGCTCTGTAAAGCGTGGTGGTGGTGGTGGTGGTGGTGATTATTATTTTAAGAGGAAGTACAACATGGGTAACCGTCCTCTATTAACACTAATCGGAGGGAGAAAATGGAAGAGGTCCGACACTTCGTAAAATTAATGTATCGGGCAAAGAAAGACAAGGGCGACAATTCTAATATCGTTGGGGATGGAAAAGAACAAGACATGAACAAGGGAGGTCAGAGGGAGCAATGTCAGGACTCAGCTAATGACCATGTGACGCTCCCAAGTTAGGAGCCTAAGGGGTCTCGTTCACTGTAGTCGTGGCAGGATATACCGTGGAAGTTATTCTACTGCCCTGATCCACAAGGGTTCCTCGGTGAAGAAAACAAGGGGAAACAACCTCGCTCCTCAATTCTCTTACGTGTACCGGGCGAGTTGGCCGTGTGGTTAGGAGCGCGCAGCTGGGAGCTCGCATCCGGGAGATAGTGGGTTCGAACCCCAGTGTCGGCAGCCTTGAAGATGGTTTTCCGTGGTTTCCCATTCCCACACCAGGCAAATACTGGGGCTGTACCTTAATTAAGGCCACGGCCGCTTCCATCCCATCCCATTCCTAGGTCTTTCCTGTCCCATCGTCGCCATAAGACCTATCTGTGTCAGTGCGACGTGAAACAAATACAGTAGTGACGCCTTGGCCGTCCATGCCAGCTGATGGCGGAACTGTTGTGGATGTAACAAACATTCGCGCTGAGTAGTAATTATGCTCTGTTACCAGAGAGGAGCCTCAGTGGCTCAGACGGCAGCGCGTCGGCCTCTCACCGCTAGATACCGTGGTTTAAATCCCGTTAGATTTGTGCTGGATAGAGCGGAGGCGGGACAGGTTTTTCTCCGGGTACTCCGGTTTTCCCTGTCATCTTTCATTCCAGCAACATTCTCCATTCTCATTTCATAGCATCTATCAGTCATTAATAAATCACTTTGGGAGTGACAACCCCGTCGTACTAACAGCCTATATCTGCTTCATTCATTCCATCCCTGACCCGGTCAATGACTGGAAAACAGGTTGTAGGTTTTCATTCATTTTCACCAGAGTGAAATGATAGTGATATTCGACAGGAAGTATGTCTAATATTGTGTCTCTCGGAGTTCAAGTGTTATTATGAAGGCTGAGAAGGATTGTCTGGCGCCAATTCTCTCGCCGGAGGTGACTCACTGCAACAAATGGAACAAAATTCTTGAATAAACTTCACGGTCGTTCCTTTCCACACTTTCTTTAACGTTCCCAGCTGGAAGCGACATCCTTCCAGCAACTGTCGACCTCTCTCTTCACTTAGCCTGGAATACTGCAGAATATTTGTAGGCGGCAAGGAGTAATAAACATCGATCGCTTAAAATGTAACTTCACTTCTCTTTCAGTATTTCCCCTTTTTATTTTTCAACATTGTCACTTACAGATCGTAGCTCCAATTCCATAAGTCGGTACACAGTTTATAAATGGAACAAGATGTAAAACACTACCAAAGAAGGGAGAGAAAGGGATTGTTTTGTTGTTTATATTTTAGCTTTGCTTCGCACAGACAAAGATGAGTTTCCTGGCGTCGATGCGATAAAAAAAAGGCTAGGAGTGGGAAGGAAGTGACGGTCGTCTTAATTAAGATACAACCGCGGTAATGGCTCGGTGTGAAAATGGGAAACCACGAAATCCATCTTCAGGACTGCTGACGGTGGGATTCGAACCCACTTTCTCCCGAGAGGAAGAGCGAGAAACATATCAAAGCAAACGACTGATTGGCAGGTAGACAAACCGAGTGTCTTCACGGATAATTATGATTAGTTATTAATTTCTAATTATTAATGATGTTTGCATTTGTGAAGAATATGCTACTGGAATTCTATTTGATAATGATAGTTATGGACGATGCTCTGTAGTTATGACCATGAAAGTTTGATATCACAAGGGTATTAAATAAGAAGCCCATGACGAAAGAATTGACTTGTCTCGATGCGATTATTGTTTCTTTTTTTACAGTTTGCTTTACGTTGCACCGACACAGATAGGTCTTATGGCGACGATGGGACAGGAACATCCTAGGAATGAGAAGGAAGCGGCCGTGGCCTTAATTAAGGCATAGTCCGAGCATTTGCCTGGTGTGAAAATGGGAAACCACGGAAAACCATCTTCAAGGCTGCTGACGGTGGGATACGAACCCACTTTCTCCCAGGTGCGAGCTCACAGCTGCGCGCTCCTAACCACACGGCCAACTTGCCAGGTCTGCCTTAATGAGGGTACAGGCTCAGCATCTGCCAGGTTTGAAAATGGAAAACCATGGAAAACCATTTTCGGGGCTGCCGACAATGGTGTTTTAACCCACTATCCTCTGAATGCAAGCTGATAGCCATGTTTCTAAATCAACGCGGCCACTTACTTGGTAATTAAATAATTGGTAATTCTTACAGAAAACTTCCGCAAACCAATTTATTTCGTGAGCTATATTTCTAATTTTGTTTCTAAGAGTAGGTGGCACATATTCCACAACTAAGATCATTCAGGAGATTTTGACAAATTTCCAACTTTTTTGAAGTCATTTAAGAACGGACAAGTTGACCGTGCGGTTAGGAGCGCGCAGCTGTAAGCTTGCATCCGGGAGATAGTGGGTTTGAGCCCCGCTGTCGGCAGCCTTGAAGATGGTTTTTCGTGGTTTCCCATTTTCACACCAGGAAAATGCTGGGGCTGTACCTTAATTCAGGCCACGGCCATTACCTTCCCACTCCTAGGCCTTTACTATTCTACCGTCACCAATAAGACCTATCTGTGTCGGTCCGACGTAAAACAAGTTGTAAAAAATCATTTAAGAACGGACCAAGTAATGAACTGTTCAGGTATCTGCCACCTGGGTGACAGCACTAAATTAATATCAATCGTTGATTGAGCGGTTTTGGCAAACTAAGTCATGTTTTGGCATAATGAAGCGACGAAGAAATCTTGGCCGACTCCTTCCAGGCTTGGGACTGGCATAAAAATTTCCATGATTTCCGTCGATGAATATTGAGTTTAAACGACCGCCTCGCGTCGGTTGCTCTACCAATTGATCTATGGTGGCTTAGGCCATCTTTGTTCTGTTGGAAAGGATCTAAGCTACAGGTCTGGCACTACTGTCATCATTCTGTAAAGTTCGTTTAAGTCGCCCGTTGAGGGCCAAATCAATGAATATTGAATTTTCACGACCGCAAAATCGGGAGGTTGTGGGTTCGGATCCCACTGGTGTCCGGTTGGCCATTTTTGTTCTGTACTTAACATCTCTTCAACACGTACTAAATGTACGTAACACGACCTAATAGGTTGAAAGACGGTTTCGATTTCTGTCGATGTTCTATAGATTGGAAGAGCCTTCCAAGGCCACCAGGACGTGATGCCTTAACCATCACGGCCATCAGACCGGTTTAGTTTTTTATGTGTGTAAATAACTCCGGCAATTATAGGATTTAATTCATATGAATTTAACTCCTTGAAAGTGAAGTGAACCATTTGATTACCACGTGAAGTACATTCAATGAATGCATTCTTCAGAGTTGAGCGTATTAAGAATGGTGGGGCAAAATCCATAGAAGAGCTAGAACAACAAATCACCTCGGCATAAAAGGAAAAATGAGCGCGTTAGACATAAAACGGAAATTCAAACATGGGTACGTACTCGAAACGTAAGAAAGAAGAGAGTAGTGGGAAGATTAATATTGCTCTCCTGGCTGCATTATCGGGAAGGAACATCTCCATTACAAGATATGAATACCATTCCGTATTGGCGGTTTTCGCTTTAAAAAGGAAATTTAATTTGTCCTCCTATTCAATACATATCTCGATCTTTAGGTGGAATATTATTAATCAGACTAGTTTCGGCTCATTTAAGCCATTTTCAATCAAAAAAAAGCTTAAAAATTACATAATCAATGTTGAAATGAAATGGCGTATGGCTTTTAGTGCTGGGAGTGTCCGAGGAAATGTTCGGCTCGCCTGGTGAAGGTCTTTAGCTCTGGCACCCGTAGGCGACCTGCACGTCGTGACGAGGATGAAATGATGATGAAGACAACACCTAAACCCAGCCCCTTGCCAGAGAAATTAACCAATGATAGTTGAAATTTCCGACCCTGCCGGAAATCGAACCCGGGACCCCTGTGACCAAAGGCCAGCACGCTAACCATTTAGCCATGGAGCCAGACATAACTAATCCTAAAAGAATACGTTAAAACAATGAGAAAGAGTGCGAAAACAAGTGAGACATAAATTAATAATAATAATAATAATAATAATAATAATAATAATAATAATAATAATAATAATAATAATAATCCTATGGCAGCTACAATGTGCAGACCTTTCAATTTGACGCCATCTGGCTGTCTGCTCGTCAATTTCGACGTTCCATTTTACTCTAGGCCCACTAGATGGCAGACTGAGTAAAATGAAACTCTCTTGGGTGTCTATGGGTGGGATTTAATGAATTTTGTCCGGTAAACACCAAATGTGTCACCAGAGATCTTTTACATGCCGACATCGTACGACATGGAGTGTCTAATGGACTATTTCCGCCCTTCAAAAATCCAACTACCTCTGCCGGCTTTGAACCCGCTATCTTGGGATACGGAGACAGACATTCTACCACTGATCCACAGAGGCAGGTCGGGACGAGCGAGACCTGATGAAATTAAAACAATAAGTGGTTATGGCGAGGTTGAGAACCTCTTTGTCTAGAAGTGCAGTGTAAAGGAACATCTCCTTCGAGGTTTTGGCATGCAGAGTCACCGCATTCATACGGTAAGACATGAACCCAGCAATAGTGCTGGGGACGGAGCGGAGCGGAGCGGAGCAGTTGTTGTGACGTCATCACCCGGTAGTACCGAGTGAACTACCGAGTGAATGTCCTGACGCGGGACGTTTAAACACGTTATAAGTATGGCACTGAGAATATATTGCATTCCCCTATTAATACCCTTCTCTCACAACGTAACAACTATAAATAACTGCATATATATTGACTAGAATTGTTACATACGTAACTGCTACGGAGTAGGAGGTAGTATGTGGAATAAATATTAGTAACTCGTATAGTTAACTCATTCGAATAGTAATACAAAGTATGGCGCATACCTACCGAAAGGGTTTGTATACAAGGGGATTGGAGGTTAACAGAAATGTAATGTATTAACAATTATTTCGTAAGTTCATGTGATACGGTACACTGTTAATGAGAAGAATAACCTGAAAATAAAGAATCTTATCAGAATATAATGAAAAATACTGACATAATTTCATCTACAGGATGAAAAAAGTAATTACGTAAATGAACGTTTACTGGAATGTCACTATTTGCAAATGTGATTACAAAACATATTTGACAACATAATACTACACGTCCCAATGCCAAACAGCTATCAGTAGAATGCTTGTATAAATACAGATATTATATTATATTATATTATATTATATTATATTATATTATATTATATTATATTATATTATATTATATTATATTATATTTGATGTACCACTACCCGTCGCGTATGTGCGGCCACAAAATTTGCATTTTTCGTGTTTCCTATTATCAGTGATGTCAAAAAAAACTGCCAGGCATCCGACGGTTTTCGTGGCATTTATGGAACAACGTTCTGTAACAATTTCTTTAAATTCCTTTAAATGTTCTAAAAATATAACTACTATCAACTAATATGTTTAAATATCACACTAACACCACAAATAATCTAACAGACTTGACATTATCTACAAAACATAATAAGCGTAGGAAATATATAGGTACATTCGAAACACACAGATTGAATACAGGTACTTTCGTACGTGTGTTGTGCGCTACACTGTGCTCAGGTCCTCCGCGAGTACTCGCAGTTGTAAGCGGAGGGGATCGGTGCTGCGCTCTACCGCTACAACCGGATTACTCATCGGTATTACTCGCTCCGTCCCCACCTCTACCCAGCAATGAGACAGGTATATTTCACAGCCATTGTGTCAGTAGTCTTAAAGGCACCTTCTGACGGACATAATTAAACTTCGTAAACCATACAAGTAGTTAGTGATACGTAGAACCAAAAACTTCATTATTATCGTTTCACAATTCGACGTAGAAAGGAGATGTCGTGTCAGCTGCAGCCAAGAATGCAGGATGCAGCCACAACAGCGCGCGAAGAACCAGCGAAAGTCTTGCAAGGAAGATAAAATTACTGCATAAAGTAGTATTCATTACGTTTATGACCAAATAGAATCTACAATTTTGTTTTGACCATTTTGGTCCAATTGTTCCTTATTGACTGTTACATCAGTTTTCTTTTCTTTTATTGTATCCGCCATGTCAGTGCATAAATGTACCATCACAAATTGTTATCTGCATTAATTCTAATAAGAATACTTGTTTCTATGACTATCAATTCTATTCATAGCTCACAATTTCCAAATCCTCTCAACATATTAAAATATAAAAATTACACAATCATGACATGTACTTAGAGAATAAACTAAAAACTGTGGTTTTAATGTTATTAAGCTTCACATACACAATGAATAACAAATTTGATGATCGGCGTGTGATGACATGAAGTTATAATAGTTGTAACCTACTATATTTGATTATGTCTCAAATTAAAGTTTAAAAAACACAGGTAGGTCTGTTCACGAACATTGGATCACCAGTTTAATGTTAAAAAGAACGTGATGAATTTCACTAAGGTTCTATTGATTACTTATATTCCACTTGAGTTTAGCTTTATAATTAAAAACAAACAGGTCTGTTGATGTAGTCTAAAAATACCCATCCTAATCACATTTAAATCATATAAATTAGGTAGTGCCTCAAAAGTCCAAAATCAGTTGATGCAATCAACTTACCAGTTTGCCTATGGTCTTCTTTGTACTGGCAGCAAACAAAGCATGTCAAATAGCGTTCCAGTTTGCACACAGTTTTTTGTTACCTGCCAGGATGTATGTAATTCCTCCCTTTCTGTAAAGAAGGAAAATAGATTTAGAGAAGATTTACCTTACTAAAACATTCGTAAATAAAAACGCAGACGTGGAGTAAATTATAACTTAAATTTTAAATTAAAAAAAGAATGTTTAAGTATTCTAACACTTACATTAGAAAACACGTTTATATCTTTAAAACAAGAACGTATAAAAGCAGGAAAACGGATTAGGAACTGGATCACTAGCGTCTGAGATTCTGGCAAGCATCTATATGGATTACTTAGAGTCCAGTAAAATAGGCACAAATTCAATCCCTGTATTCTATTGACTCATATATGTTCATCATCATCATCATCATCATTATCTAAAGGCTTCGCCTTGTCGCTGCAACCATTGATCTCTTCTCTCTGCGATCCTTTTCATCTCTCCATAACCTTGGCATCCCATCATCTCAACTACCTCTTCAATGATCTTCTTCCGTGGTTTCCCTCTTCCTTTCTTTCCCATCACCTTGCCTTCGAATATGTTCTTTATGAAGTTATTGTGCCGGAGAATGTGACCGAAAACTGACGCATTCGTAATTATTAACGAACAAAAACTTAATCCACCCGGGACAACATAAAAAATCTGCATTCCATAGCGTTATTCATAGGGCAGTCATTACTCCTTTAACAAACAGAAACTTAAAGAAATCAGAATCATTCACGAAACCGCAAGTAAAAATGAATACCCTAGAAGTTATGCAAATAGGATAGCAAACAAGATTATTAACAGGCCCTCCTTGAGAACAAAAATGAAAACTAAAAGCATGCTACGTTTACATAATTTAATAGACACTCGTACAGTTTAGCAAAAGTATTCACTAAACGCAACATTATCGTGTAATTTCAAACACAATAATAATAATAATAATAATAATAATAATAATAATAATAATAATAATAATAATAATAATAATAATAATAATAATAATACCGAGCAGTCCGCTGCCTGGTGCGGTCTGCGTAGCTGTAAGCTTGTATTCAGGAGATAGTAATTCTAACCTACCATCGGAATCCTGAAGATGGTTTTCCGTGGTGCCCAGTTTTCACTCCAGAAAAATGTTGGTGTTGTATCTCAGCTCATGGCCGCTTCCTTCTCAGTCTCAGCCTTATTCTATGCCATATCTTCAGCTTATCCTATCTATGTCTACGTCATACTTTGACTTTTTAGATTTTGGTTTCGGATTCAAAGCCAGATGTCCTTCCTTCTGTCATGTGTATTTACACGTGGAGATCCTACTATAGGAGGCCCGAACCTACCATCTTCTGCTTGCCAGGTGTACAATTACACGATAAAAACCACGTTCACTAGCAGAGTATTAATTGTTAGGAAGATGATGCTCATATCCACCAACCTTATTGCGAAGGGACACAGTGTCACCCTCTTACCCTATGGACCTGGGTTCTTTTCCCGCTCAGATCAAGGGTTTTAATTCTGGACCGAGGACTGGAAAGGAATGTTCAGCCTCGTGGGGAGGAGTGGTCCCGGTCTAGGAAACCAAGCGCCACCTCCATACCATAAGGCTAATGATGATCATGCTCCTAGCATTCTAAAATGAAGGAATGGCCGTAATAAACCATTCGGGAGATAGTAGGTTCGAATGCCACCGTCGGCAGTACTGAAGATGATTTACCTTGGGTTCTCATTTTTACACGTGGTAAATGCTGGAGATGAACCTTAATGAAGGCCACGGCTGCTTCCTTTCCGATCATTGCGTCCACGAAACTCTCATATTTTGAGACCCTAACCTTCGGATTTAATCTATCTCCATGCATCGTATTTTCTCTTTAATAGTCCGACTCGTTGGCTGAACGGTCAGCGTACTGGCCTTCGGTTCAGAGGGTCCCGGGTTCGATTCCCGGCCGGGTCGGCGATTTTAACCTTAATTGGTTAATTCCAATGGCACGGGGGCTGGGTGTATGTGTTGTCTTCATCATTTCATCCTCATCACGACGCGCAGGTCGCCTACGGGCGTCAACTCGAAAGACCTGCACCTGGCGAGCCGAACATGTCTACGGACACTCCCGGCACTAATAGCCATACGCCATTTCATTTCTCTTTAATATTTCTTATCTTATCCTTTTCAACGTTTACATAAATGATAATAATAATAATAATAATAATGTTATTTGCTTTACGTCCCACTAACTACTTTCACGGTCTTCAGAGACGCCGAGGTGCCGGAATTTAGTCCCTCAGGAGTTCTTTTACCTGCCAGTAAATCTACCGACACGAGGCTGTCCTATTTGAGCACCTTCAAATACCACCGGACTGAACCAGGATCGAACCTGCCAAGTTGGGGTTAGAAGGTCAGCGCCTTAACCGTCTGAGCCACTCAGCCCGGTATACATAAATTAAGCAGTAATGGAAATCAAAGGGACATTTGAAACGGGAATCACAATCCAAGGAGAGAAAATCAAAACTCTGAGATTTGATATCTGATATTGTCATTTTATCTGTGTCTGCAGAAGATCTGGTGAAATTGTTGAATGGTATGGACATAGTCTTGGAGAAGAACTACAAGATGAACATAAGTCCAAAACGAAAGTAATTGGGTGCAGGAAATACTAGATTAGGAATTGAAACCTCAAAAGAAGTTGATGAATATTGTTACTTGGTAATAAAATAACTAACAATGGCAGAAATAAGGAGGACATAGAATGCATACTAGCGAAATGAAGGAAGGTCTTAAAAAAAGAAAAAAGAAATTTACTCACTTTGAACATTGATATAGGAGTTAGAAAAATGCTTTTGGAGACTTTCTTGTGGAGCGTGGCATTGTATGGAAGTAAAACAAGGACGATGACTAGCTCAGAAAGAAAGAGGATATCATATTTTGAAATGTGGTGTTACAGAAGAACGTTAATGGTAAAAAAAACTCGTGTCCTCATGCCGAGGATGAGGCACGCCCCCAATGGAGGTGAGCTGCATGTACCATTCTGACCACATACCAGACCTCCTGCCATTTTTATATTTCTGGCAGTAGTGGGAATCGAACTCGAGCCATCGAGGACGGCAGCTAATAACACTAACCGTTACGCTACGGAGGCGGAAATGTTAAAGGTGAGTTGGGTAGATCGAATCACGAATGAAGAGGTATTGAATCGAATTGGCGAGAGGAGAACGAGTTTGACTAAATTTGACCTGAAGAAGAGATGGAATGATAGGGCACATGTTAAGATAGGGTGGCATGGAGGGCTGCATCAAACTAGTTCATGGACTGATGACCCAAGCAACAACATCAACATTATTCAGTCCCAAATCATTAGTAGGTCGTCAGTGATTTTCTCTACTAATATTCGTTCAGTAGCAAGCAGAATACATGCCAGATGTTTGGAGCTCACATTATGTTGCAGCTGTTAATGTGATCTCTAGAAAATTGTCCGTGGCTGGGTCTTGGCACGAGGACAGCTGTGGGGGCTATATCCGGCACGCACACATTCCGCCAATGCAATATCCCGTACAAGTGACATTAAAAATTATATTTTAATGAATGCCAGAAGAATTAATATTTCAAGTTATTTAAACCTTGGTAAAGTTTCATGATATGCATAGGAAGATGAATCAGATGTTCCAAACAGGAATCGAACCCACACCCTTGGTTTAAATATTACGAGGGGAGTTTATAATGTGTTAGACACCAATTTTGTCCACCTTTAGTGAAGGTAATCTACATAGGTAATGCATATGCAGAATTAATAACTATTTGAAAATTCTTATTATCAAGGCGCTGGTTCCATAATGTAAAGAACAGATTCCAGTCTCTTAAAAAGGATTCACCAATTTTCATTTTAAAATTATTTTACTGAGTAAGCTGTCCACGCAATTGAGGGCGCGCAGGAGCGAGATGAATTCAGGAGATAGTGGGTTTGACCCCCACTGTCGGTAGCCCTCAAGATGACTTTTCCGTGGTTTCCCACATTCACACCAGGCAAATGCTTGGGGTGTACCTTAATTAAGGTGACGGTCAATTCCTTCCCAGTCCTGGCCTTTTCCTATCCCATCGGCGCTATAAGACCTCTCTGTGTCGGTGCGACGTATGACAACTTGAAGAAAATGCACAATTCTAGCCCTTCACGCAAGCAACTCATGTTGAAAACATCCTAGGGATGTGAGCTAAGGATTTTAGGTATGAGAATATTTTCCTTATTTATTACTAAAAATTACAATCCCTTTCTTAATAATAGTTATCCGGTCGATTAAATTAGCAAATTGCCTTTTTCTACCACTATGAACGCTAATGTGAGTCAATGTAGAGTTCCACTTAAGCCCTCATAACTACATTCGGTGTGGATATTTTTCAAACAAAATCCAAAACCGCCTGATGGTATTGAACCAAGGAACACATTGCAGAAATAATTATGCAGATTAATTAAATTGGTTAGGATTTGAATGAGAAATAAATAAAGAAAGAAAGAAAGAAAGAAAAAGGGAAAGAAGGAAGGAAAGAAAGAAAGAAAGAAAGAAAGAAAGAAAGAAAGAAAGAAATAAAGCGATTATAGACTGTTTTTCCGGAACTGCATTTAGGCCGGAACTGATCTTTAAAATCTGTGTTTCTAGTTTGATAGAACTATCCACATTCGTTATGCCCGTGAAAGGATGCACAAGGGAAGAAGAGTGTACAGTGCTCAGATAGTGCTGGGGACTTCATAATGGGCGAGTAAGGCACAGTGGGCAGCCTGGTAAAAAATGGGGAAAAGCAATGAGGTCAATCATTCAATCAATCACTACTGATCTACATTTCGGGGAGTCGCCCAGGTGGCAGATTCTCTATCTGTTGTTTTCCTATCCTTTCCTTGAATGATTTCAAAGAAATTGGAAATTTATTGAACATCTCCCTTGGTTAGTTATTCCAATCCCTAACTCCCCTTCCTATAAATGAATATTTTCTTCAATTTGTCCTTTTGAATTCGAACTTCATCTTCATATCGCCATATTCCTCGCTTTTAAAGACACCACTCAAAATTTATTCGCCTACTAATGTCATTCAATGCCATCCCTCCACTGAGAGCTCGGAACATACCACTTGGTCGAGCAGCTCGTCTCCTTTCTCCTAAGTCTCCTAAGTCTATCCAGCCCAAACTTTGCAACTTTTTTGTAACGCTACTCTTCAGCCGAAAATCACCCAGAACAAATCGAGCTGCTTTTCTTTGGATTCTATCAATTTCTAGAATCGAGAATTCCCATACAGTGGAACCATACTCTAATTGAAGATCTCTTCTTATATTAACACCTGGGTACTTACAATGATTCCCATAAGCAACTTTCACCCCATCAACACAGTAATTAAAACAGAGGACTTTTCCTATTTGTGAAACTCACAACCACTATACCATTGCCTGCTGTCCATCTCACAACATTATCGAGGTCATTTTGCAGTTGCGCACAATCTTGTAACTTATTTCTCTATAGAGAATAACATCATCCGCAAAGAGCCTTATCTCTGATTCCACTTCTTTACTCGTATCATTTTTATATATAAGGAAACATGTCCGGCTCCGTGGCTAAATGGTTAGCGTGCTGGCCTTTGGTCAGAGGGGTCCCGGGTTCCATTCCCGGCAGGGTGGGGAATTTTAATCACCATTGGTTAACTTCGCTGGCACGGGGCTGGGTGTATGTGTCGCCTTCATCATCATTTTATCACGACGCGCAGGTCACTTACGGAAGTCAAATCAAAAGGCCTGCACTGGCGAGCCGTACATGTCCTCGGATACTCCCGGAACTAAAAGCCATACGCCATTTCATAAGAAAACATAAAGGTCCAATAATACTGCCTTGAGGAATTCCCCTCTTAATTATTACAGGATCCGATAAATCTTCGCCTACTCTAATTCTCTGAGATCTAATTTCTAGAAATATACAGTAGCCTGTCTGCTGTCATTTCTTGATGGTTACAGTACTTTTGCATCCATCTCTTGGCACAGGCCAGAGCAAAGTGTAGCTTCCACTGAAGTCCCAGTCTCATCCATGGCTGTGACAATATGGAAGCTGCTGGGGTATGGGTGGTGCTGATTAATGACATTCAGAGCACAAACCAGTGTGTCTGAGTGTCATGAAAGGTGTTGCTCATAGGGTTAGTTGTGCTGCAATAGCACTTTCTGACCCAGTGAGGAAAGCAATGGCAAACTACCTCACTCCTCATCTTCTCTATTACGCCTCATTTTGGTACTGCCATTGGTTTTTTGTGGTTTCCCTATAACTGCATAGCCTTTGGTGATGCTATTTGAGGATCCAACCGGCCTCTGGGCTGATGACCTAACAGACAGACATACAGTAGCAATCCGTTCGGTCACCCTTTTGTCCAGTCCAATTGCACTCATATTTGCCGGTAGTCTGTCAAGAGACGCCAGTTTACAAGCAATGGTAATTCCGAGGACCGTTTGAAGAATGGTTCCGCCGGGCTGAGTAGCTCAGATGGCAGAGCGCTGGCCTGCTGTGTCCATCTTGGCAGGTTCGATCCTGGCTCAGTCCGGTGGTGATTGAAGGTGCTCAAATACGTCAGCCTCGTATCGGTAATTGACTGGCATATGAAAGAACTCCTGCACCTCATCGTCTCAAAAACCATTCAGTGGGACGTAAACAATTTATTCTTATTATTACCAATGGTTCACCCAGAAAGTGGCTGCGTGGTTTTTGTCCTGCATTCGGAGGCCCGGGTTCGATTCCCAGCTCTGCTACGAGATCTGAAAAGTCGTGCGAGGACTGGAGTGGAGTCCACTCAGCCTCAGGAGGTCAACTGAGCAGAGGGGATTCGATTATCATCTCAGTCACCGTCGAAGTGGTTTTCCGTGGTTTCCCACTCCTTCTACAGGTAAATGCCGGGATGATACCTAACTTAAGGCCACGGCCACTTCCTTGGCTATTCCTTCTAATCTTCCCATCCCGCACAAGGCCCCTGTTCAACAAACAGGTTAGGCCGCTTGGCTAAGGTACTGGTCTTCCTCCCTATTTATACCCCCGAAAAAATGTCTCAAGTTCCAGGACACTGCTCTTGAGACGGTAGGGGTGGTCTCGTTGAGACTGGGGGAAAAGCCATCCCTGGAATTTAAACAGATAACGAAATCTTATAAATAAAGTTGAAGGGGGTCCGCTGTCTGTAATTCCTTTTGTTTTGCCAAATTTTCAATTATCTATCCGTTTTAGGTCAACTCAAGACCGAATCGGTGATTTTTACTTTTCGTGTCTATTTGTCTGTCCGTTTGTCTGTTTGTTTGCCTGTTCCACCATCACGTCGAAACGGCTGGATAGATCTCAACCAAACTTCATATTTAGAGTATACTCATTCCGGGGAAGGTTTAGATTTGCATATCATTTTAAAATCTTTGTAAAGACGGGGGTTTTATTTTATGATTCTAGCTGTCACATGAGTATCAAAAATATAAATTAGTATGTGAAAACTGTACAAAATTTCACCCCATTCAATGACTCTAACTCAATCTAACCCATAAATATAGGAGATACAAGAAGATGTCATAGAACCAACCATGTAGAGCACTGAAAGGGGCGTCTGATGGTGAAGTCCGTTTGTAGATACGTCGTACAGCTTCAAAGCAGTAACTATCGAAATAAAGGTCTGCACTTCTAGAGTGTGTCTGTACAATGGCAATTTTGGCGAAATTTCCGTACAGTTATCCGTTTCAGGTGCAATAATGACCATCTGCATAGATTCAGTTTTGGTGTCTGTTTGTTTGTTTGTTTGTTTGTTTGTTTGTTTGTTTGTCTGTTTGTCTATAACTTGGAAACTACTGGATATATTTTCCACCAAACTTGATATTTAGAATCCACCTGTCTTTTGGTAGGTTTTAGGGCAAATATTGTTTCTAAATCCCTGAATTGACTGGGGGATTATACGAAACCGAAACCGTGATTTTTCATTCCCACAAAATATACACAACCAAACTTAATGTAAATTAACCTGCCTTAATGGAAATTAATTTCTAAGCCTTTTTCCTCATGTGCATCATTTCAATACGAGGATTAATAAGGGAGATATCATTAACGGACCGTTTTCCGGTACAAGTCCCACCGGACTTAACTCAAGAGCGGGTGCGTGTAAAGCGTATTTTTTACAACTTGAAAACTACAGAAGATAATTTTTTTGCTAGGGGCTTTACGTCGCACCGACACAGATAGGTCTTATGGCGACGATGGGAGAGGAAAGGCCTAGGAGTTGGAAGGAAGCGGCCGTGGCCTTAATTAAGGTACAGCCCCACCATTTGCCTGGTGTGAAAATGGGAAACCACGGAAAATCATTTTCAGGGCTGCCGATAGTGGGATTCGAACCTACTATCTCCCGGATGCAAGCTCACAGCCGCGCGCCTCTACGCGCACGGCCAACTCGCTCGGTACTGAAGATATTTGAGTCAAACTTTACATTGACATCCACCTGTCCAACGGTAGGTGTTAATCGTCAATAACATTTCATTTTCCCGGAATGGACTGGCGGTTTACAGGGAACCGAAATGGTGATTTTACTCTTACACAATATATACAGTACAAGACCAACCTGACTGGAAATCGACCAAATGTGATGGAATTCCATCTCTAAAACTTTTTTCATGTGCATTTTTTTCAAGAGGAGGATTAATAAGGGAGATATCATAAACGGTCCGTTTTTCAGGTTAAGTCCAGCGGATATAGCCCAAAAAGTTGTTGTACGTGGAGCAGGTTCCTTATCTATCTATGTAAATAAAATCGTAACGACTGTGTGCCTGTACATTGACTATTTTGGCGAAATTTTCGTTCAGCTACACGTTTAAGGGGTAATAATGTCCATCGGCATATTTTTTGGTTTTTTTCTTGAAAGTCCTAATTTTTACACTCCTCACCGAAAACCCAGATTGCGGCAAAATCTGCCAGTCGAAGAAGGATATTGAAATTTGGCAAAATTATACGTTTTAGCCTGTAACGGGCGGAAAACTTCCAAGATATTTAAATTTTTCCCTTTTTATCCAGAAGAATATCGAAATATGGAAGCAGTTTTAATGATGGTGCAAACCTTAGGGAAGTATTATCACATAACGGATGGCACAATCCCCGTTCAATTTGGAGTGATCTACAACCTTGGTCTCACGACATTTTGTCGTATTTCTATCCCTTTTACGTTTGTTTTTTCTCTATTTCTCGATGTTAAGTAAATTTGGACTTTTCACATACATAATTCACACCTTCCATCACTTATAGGAAAGATAGAATCATCAAACTCTACACGAAAATTGGTCCACCCAGTAGCCATGTAATATCGTGGTCGCCACGACATTTACATAATTTTATTGCCCACCCTAATTAATTGTATATATATGTATCATGTATCATATGTAATTTTATTCATTATTAACGTCCATCATCATTATTTATGTAATTGTACGTAAGAACGAGATATAATTTTTAATTGTAATATATTAGAATATTCCGTGGTAATGTCAAGACAGGTCTTGCGCTAACAGGCTACTTGGTGTCTCGCAATAGTCCAGGAAGGTTAATTTTGGAAGGTTCTTGGAAACGTACGCAACAGCAAGAGGAAGATACCTAATTTCGTTGTGTGGACGCTAAATTACCCCATATCACGTGCTCCTATCAGCAGGGCTTTTTCTGTCAAGGACAGACACTTCATCTATGTATCGAGAGGGTAGTGACGTATATCGGCTCTCATTGGAACGAGATGTCATGTGACACCGAGGGAGGAAGTGGGAATATGAAGAGGATTTATATAGATCTACATGGCGTGGTGAAGATCATTCACCATTCTGATCCATTATTCTTCATTCTGATTCTGTATTCTGCATTCTAGATCCAGCTTTCTTGAGTCTCCATTCTCAGGTAGTCCACGGGCTTTTAGAAAGTCACTCTGCTATCTAAGTGCATCGCTTACGATGTGCTTCTACTCAACATTTCTTATCGGCTCTGTGAGACTTACTCAGATTATTTAGAAAGACATATAATATAGAAGGACTGGATGTTTCCGTTCTCTCTATTCAATTAATTCCGATGTGGAATTTCACATTGTAAGGCTGGTACTATATTTTCGGTACTCAGAAAAATAGGGAGTGATAGATTCAGGGTGAAATCCATTCCACGAAGCAGACGACGAGGATGATGCTGCTGGAAGAGGGACGACAACTATCAACCACGGAAGCAGACGACGAAAGGATCAACCTACGGTGAGCATTAGTAAGCCCTGTTATCGCAAGTCCCCGCGTGTAGTATTGAATTGTAATCTCAGTCAGTAATTTTTAATTTTGGTAAAAACTCGTTTTTACGTAATTTAATCTTTTTTGAAATAAAACTTTTTCTTTTTACGTCGTTAAATAATTGACTTTTTGATAGGTTCCCTATGTTTTTCCACATGGTATTTAATGGTTAGTATCCCGATACCTCACGACCGAGATAGTCTCATTAAATTATGTTTAGTACTTTTTATATCTAAATTCGGTTTCAAATTACATTTAATTTCGAAACCTGGCGTCCAGCGTGCAATTGTTGTTAATTATCTATATCGGGTGTTTGATCCGTTACAGCCATATATGAGCCAAATGCTATGTATATAGCTGTCACTTTATTATCCGAAAAGCAATGCAATGTGAGATAATCTTACACAAATTTTACCCTACTCCACGTTTCTAACTCAATCTGACCCATGAATAGATGAGACATCATAAGACCAGCAATTTAGGCCGCTAAATCCGGCGTCTTATGGTACAATCCTTTCTCGATATGATGTACCGTTTAGCAGCAGTTAATCTGTAAATGAAGGTCTGCAATATTGTAAACAAGCACATACTTTCGTATGTCGAACTATATATACTCAATGATGTCGATTTTGTAACGATCGAGAAAGGGTGTGTCTGCTATTGTAATCAGTACTCCCCACACTGACTTTGACTGGCAGTAGAAATGGGGTCCTTCTCCAATTCCTGTGTAACTGGCATTAATAAGGCAGGCCTACCATTGTAACGAATAATTCACTTCTCGATTTGACTTGCAGAAGGCAAGGGAGCATGGAGTTTTGTTCAAAACTCCCCTTACCCCATTGTGTGTGGCTGTAGGCAAGCGTTCCCGCAGTTATAAACAGATGTACCCATCTAAAATGTGACTGGCATTAGGCATACTGGCCTGCTATTTTGATGGAAAAACACCAACTTGGTGTGACTGGCAGTTGGAAATGGGCCCTGTCATTATAATGATAACTGCACAACTCAATTTTGACTGGTTGTAGGAAAGTTTCCTGTCATTCTAATAAAAACTCCTCAATTTGTAATATGTCTGGAAGTAGGAAAGGGGGCTGACATTGTAGCGGAAACTCCCCAAATCGATTGTGACCGCGCAGTAGGCAATGGAGCCTGCAATTATAATGTAAACTTCCCAACTCGATTGAGAATGGCAGTAGGCAAGTGAGCCTATCGTTATAATCACAAATCCATAACAAGCACTTTACATTGGAAACGACGTATGGGGACCTCTCCATGCTGTTTCTCGGATAACGCTAAGAGACATGCTATTTTAAAACAATCTTATTTACTGCATCTACAGTATTTACTTCAATATTCGTATACAATGCAGAATACCGTAGCGAAGCACGGGTACATTTGCTAGTAAATAAATAAATAAATAAATTATAATGAAACCCACAAGAGTCTTAATTTAATTTGTGCAGCCCTTATATATTTAATTACAGCTGTAGTAGTGGACTTCTCTTTTCAATGTGTTTCGCGTCGCACAGACACCGATAGGTCCTATGGCAACGAAGGGAGGGGAAAATGCTAGGAGTAGGAAGGAAGCGGCCGTGGCCTCAATTAAGGTACAGCCCCAGCATTTGCGTGGAGCTAAAATGTAAAATTCGCCATAAGACCTATCTGTGTCGGTGCGACGTAAAGCCCCTAGCAAAAAAAAATGTAAAACCACGGAAAACCTCCTTCAGGGCTGCCGACAGTGGCGTTCGAACCTACTATCTCCCGAATGCAAGCTCACAGCTAAGGAACCCTAATCGCACGGCCACTTGATCTGTAGTAGTGGATTTAGAAGCGGTGTAGAGTAAATCATCCAGTGAGTGAGACATAATCATTCTTTGTTGGGTTGGTTCTTTTATAACCAGAGGAAGGGTAGCAAGATATTGAGTGAGGGAAAAACCTCTCCTTCGCCCCCTGCCCTTCATATCATTCTGTGGTTTTCATCTGTCAATGTTTCAATTAGAGATCCTAAGGACTGTTCTGACATGTTGATTGTGACAGTTCTCCTATGAAGACCACTTGTCGCTGTTAATGAGAGATGTCGTGTTGTGTGCCCGGCAGCTCGCTGATCAATCACCCAGCGAACAGCCTGAAGGCACACAAGCCGCTGTGTGGGAGGAAGATGACAAGGACCTGCCAACGTTAGCAACACAAACCAGTTCGCAGTGTTTATTCTCTGTCCGTTTGCCTGCACTTCACTCAACCCAGATTCTGATAGCTATGAAATCATTCGGGATCTTAAAATTAATTTGATTGCCTTAGACGAAGAACCGCAAATGATATCCAATATTTCTATCTGAAGAAACAAAGCTTGCTTGTATTTTTATGGGACTGCTCAAATCGTGGTCGTAGCCATGAGATCTCGAGTATTAAGTGAATTCCAAACCACGCGGACATGTGGATTCATAAAATAAAAATAAAACACGTAATGACGGCAACTGCTACTTGGTGAGAAACCTACATCAGAATATCAGGTATAAATTTTACACTGGTATTGATAATAATGGGGAGGGTTCGTCCAGTGAGGGGATAATTAATTTGCTTTTTGTACAAGTTGCTTTACGTCGCACCGACACAGATAGGTCTTACGGCGACTATGGAACAGGAAAGGGTTAGCAGTGGGAAGGAAGTGGCCGTGGCCTTAATTAGCCCCAGCCTATGCCTGGCGTGAAATCGGTAAACCACGTAGACCAATCTTCAGGGCTACCGACATTGGGGTTCGAACCCACTATCTTACGAATACTGGATACTGGCCGCACTTAAGCGACTCCAGCTATCGAACACCATAATTTACTTAATTGCCAGTTACAAAACCAAACCAAATCAAACCCCATGGCACATCAGCTCCGAAAGACCTTGTCCTACCAAGCATCCGTTGCTGAGCCCGGAAGCCTGCAGATCACGAGGTGTCATGTGGTCAACACGACAAATTCTCACGGCCATGATTCCATCTCATCGTCAGATCGCTCCTCAAATGTATTCAAGTAGGCTGAGTGGACCTCGAAGCAGCCCTCAGATTCAGGTAAAAATTCCTGAAAATCGAACCAGAGGCGGCAGTTGAGAGTTACCATTCAGAATAAGTTAGCCAGTCTCATACTGAAAGGGTGTTGTCTCGTAATTACAGAATCTAAGTTGTATTACCGACTCATTCAAGGGTTTTAATTCTGGACTGAGGGATGGAAAGGGGTTCACCCAGGCTTCTGAGACCAATTGAGGTGCTGCTTGACAAGAGAGGCAATGATCCCGGTCAAGAAAAATCAAGTAATATATCTGACGAGGTTGTCATAAAACCCATGTGACACTCCAATATAGTTCGATTCCTGTCTAATGCATATGGATATATGAAACAAAAATCGCGTTCCTCGAATTGGATTCCACATATAATTGGAGGTCTTGTGGATGTGACCAGGATATCAGTAGTTACGTAAAACTAAAAGTTATCTTCTCCCCATGAAACCGGAGAACGGCCATCTTTGACATCAACGGACTGTACGTGCCGCGCGATAATCAAATCACGATATCATAGCAGTAATAAATATTAGTAATGAAGATAACGTTTTAGCATTTATTAATATAACAGGCATAAATCTCTTGAATTCAAATTATAATTGCAATTCGTTGTAATTTATTAGTGATAGGAGTATAACAAACGGAATTTTCTTATCTGTGAACATCATGCTTGTATTGTACCGGATGGAAGCCCCATCATTGGGCAGGGAATGAATAAACCGTAATTAAATAATATGAAAGTTCATTGATAGGTTTTCTGGGTGGGATTCTTAGAAGTTCTTGGACTTACGAAAGAGGAGCAGTGTTGCCAACTCAGCGGATTTTACGCTAAATTTGGCGGAACATAGAACATAGAATAATGAAATAAAGAAAGACTGTCGGCGGAGAAATATATCATTTAGCGGACAGCGGATTTTTTGGCGGAATTCTAGATTTATTACCGCGAAAATTAGTGTTTTATACATTTTACGTTCTTTTTGATTTGTACTCCAGTCTGTCTCCGAGCTATTCCGTATTTCTTGCCAGGAGCTAGCAGTCACATGAGGAAAACATGTTGTTTGGATTTGATGTTATGAGATCATAGTATTATAAAATTGTTATGCGTGGGGGAAAGGATACTTATCTCTTAGTTGACGAATGGCGACAGATAATGAAACTGTGAGATAGTAGCATTTATTTTATGCTACGAAGGAAGACCGTTTAATAAAATGCTCTGTCCTGTGTGTGGCTCTTGAGGTAGGGGATTCACCTAGTTTGCACCCGCCAGTAAAACGCCTACAAGTTTTACCTCGCTGGCTTCGAGGCAGGGGGTTAATCCCAGTAAAACTCACACATCAGGCGAGTGCAGACATTTACTTTTATTATTATTAGTATTATTATTAATTATTTACTATTATTGCTCATTTTCATTGCCATTACTTGAGACCGGATTTCTTGGCGGAATTTTAGCGGATCTTTAGTACAATTTAGCAGATCTTCAAAATATAAGTTGGCAACACTGAAGAGGAGGAACATAGAATAATGAAATAAAGAAAATCCAGGTTCGATTCCGGCTCAGTTCACTGGTATTTGAAGGTGCTTAAATACGTCAGCCTCGTGTCAGTAGATTTACTGGCACGTAAAAGAACTCCTGCGGGAAAAATCTACGGCACCTGGGCGTCTCCGAAAGCTGGCACAAAATAGTATTAACATTAAAAATTAATTAAGCTGGGCATTCCATTCGTTCTTAAGTGGAGGCACTTTCTTCTAAATTTAGCCTTCCATGTCACAATTAATAAGCCACCAGGGCAAACTTTAAAGTTGAGATGAATCTCCCTACTCCAGTGTTTTGGACAGTCATACGTACCTTTCTCAATAGTACTCATATTCATAGACTCAAAGTAAAACTCCAAGCTACAACTGCACTTAATATGGTTTGTAAGGCAATACTATAATGCCTGTTTGATTCCATTTAAATGCCATATAAAACCTGAAAAGTGCAAATTTTATTAATAAGATATGTTAACAGTCCATTTAGAATTTAAAATTACTTTATAGATAGTAATTTTGGATGTCGAAGACAGACTTATGTACTAGTTTATTATAATTTCCTTACAAAGATATTTGAGAATTCAGAAAAGTCAAGACCGGGCGAGTTGGTAGTGCGGTTAGGGTCGCGCAGCTGTGAGCTTACATCCGGGATATACTAGGTTAGAATCCACTGTCGGAAGCCCTGAAGATGGTTTTCCGTGGTTTCCCATTTCCACACCAGGCAAATGCTGGGGCTGTGCCTAAATCAAGGCCACGACCACTTCCTTCCAATTTTTAGGCCTTTCCTATCCCTTCGTCTCCATAAGACCTATCTGTGTCGGTGCGACGTAAAGCCACTAGCAAAACAAAAAGAAAAAGAAAAGTGAAGTCTTAGTAAAGGATGCCAACACGAATAAGAAATAAAAATGAAACAGCCTTAAGTAAATAAGGGTTTGAACCATCACTGCCCAGAGTAGCCACCATGCATAAGTTACTTCAAGCGCCCAAGTTCAAGCATTATAACTCTGTATTCACGAGAGGAACGAAAGTTCTCGCTTGGAGATATTATTGATGTGTTACAGCCGGCGGTGTTAAGCCTTTATTGAAAGCTATAACGGTAGTAGTTACTGCACATGGCGTAAGCTATCACATCTGCTCTACTGCGGTAAAGTGCCTCATATTATAAAATACTCTGAATAACACGTTCCTGTCTATTTTGATGTGACGAGACTGTACAAAATGGCTGTTAATTGACATGTCTGTAATTGGTCCTAACCTATTACGTTTTCTATGGTACTGCGCCGGCCTTTTCCTATCAAAATAAAATGGCCTCTTTGATCAATCAGATAGGCAATTCTCTACCGGCAGCTATAGCGGTGGACGTGGTTCGTACAGTACAATAACATTTTGCACAATTGATTAGAGAACTGGACTCCGCTCTACATAAAATAGTTTTTGAGATGGGACTCATTTACTGCCTATTGTACGGTTTTTACACTGTGCGAGGTCCGACTCGTTGGCTGAATGGTCAGCGTACTGGCCTTCGGTTCAGAGGGTCCCAGGTTCGATTCCCGGCCGGGTCGGAGATTTTAACCTTCATTGGCTCGGGGGCTAGGTGTTTGTGCTGTCCCCAACATCCCTGCAACTCACACACCACACAACACTGTCCCCCACCACAATAACACGCAGTTACCTACACATGGCAGATGCCGCCCACCCTCATCGGAGGATCTGCCTTACAAGGGCTGCACCCGGCTAGAAATAGGCACACGAAATTATTACACTGTGCGAGGAAACCTATATCATACAAAATTGCTGTAAGATGTTACGCATGATAGGTTTAAGAGATATTTAATTCCTGGCAAGTTGCATATGGTCCATCTCTGTGGTATAATGCTTAATGTGATTAGCTACCACCCATAGAGGCCCAGGTTCGACTCCCGGTTCTGCCACGAAATTCGAAAGGTGGTACGAGGGCTGGAACGTGGTCCACTCAGCCTCTGGAGTTCAACTGAGTAGGGAGGGTTTGATTCTCACCTCAGCCATCCTCAGGGTGGCTTTCCATGGTTTTCCACTTCTTCCCCAGCCAAATGCCTGGTTGATACCTAATTTAAGATCACTGCCGCTTCCTTCCCTCTTCTCTGTCAATCTTACGATTCCCCGCCCCACAAGGTCGCTGTTCAGTATAGCAGCTGAGACCGCCTGAGTGGGGTACTGGACCTCCTGCCCAGTTGTATCCCCCGACCTAACATGCCACGCTCCAGGACACTGCCCTTGAGGCGGTAGAGGTAGAATCCCACCCTGTGTACGAGGGAAAAATCGAGCCTGGAGGGTAAACAGATTAAGAAAGAAAGGAAATGTTACACGTGTTGGAGGAAAACAGTGGCAGCTATACCACCAGGTATATCACTAGGACGTGGACATCATGAAGTCCAACGTGGATAACAACAGCCACGGAAAACGATGTTTTACGTTCCGAATGAGATTATTATTATGATTTGATCTCATGCTTCGTGAAGGCATCCAGCCGTAAAACCACACCATATAATCAGTGTTGCCAACCCATAAATCTTTTCTTCGCTAAATTTTAGTTGGAAATCCGCTAAATTCCGCTAAATTTCGAACTGAAGCAAAATATCATATACCAGCTGTTTCAATAAAAGAGATTAACTCAACACTCACAAGTTTCAGAACAGGAGTTTATCATCTTCTCCTCCGCGCACTGTATGCTCTGAAACAGATGTGCTGAGTTGAGGTCCTGTGGTTTCATGTGAAGCCACATGGTACTATTCTTTTTCAAATAATATGCTGGCAGTTCACAGCAGCAAAGATCATACGGAAATTTTCAAATCTATTTCGAAATTATTTTCACTTTCATTACTGTTTTCATTGTTTTCGACAAGTGCGGAAAGAATTAATGTCAAACAACTTCGCATTTATAATGGACTGCCAATAGACGCACCGTCCGTATTTGACATCACTGGGAAGCTCAACCAACTAGTCTTTTAGAGTTTAATTATTTAACTACTCTTTATTACGAAATATTTGACTAGTTTTTAACCTTTTCTATCGATGTACGAAAAAGAACCTGATGTAAAAAAAAAAAAAATCCACGATATCAAACACGACACTACCCGGCTCATCGAGAGTACAGTAACGGTTGTAACAAATACTGTACTGACTGAGGCTGTGGGCCAGAGCTGGTCTAGAACACGAGTGGCAGTATGCAGCATAACATCAATACAACAGGGATAAGTTAGTAGACTAGTATGCCGTACTAAGTTCTATTTATTTCCCGCTGAAAATCGCTAAAAGAAGTTTGAAAATCCGTCAAAAAATCCGCTTTTTCGCTAAATGGAAAATTTTGGAAAATTTATCCGCTGATCCGTTTAAAAATCCGCCAAATTAGGCGGAAAATCCGCTGAGTTGGCAACACTGTATATAATTTCATCTCGCCTCATCCCCGTCTCTGTATTGTGACGTACCCACTTTGCCCACAGATGTATGACAAATTTATAACGTGGCGGGTCACTTTAATATTAAAATAAATAAATGATATGTCATTGTTTCTCCAGAAACAGTATCCCAAGGGCGCCAGTCTTCAAGCTTATGGCTTGAAAACAAAAGTAGATAATTAATAATAATAATAATAATAATAATAATAATAAATCAAAATACGTAATGAGACTCAAAAAACTCCCAGGGGTGAGGTGAACGGAACACAAATCATTAAGTACACTAACTTGGAATTTAAGGATCATTAATAATCATTTCATAAAATACAAATTAAAACAGCTATTTATTATGATGAAAACGTGACGTAACGGCGTATTAACGAAATCTGAACTTACGGAAGCAAAAGAAAAAGTGAATGAAATTAACTTTAAGAAAATGAACTGTTGCGCGAAGACTTGCAGTAACTTATGCCATAAGCTCACCAAATGTAGACTCTGTTGTCTTGAAGCTGAAGATGGGTGGATCTCTCGTACAGGCTGCCTCATCTGTTGTTGGATTCCAGTCCTACATCCACATTTCCTGTCTTTAACACTTCCTATTGTACTCCTTACATAAAGTCGTAATGAGTCCTAATTTTAAGTGCAAAACCACCATGGGTTATGTTCATGGAGAGAATACATTCGTATTCTTCCGTATTACAGAACAGTAGCGTAGCTAAATTCATAATAAAAGCTCTCTTCCCCTATACCAGTCAGAACCGGTCTCCCGTTGACTACCTCTCGTCATTGAGATAAGTCCCAATGAGAGTAACTTTTGAGTAGAATATACTCAGATGCGAAGTGAACTAAGTTAAAATCTTCTCCGATGTGTAGACGTAGAATCGTAGTAAGAGTATCTTCCAAGCGTGAGAATCAGAATCAGAATGTCCGAAACTCAATGTGAATCTGAATGTGAGACTGAATGAGAATGTTAGTGTCCTCTCCAGCCCTTGTCGGTGGTATATATTGGTTCAAAAGTCTCCTTCCATCAGCCATGTCACATGTTCCAGTAAGATTCGAGGTCTCATCCCTTCTCCCTTGTATTGCTGTGGATCCATCACGTTGCTTCGTTACGTTCATTCACATAGGCTGAACTATCCCGCTGAAATAAAGCGTCTCGAAGCTGAGTTTGAAAAGTGGGTGTTAATAATGTATCAACTGTCTTTTCATGAGGTGGAGAGGGTAAGGTCTCTCGTAACCTCGATGACGTACTTTTCCTGGAACTGGGCTGAAATTAGCCTGCTGACTCTGGTCATCTCACAACGGCTATTGGAAAATTTACTGCAAGTTATAAATATGCGTGATGTTGAAATACTTTACCCAATAATTTATTCGTTCAGAATACGTTATTGCCGCGATACAAAGAAATGAAATGATGATTGAAATGGATGATAAAAACCCTATATATATACATATTAATTTTAAAATGACCTATCAGTGATTAAATATATACATCTTATCAATTACATATATAGTTCAATAATTAAAAACATTCAGTGATGTCCCAAACATCACAGTATCAAGAAACGGGCCTAACGGGGTATACATACATATATCCATCTCATGCTTATTCTAGTACAGTACCTAGCTAGCGGGGTTTGTTACAGCTTGTCTCCTGGGGGCACAAAATAATCATCCTGTCTGCTTCAGGATGGAGACAGCAAGTTATTTGCGTGTCAAGTAGAAGTAAAAACGGTTGCAGTAGCAGTTACATTGGTGCAAAAGGTAATATACCTGTATGATTTTCTCGTTTCGTACAAAAAAGCGCTTTTATTGAACCTTGTGATGATAATTTATATTTATTGGGTTAGTCGAACTTGAAATTAAGTAAAATTAAGTAAGATTTTTCTATTTCGAATTAAGAATGAAAGAAAAACTTATCTCTGTAAGTCAGGTAAAAGCACCCGGAGAGGTGGAAGGTAAAAGTTTCCATTACTCGTAACAACCTCAGCATCCTGTGTGACAGAATAGACCACATTCTCGGAGCTATGGTTCAGTAGAACTCCCTTTCTCGGACGTTTCATCTACGGCTATAGTAAATATCTTCAGTCGATGGCTGTACATCCCAGAAAATACTCATTCCATAGGTATCGGCCATGAAAGAATACTATATCATTGTGATAGAGTTGTTAGCCACCCGCCAAGTCATTAAAGTGGTCCTCACTTCCATATGTACCGAGTGAGGGGCTGCGTGGTATGGGTCACCTGTCTGTCAGCTTATATTTGGGAGAGAGTGGGATCGAATCCCACTGCGGGCAGCCCTAAAGATCGTTTTCCGTGGTTTCCCGTTTTCACACCAGGAAAATTCTGGGCTGTACATTAAGTCCACGGTCGCTGCTGTCAATATGACGTAAAAGAAAATAAAGAAGGAAAACTTATGTAGGCTTAGTGACTCTTCAAACATATCTCTATCTCCACGAGTGGGAATTTTGTTTTTGAATCATTCGACTTCATGGTGAGGAATCGAACACGCTTCCTTTCACTTTGCAACCACGGCTTAGTACCCTACTTAAAATAAGGCTGACATGATTATTCTTGCTTCAAGGCACAAACATCGAGGTCATTGGTCCCTCGTTATAATATCGATAACGACACCACCACCACCACCACCACCACCACCACCAATAATTATGAAGACCCTCCGACGAGAGTGGGTGGTGTTTGCCATGTATGGAAAACCGCGTCTTCGTGTGGTGGAGGACTGTGCTTTTTGGGCGTAAAATACCTCGGCCGGTCGGGAATCTAACTGGGTGCCACGAGGAGCGAGTACCGAGATGAGCAATCAGCCATGGAGTGGAATAAAAAACAAAAGCAAATCAATGTCACCTCCGTACAGGCAATGAAGGCTCTTGGAAGGGTGGAAGGTAAAGGCTTCCACTATCCGTAACCTTGGCACTTGATGGGGTAGAGTGGTTAGCTCTACGCCCGGCCACCTTTGCCTCCAGGAATTAACCTGGTACTCATTTTTGGTGTAGGCTGAGTGAACCTCAGAGCCATGTGCACCTCCGGAAGTGGAAATCTCGTTTCTTAAATTTTACGACTTCCTGACGTGGACTCGAACCCTTCCGGGCGAACCGTGCACGCCTTTACCGCCTCGACCAGGCAGCCCCATGGAGTGGAACGCTACTTATTATTATTATTATTATTATTATTATTATTATTATTATTATTATTATTATTATTATTGGTAGGCCAAGGCCCTTCAAGGGCTGTAGTGCCATGGGGTTAGTTTGGTGGTTATATATTGGCCGGTCTGAGTGGCTCAGACTGTTAAGGCGCTGGCCTTCTAACCCCAACTTGGCAGGTTCGATCCTGGCTCAGATCGGTGGTATTTGAAGGTGCTCAAATGTAACAGCCTCGTGTCGGTAGATTTACTGGCACGTAAAATAACTCCTGTGGGACAAAATTCCGGTACCTTGGCGTTTCCGATGACCATAAAAGTAGTTAGTGGGACGTAAAGCAAATAAAATTAATTAATTAATTATTATTATTATTACATGGCCGTGTGCAGACATTTTGATTGGACGCCATTTAGGCTGTCTGCGTGAACATTTTGACGTTTGCTTTTACTCTGGCAGTGACCTGTAGCTGAGAACTTTGTTATAGTTGAAGTAATTTCTTAGGTTCTTCTGTCTTTCGAGACTAATTTAGGTTAAAATACAATTTAAAAATACCTGAAAGAAAGGAACATGAAAAACAGATTATACCTGAAAGAAGATGCCGTTAACAGAATGACATGTTTTGCTCTTGAAGGAGCATCATCAGATTCTATTAAATCACATACTTTTATTTTTTTTATTTTTTGAATATATGTTATAATTAGAATAGTTTACACAGGATTTTGATATTAATCGTTCTTAACAGTATTCTTCAGTTCTTAACAAATCAAAAAATCGAAGTGTGGTTTAGTCGAATATGACGATGTTCTTTCAAGAACGCATCCTGTCATTTTATTTTTAATTAACTTGTACCTTTACATTTTTCAGGTCTAGTCTGTCGATAAATATTTATTTCTTCGGGTACTTTTTTACATTTTATTTTATTCTGAATTAGTTTCGGCAGACTTAACGACCTAACTGTTCAAGACTATGGCTGGGTTTTAATTAATTCTGTCGCATAAACACCAAATGTCTCCTTTGTATACAAACACCATACGATATGGAGTGACTCACGGCCTATTTACTTCCATTCAGAAATCCAACTCCCAGTGCCAGGTTTAAACTCGTGGTGTTGGGATCCAGAGACCGACACTCCTTCTTTACGTCGCACGGACTGGTTTTATGGCGAAAGGCTAGGACTGGAGAAGAAGCAACCGAAGTCTCAATTGATTTGCCTGGTGTGGAAAATGGTAAAGCACGTAAAACCACCTTCAGGTCTGCCGGTCTTGAGGTTCGAACCTACAATCTCCCAAATTCAATCTCACAGCTACGATACCCGAAACACGCAGCCAACTTGCTCTCTAGGAGGCCAAGATTCTACCACTGATCCTCAGAGGGAGCTAAGATAGGTACAGAATGATATCATGAAATTATTTATGAATTGCAAATTAAGGATGGTAGAAGGACTAAAACAGTGAAAACTTTCTGTTGACACATCGCGGTTGAGCCTAGAAAAACCGCAATGTATATCTCAGCTTAGAACTCTGACCAGAAAGGTTCTGTCATCATTGCATGAGTCGACAAACTTGACCATGAAGAATTTTCATTCTAAGCGATCCAGGTCAGTATTTCTCCCCTCAACAATGTCACATAAGTCTTTCGAGGCGCAACGACGATATGAACATCAAACCTTCAGAGTCGTAAAATAAAGTCGTATCCTCATCCCCAGGCGGTGCAGCTCTTATCAGGTACACCCCCCAGTGGAGGTGAGCTGCATGTACCTATTCAACCACATACCACCTCTCCTGCCAATCTATTTTTTTTTTTTTGCTTTACGTCGCACCGACACAGATAGGTCTTATGGCGACGATGGGACAGGGAAGGGCTAGGAGTGGGAAGGAAGCGGCCGGGCCTTAATTAAGGTACAGCCCCAGAATTTGCCTGGTGTGAAAATGGGAAACCACGGAAAACCATTTTCAGGGCTGCCGACAGTGGGGTTCGAACCTACTATCTCCCGAATACTGGACACTGGCCGCACTTAGGCGACTGCAGCTATCGAGCTCGTTCCTGCCAATCTTAAAGTTCTGGCAGTACCGGGAATCGAACCTGCGCCCCCGTGGAGGCAGTTAATAGTTACGCTATAGAGGAAGACTTCATCGACATGAAGGTAACTATTTAACTTGAGTGAAAATAATCTGGGTAAAGTAGCTATAGGTAGGCTCTATTTAAAGGACCTATAAGTAAGAGTTCCCATATAGTCCTTGTTTTTTTGACGTAATGCAAACATTTCATTTAATGAAGATTTACAGGCATAAGGGTGGAGATAGAATATGCAGTTGTGAAGCACAAAAAATGTATAAGATCCACTTGGTTAACATCTTTCTCAACATCTGAACACTTCTAAGCTCTCCCTAGAATCTCTTGAAAAGGTTGGATCACAATGTCTGTGTTCGACCTCATTGGAAAGATTTAAGAAATACACTAAACAAATATTATTTTCGTTATAATAGTACTAATTTCCTATGGCTATTTTTTTTAGGCTGGTGCGACCCATGTAAGGCAGACCATCAAACGAAGGTGGGCGGCATTTGTCGTGTATGGGAACTGCGTGTTTCTTGTAGTGGAGGATAGTGTTGTGTGAGTTGCAGGACTGTGGCCCTGGACAGGGGGAAGTAACCGTTTAACCTTAATATTTCCGACCGGGCCTGGAATCGAACCCGGGGCCTTCTGACCCGAAGGTGACCCATGGAGCCGGACATTAGTACTTGTTAAACCAACTTTCCCAAAAGGGAACACTGGATAATATTCTCTCCTCAACCTTCCATGCCAAACATATTTGGTCGAGAAAGTGTGTGGTATATTGCATCAGTTTCGTCGAAACATGCCGTAACTTATCTTCCTTTTTCGGTGAGAAATATGTTGATCTAGACTATGCTATTTCCTATTTTAGATTACGGCGCTGTAATTCAGAACGCCTGTCTGCGTTCTGTCCTCGGTATTCGTAAAGACTGTCATGTAACATCTTACTACAAAGCCTCAGAGTGGTTGAAGCACAGGGATAGACGATCATACTCAGCTGCTTGCTTACTGCTGAGGATTTTAAAATCTAATGTTCCCTCATATTTGATCAAGTGCATGATCTGGACAACAGGTTTACAGCTAACACCCTTCATATTCCACAACACCGTGCGGTGATGTGCAGTAAGTCGTTTATTGTCACTACCTCTCAATTATACAATGACCTTAAACTCTATGAAATACAGCAAAATAATGCCAAAACTAAGAAAAATACCGCTATCTTTACACTTATTAGTTAAATATTCATCATCATCATCTCTTTACCCTCCAGGTTCGGTTTTACCCTCGGACTCAGCGAGGGATCCCACCTCTACCGCCTCAAGGGCAGTGTCCTGGAGCTTCAGACTCTTGGTCGTGGGATACAACTGGGGAGAATGACCAGTACCTCGCCCAGGCGGCCTCACCTGCTATGCTGAACAGGGGCCTTGTGGAGGGATGGGATGATCGGATGGGATAGGCAAGGAAGAGGGAAGGAAGCGGCCGTGGCCTTAAGTTAGGTACCATCCCGGCATTCGCCTGGAGGAGAAGTGGGAAACCACGGAAAACCACTTCGAGGATGGCTGGGGTGGGAATCGAACCCACCTCTACTCAGTTGACCTCCCGAGGCTGAGTGGACCCCGTTCCAGCCCTCGTACCACTTTTCAAATTTCGTGGCAGAGCCGGGAATCGAACCCGGACCTCCGGGGGTGGCAGCTAATCACGCTAACCACTACACCACAGAGGCGGACATTAGTTAAATATTACGAAATAATATTATCTCCTAGATACATTTTATAGGTTTAATTTTATCCTTAATTTATCCTCGGCATTAAAATGTACCTTAGGTTTCACTTACGTATTCTCTTCCTTGTTAGTCTAGTCTATGTTTCTGAAATGGCAAAAGTAATACTGCAATACCCTTGATGTTTAGTTTTTAATTTTTTTAATCCTCGGTAGCAAAATGTATCTTACTCTCTTTTATGTAGTCTTGTTATTAAATTATGTATATTAACTGATACATTTAAGTTACAGTGGCAGTAATTAACTTTAAAGAAATATATTTCTCTTTCTATACTTCAGTCTCACATGCTTACTCACGTGATATTCCGTCTCTTGAACCGATTACGTCCATCAATTCCGATGATTCTTTAATGTGATCCAGAGGGAAAAGAAATGAGTATCAGAACCCAGAAAAATGAAAGAGAACATCAAGTAGAACAGAGGTCTGATTGGCCGAGTGAGTTCAAGTACCGCGGTAACATAATTATAGAAGTAAGGCGGAAATTAAGGAATAAATAGTGCGGAAAAACTGACCTGTTTCAAGTAAGGAAACGTCTAATTGAGTTTCTTGTCTGAGGAGCGGGGAACTGCGGACGTGAGGAGAGAAGACTGCGGCCTTTCGAAATGTGGCCGCGGCTTGCGGTGGGAAGAAGTCGAATGAAAGAGTAAGAAATGAAAGGGTTTAGAAACTCACAAGAAACTGTGGTCCTAAGAAAGAAATTCCACTGGGCACTACGTAATGAGGAGTGGTGTTGAAAAGTGAATTTCACTGAGAGAGTGACGCTGTGAGAAAAGGAATACGCTGGCAGTGGCAGGCTGGAAGGTCAACTCTAATATAAAAATGAGGCTTCGAACATAACGATGAACCTGATTTTCTAGAAAAACTGGTATTTTGTGTCGGACAAAACTAATTAGACGACTATTTGATAAGCAGTTTTAAATCTATTAACGTCGGAACAGATATAATACACTGAGTCTATTTTTGACATGTTAACTTAAACTTATAATTACACATGGACCCTAACTTGATTCTAGCAGTGTTACGAAAGTTGTAGTATTTTCGAACGTGTATAGCACCCTTTCGTCCACCGCTGTGATGTAGTAGTTAGTATGAATCCCGGCTCTGTCATAATATTTGAAAAGTTGTACAAGGACTGGAACGGAATCCACTCAGCCTCGGGAGGTTAGCTAAGTATAGGGGGTTCGATTCCCACCTCAGCCATCCTTCAAATTTTTTTTCGTGGTTTCCCCGGGATGGTGCCTAAAAGGCTACGGCCGCTTCCTTCCCTTTTCCTTGCCTATCCCTTCAAATCTTCCCATCCTCCACAAGGCTCCTGTTCAGCACACGAGGGCAAGCCGCCTGGGCGAGGCACTGGTCCTGCGCCACAGTTGTACCTCCGAAACATATGTTTCACGCTCCAGGGCACTGCTATTGAGGTGGTAGAGGTGGGATTCCTCGCTGAGTCCGGGTGAAAACCACCTCCAGAGCGTAAACGAATTATCTATCTTCTGTCTATCTTAATATGTTTACCCTCCAGGGTTGGCTTTTCCTTCGGACTCAGCGAGGGATCCCACCTCTACCGCCTCAAGGACAGTATCCTGGAGATTCAGACTTTGGGTCGGAGGATAGAACTGGGGAGAATGAACAGTACCTCGCCCAGGCGACCTCACCTGCTATGGTGAACAGGGTCCATGTGGAGGGATGGGAAGATTCGAAGGTAGGAAGCGGCCTTGGCCTTAAGTGAGGTACCATCCCGGCATTTGTCTGGAGGAGAAGTGGGAAACCATTGAAAACCACTTCCAGGATGGCTGATGTGGGAATCGAACCCACCTCTACTCAGTTGACCTCCCGAGGTTGAGTGGACCCCGTTCCAGCCCTCGTACGACTTTTCAAATTTCGTGGCAGAGCCGGGAATCGAACCCGAACCTGCGGGGGTGGCAGCTAATCACGCTAACCACTACACCACAGAGGCGGACGTAAACGAATTAAATAAATAATTGTATAGCTCCCTTTCACTTATAGTTGATCCCAAAGGAACAAATGGCTTTCTACACAGCCATGGTATCACAATTTATACAGAAAACGTTCGTCCGGTTTAATATTTGTTAGACAAAGAGAAAGTTGGAGTACGAAAATATCTGGTCCAAAATTTTGAATTTGAAAACATAGAGAAACTAGTGGGATGTTAAATTGAAGTTCCTACGACCCTCTTTCATCATCAGTGTTCAAAAGCAAAAATGTAGAACTTTTTGTTGTAAACGATTACATTCGAAAGAACATGACAGAGTTGTTTAATTATCTGATGAAACTACATATTATAGACATAAGATAATTCTTCCTCGTTAAAAGTCGAGATTTTCTTTCTTCGTAAGACGCGAAGCGAAGTTTTCTGCCAAACGTAAAGAATTTCAAATCTCGGGAATAGAACTTTCTTTCGGCGGTTAAGCCGTGTGCGTTTGTAGAGTTTGCAAGACTCTGCTTAGCAGTGGCAGGCCAACTGCGTGGCCCCGCCGTGTTAGCAAATACGGATTGATAACCTGCTAAAGGTTAAAAACTGGTTCTATTCCAGAGATTTTCAGATCTCCGGCCGTGAAAATCATTTTAGTAAAGAATTTATCGCTGTTTTCTCGACACGGCATAAGCCCAAAAGCCTACATCATGTCTACAAGTACGGGCCATGAAAGTATTAAAGTTAACAAGCTACATAATGTTGGAACTAGTGATAAATAGTATGAAAATTAGAGAAACATAGAGATTATTCACACCAATCACAGACTGGGATGTAAAAATCTTCACACTTGTAATAATAATAATAATAATAATAATAATAATAATAATAATAATGTTATTTGTTTTACGTCCCACTAACTACTCTTTTACGGTTTTCGGAGACGCCAAGGTGCCGGAATTTAGTCACCGCAGGAGTGTTTTTGCGTGCCAGTAAATCTACCGACACGAGGCTGACGTATATGAGCACCTTCAAATACCACCGGACTGAGCCAGGATCGAACCTGCCAAGTTGGGGTCAGAAGGCCAGCGCCTTAACCGTCTGAGCCACTCAGCCCGGCTTTCACACTTGTGATATTTGGTTTCAACTTCAGGTACACTAATGAGTGTCCCTGTTTTCCCTGTACCCCCTGTGAGTGGGGGACACAGACGAAGAATGCACTCACGGTATTACCTGCCTGTCGTAAGAGGCGACTGAAAGGGGCGACCAAGGGATGGTGATTTTAGAACCGTGAGACTACTTGCGATTACTACTACTATGTGACGAACACCATAGATCTACGTTACCTATTAGTAGCATCCTTATGTGAGGAACACAACGGGACTGGTCGTTGTTTGTGGTCAGTACTATCGTGTGTATTCCACCGAGGCAGGGTGGGGGGGGGGGAGGCATTCGGCTGCGTGGACAAAGATCCATGTGCCGTAACGCTGCACTGGAATGTATCTGTTCCCCTGTGTTCAGAATGGGTCTGCGCTTTCTATGAGTAGTACCATTTTCTCAGTCCATGTTTCTACGTTGCCCATGATTAGTACCACTATGTGTCCGGTTCCGTGACTAAATGGTTAGCCTGCTGGCCTTTGGTCACAGGGTCCCGGGTTCGATTCCAGGCAAGGTCGGGAATTTTAACCATCAGTGGTTAATTTCCAAAGCACGGGGGCTGGGATTATGTGTTGTCTTCATCATCATTTTCATCCTCATCACGACGCGCAGGTCGCTTACGGGAGTCAAATCAAAGACCTGCACTTGGCGAGCCGAACCCGTCCTGGGATCTCCCGGCACTAAAAGCCATACGGCATTTCATTATTTTTATTACCACTATGTGAAGAAAATCAAGGCTCTGCGTTACCTGACAGTAGTTCCATTATGTGAAGAACACCATGAGATTTGTTGCATGTGGGCGTTTTCATAATGTATCATACACCGTGGGTCTGCAGTGTCTATTATTAAAGCCACTATGTAAGAAACACCACGAGTATACGTGGCCTGTGATTAATTCCACTAAGTGAGGAACACCACGGGAATACCGGCGGCACCCGTAATTAGTCCCACTATGTGAGGAAAAAAAGGGGTCTGCGTTGCTTGTGAGTAGCAGCCTTATGTGCGAAACACCATGGGTTTCTGTTACTTGTGAGTGGTGACATTGTGTTTGACGTATTATGGGTCCACATTGCCTGTGATTAATAACTTACCACCATGCCAGAGCCAACGGCCGTAGCCGTGTTGAAACACCGGATCCCGTGAGATCTCCGAAGTTAAGCAACATTGGGCGTGGTCAGAAGTTGGATGGGTTGCCACGCGCTGTTGGTGGGGGGTAAGGGAATGGAGGAGCGGAAAGGAACTGGCCACCGTACCGCACGTAAACTCCAGCTCAGGAACACCTCTGCGGAGGTTCGGACCTGCCTTCGGGCAGAATAACCCTTACCTTACCATGCCAGACGCACCATCAGTCTACGTTACCTATGGTTAGTACCACTACAGGAGGAACACCATGGTTATACTTTGCCAGTGATTTGTACCATTATGCGGGGAGGGTAACCTGGATTTTTGACCCCTTTATGTAATAAGCATCATCCCCGTAATTTAGGCATTGGTTTTTTTCTTTCACTACCGTTCCTTCATCAACATTTGTTTTAGATCTAGTCATTGGATATATTTTGAATTTTCAATTTTCATTTTGTTGCATCTTGTACCATTAGGAGCCGAAGACTTAGCTGTTAAGTCCATTTATACCACAATCATCATCATCATCATCATCATCAATGTTTTCCCTGATTTGTAAGCATCAATTAACTTGGTTAATACGTAAATTGGATGTTTTAACGGTCTTCAAAATAACCCGCCTGGTGACTGTGATCGTTAAGGTGTTAAGTCATTCACGGTATGAGACCGTGGCTAGCCGATTCGAGTCCCATTCATGGAAAAATATCACCATCAGAATTTCGGTCCAAAGTGTAGGAGAGTGGTGGTATACAATATCTAATCACTACATTGCGTGCCAAATTCCTGGATTGAGTTCCAAACTTCTCCGGAGTATGGAGTGAGGGCATGTAACGCAGTTTATAATGATTCGTCCGTCGGCTGGTGACATTAAGCCTTGGAATTCCCCCTTTGTGTTATTCAATAGAAGTAGGCTATGTGCCGATACCGGGTTCTACCCTCTCCCTCCCTCACTTTCATCACCATCATGTAATACCCAGACACAAAGATCTGGATGAACCGAACAGGTCCTCGGACATCCCCGTCACTAAAAGCCGTACGACAATATACAACCTTCACATGTTAGACCATGGAGAAACCAAGCAAAAATAGTCATCACCATGCAGACCATGAAGGCTTTTGCAGGAGTGGAAGGTAAACTCGGCATTAAGTAGAGAGACTGATTAGCTCTATGCCTGGCCAGGTTTTCCCCCAGGAATTAACATGATACTCATGATACTGAACCTTGGTCCATGCGCCGTTCCAGAAATGCAAACTTCGTTTCTTAATTTTTCGGCTTCTTTTTTACAATCTGCTTTGTGTTGCACCGACACAGATGGGTCATATTGCGACGATAGGATAGGAAAGGGCTAGGAATGGGAAGGAAGCGACCGTGGCCTTAAATAATATTCAGCCCCAGCATTTTCATGGTGTCAAAACTGAAAAAAACCACGGAAAGCCATCTTCATGGCTGCCGGCAGGAGTGTTCGAACCCACTGTCTCCCGAATTCAAGCTGACAGTTACATGACCGAAACCGCACAATCACTTGCTCGGCTTTCTCAAATTACTGATGCAGAATCGAACCCTCGTTCTTCCTGGTGAACCAAATACGCCTTTACTACCTCGACCAGGCGACTCCTGTTAGAGGATGAACAGGTTATTAAACGTTCAGGTCTGGAGACCAACACAGATGTTAGATACCCCAGTAAAGATTAACATATTAGAAACAATAGGCTTTGTTAATAATATCAGTGTTGCGTTAAACTTTATAACACTCCTGGTAGAAGCGCACTGTAGTTTTCCTGATTTCAAAAAGTCTTATTATCTTATTGGTCAGTCTTCCCGGGTCCATTCTGTAGATATGTCCGAAGAAAATGTCTCTCTTCTTCCGGATGGTATCTGATATTTATTCCATCTTGAGATATAATCCTTAGTTTCTTGTCTTTCTGTATGATCCATTCTCTGTTCTTTGTGGTCCCAGTATCTTGCTCAGAATCTTTCTCTCCACTAGTTCCAACTTCTTTACCAATCCTGTTTTAATCAGTTTCAAATTTTCAGCTGCATACACAGCCCCTGGCGGATCACGGTCTGGTAGTGTCCAAGTTTTGCATTGATGGAGATATTATTCTTGTTAGTTTACATGCCAAGTTAATCTTCTTGATTCTCGATAACAGTGCCTCACTTACTGACTAGTTATTGTCTATCTATTCCTCCAGATATGTGAAATTTTCTACTTTCTGAATCCTTTCCCTCTCAACTGCCATCCATCCGGGTGGCGTTTTGATGTTGGTCATGTAATGTATATTCTCTAAGGAGATCCGTAGGTCTGCCTTACTTGCTTCTTCCTGGAGTTGGTTCTGGTTTTATGCCTCCTCTGTTGACTCTGACAGAACCACAATGCCATCCGCAAAGGCTAAACATTCAACTCCAATTCCTTTGATATTGCATCCCATGCGTATCCCTTGTATTTTGCGGCGCCACTCTCTAACGACTCTGATCACTCTCTAATCAACAACACAATTGAATACAAGGGAAGATAGTCCATCTCCCTATCTGACCCCTGTTTACATCCCAAAGGATTCCGATAGGATTGCTCTGAACTTGACCTTGGATGTTGTGCCAGTCGCTGTTTGTTTAATGAGTTCTCTCGTCTTCCCAAGTAATATTACGAAATCAAATACTTTTAAAATTGGCTTTACGTCGCACCGAAACAGATCGATCTTATGGCGACGATGGGATAGGAAAGTGCTAGGCCTGGTCAAAATATAGTTAGTGGGAAGTGAAAACAATAATATTATTATATTCCAGTAGAACCTCATCGGATGATGTCATAGCAGTGCGAAATTACTCTTATTTCTAATATAATGCGTGGAGTAGGCCTATACAGAAAAGTTTCAACCGTGCCATTGTGAATTCTTATAGTAATTTAGTCCGATTCCCTGGCTGAATGGCCGGCGCATGGCCTTCAGTTCAAGGAATCCCGGGCTCGACTCCCAGCCTGGCACGGGATTTTAACTACGTGTGGTTGTTTCCTCTAGATCGGGGCATAGGGGTTTATTTTAATTTTAATGCACTTACTTCTACGTACAGACGACACGCCACACTATCAACCACCATAGAAACACTTAATATTACATCGTAAGGGCACCGGGAGTTTGGAGGTTCGTTTAGGGTCGCGCGGCTGTGAGCTCGCATTCAAGAGATAGTGGGTTCGAATCCCACTGTCGGCAGTCCTGAAGATGGTTTTGTGGTTTTCCATTTTCACATCACGTAAATGCTGGGGCTGTACCTTAATTAAGGTCAAGGCCGCTTCCTTCTAACTCCTAGGCCTTTCCTGTCCCATCGTCGCCACAGGATCTATCTGTGTCGGTCCGACGTAAAGCCACTAGAAAGAAAAGAACATCGTAAGGGCATTTGACCGAAAAACTGGGACAAATAAACATAAAGTGTCGACCACATTAAATTGCCTAAGAGGTCAAGTGGAAATAATAATAATAATAGTAATAATAATAATAATAATAATAATAATAATAATAATAATAATAATAATAACGCATGGCGACCGAAGGGGCCTGGTGGAGGTCTTTCGAGTTGACGTCGTATAGGTGACCTACGCGTCTGTGAGGATGGGGCCCTACCTGAGATGAATACAATGCAGAAACGAGGCTACGGAATTAACTAACGAAGGTTAAAATCTGCTACCCGACCTGGAATCGAACCCCGGAGCCCTTACACCAAAGGCCAGCTTCTAACCATTTAGCCATGGAGCCGGAAATAATAATAATAATAATAATAATAATAATAATAATAATAATAATAATAATAATAATAATAATAATAATAATAATAATAATAATAATAATAATAATAATAATAATGTACTTCAGTATTCAGTGAAATGAATTACTGTAACACGAAAACGTTAATTGAAAGAGGGTGGATTGTGATATAATTTCACAATCTTCAGTTCACATTTAGACTCACTTTGCCCGCATTCAACTTCTCGTGCTCGAAGCGCAGCTGCTCTTCCGAAACAATCCTGCTTCTATGTGGTAAATGTGGACCACTTCATGTTGCGGCCTCATTTATCACATGGGAGCGAAGAACTGCGTTCTCTGTTAGAAGTGAACATCTCCGGTATAGTCCGGGACACAGCCAGATGTATCCTCCAAGAGACTGCCCTCACGAAATATCTCAGGGGAGTAACATTGAGTAGCCTCAAACTGCTTTCAGTTCTATTACACTCTGATAGTAATTTCTAAACATTTTACCATTCATTTTTAAAACACACGTTTTAAAAATAATACTTATAGTTTCATTTAACGAACGAGTGGAGTGTCCGCGCCTGCTAACGTATTACGGCGTGAGTTCGAATCCCATCGTCAGCTGTCTCAGTTTCCCATTTTCACTTCAATTGCCTGGAGAGTTGCAATTCATAGCCTACTGCGATTCCTTCCACATCTTTATTCTTTTCGTTCACCATCCTTCATCTCACCTTCATTAGCTCCTCAGCTGAGGTTTGCGTCAGGAAGGGCACCCGGCCGAAAAATCACGCAAAGTAACAAAATAAAGTCACTTTACTTCATCCCTCACTCCGCATCCAGAAATGAGACTGAAGAGTAGACAAACACTTTCGTTCAATACCTATTTTAACATAAAACTACCGACCGATTTGGTAGTGTACTTATGGGTGCGCAACTGTGACCTTGCATCCGGAAGATAGTGGCTTCGGTCCCCACTGTCAGCAGCTCTGAAAATGGTTTTCCGTGGTTTACCATGTTCACACCAGACAAATGCTGGGAGTGTACTTTAAACAAGGCCACGGCCACTTCCTTCCCACTCCTACGCCTTTCCTATCCCATAGTCAGCACAAGACATATGAGTCGGTGGGAAGTAAAGCAGATTGTAAAAAAAACACATAAAACAAGTAAATTCGTGCGATGTTTTTCCCACTTCGCCCGGATGAGCGATACGAAGTTTGTGCATGTTAATTCCTCAGCCCGAAGACTGGTTGCGTCCTCAACAGCTCCACCATTAGCTGTCATAGATGGCCTAGACATTACAGAAGAGACGAACTAGGGAAATGAGAAGTGAAGTAGTTTCCCGTTGCTTTCGTTAATGAGCCAGAAGTTGTTATTTCATATCAGTCTGCCAAGTCCACTGAAATGCCTGCACCAACCGAACCTATGAGCAACATTTTCACACCATTCATGGCAGGGACTGGCTGCATAAGGAATGACATTACTAGCATCGCTCATACCTCAGTCACTTTCATATTGTCAAGACCAAGGATAAGACTGTGACAGATCAATGAAAGTAACAAAGCTGCTCTAGCCCAAGCCAGAAGACATAGTACACTGTAAACATTAGGTCTCGCCAGCAAAAGCATATTCGAAAGTTATTAGCCGCCTAATTCGGGAAAAGAAAATCCCACCTGAATTTTTAGTACCATCGGTGAAATCTAAAAATTCCTGGAAAAGTTTGGAATTACTTTTTCTAAATAAAATATGATGTATTTAAGGGCAGGAAATCCGAACATGAACCTGATGGGAATTCTTCTCCAGTTTCCGCTACACTTACAGGCTCGTATATCCCGAAAGAGTAAAGCCACAAACCCGGATTTAGGCTTGATATATTGTATATGCCTTGGGGAGGTCTCTAACAGTGTCTATTTTGATAAAAGTGTGATTGGCAGAGAAGCTGTGTACCTTAAACTGAAATGTGTTTTCTGGCGTGTTGTTTTCTCCTTTCCCCCTATTCATTTCTTTTAGTCAAAATATTTATTAGATCATAATAGTATCTAAATGGAGAGCCTCCGTGGGTCAGGTGGCAGCGCGTTGGCCTCTCAACGCTGGGTTCCGTGGTTCATATCTTGGTCACTCAATGTGAGATTTGTGCTGGACAAAGCGGAGGCGGGACAGATTTTTCTCCGGGTACTCCGGGTTTGCCTGTAATCTTCCATTCCAGCAACATTCTCTACTATCATTCCATTTCATCTGTCAGTCATTAATGATTGCCCCAGAGAAGTGCGACAGGCTTCGGCAGCCGGCACAATTCCCATCCTCGCCGCAAGATAGGGGACTCGTTCATTCCATCCCTGACCCGGTCACTGACTGGAAAACAGGTTGTAGGTTTTCATTTTAATTAGTATCTAAGTAATCAAACAGGAGTGAAAACTTACCATTTATATTGTTACGAATACAACTCCATATGTCTTATTATTCTAATTTATCTCAAGATGACCCCATAAATGTACACACACACGCGCGCGCGCGCGCACAGAGGGAGAGAACTCTATTCAGTCATGAGTGGCCACACTTACTAATTGCTGCTTATTTACAATACTCTCACAGCAAGACTACAGCCGGACAGTCTTCGTCTGAAAGAATCTCCAATCCTATTTGATAGGCCTTTCACTTGTGTTCACAAATTCAGCCACCCCTCACAGCAGGTGCATGTAGTCAGCTAGGTTTGAACACAGGACTACGAGCAACGCAACACACGATGACTGTTCGTTGGTTCGACTCCATGAATTTACACAGCCATACACAAAGAACAACTCAAGGGGAACAGTTAAACAGTGTTAAAGTGCAGAGCACTATTCCTCGAAACAACAACCATTAACACTGTTCTGATTACATTCACGATGGCTGGTTCCATGGCGGTCCTCAGACTACGGAAGTACACAAACACGCATAGTACTCTAAGGCAATTCAGTCTTCCGTCCCGTACGCCGTCCACAGTCCAGCTACTCACTGGACACTCCGACATGACGGCCACAACTCCTTGTTTTGATCTCGGTGGGACACCAGCAACAGCCAACTTCTCTGGTGCTTGGTAGTGTGGTGTGTTGTCTGAATATGAAGAGGAGAGTGTTAGGACAAACACAAACAACCATTCCCCGACCCAGAAGAATTAATCAGACGCGATTAAATCTCCAACCCGGCCGAAAATCGAACCCGGGACCCTCTAAACCAAATGCCTCAATGCTGACCATTTAGTCAAGGAGTCGGACTTAGGACAGTCATGGTATCCTACAAATGAACGGACATTCTTATCATCTGTATCAGAACATGACATTAGTTTCTTCCGAAACTGTAAACTTTCACCTCCATCCTGTTTTTCGCTAGTTGCTTTACGTCGCACCGACACAGATAGGTCTTATGGCGACGATGGGACGGAAAAGGGCTGGGAGTTGGAAGGAAGCGGTCGTGGCTTTAATTAAGGTACAGCCCCAGCATTTGCCTCATGTGAAAATGGGAAAACACGGGAAACCACTTTTAGGGCTGCCGACAGTGAGGTTTGAACCTACTCTCTCCCGAATACTGGATACTGGCCGCATTTAAGCGACTGCAGCTATCGAGCTCGGTCCATCCTATTTTATGACTGGGTGCACAGCGATATGTTGCTATGATGGTATTTACTTCACAAAGCTGCATAGATAGTATTAAATTTATTTTTTTTTTTTTTTTTGCATGTGCATTTCTGTGTTGACAACTACAAGTTTAGTTACGAATAGTGGCGTCAATTATAGTCCTAGTAGAGGTTATACGGTCTATGGTGAATTGTCGATAGTTTCATGATAGCATATTCGAGTTTTTTTATGAAACCTTTATGTATTTCGAAGCCTATGGGTCTCAGAGCATCTGTTATTGTCCTGACTTTATGGAGTTCTCTGTAGAAAAAAAATCCCTAAGTAATGATAATACGAGATATCGCAAATCGTTTGAGTGAATCACTATCAAACCTGATGATGCATTGCAGGAGGTTTATGATGTTATTTGTCCCATTAGACTGAGGTGAAAAATGTGGATACAGACCATGAATTTGTACGCTAATTATGTTTATTCCATGTCCGAGTGAGTTTTCACGTTCAATTCTTACCGCACTATATATCTAGTGGTGCGGGAGCTTGACATCTTTGGTGAAGATATTTATACCACAACAAATTTCCAATAGTGTAGCGTGGAAAAGTTATTCATGCGACCTTTCATTTCAGATTATTTTTTCTCCATGTAGTGTGCTGTCTAGTTCGACATCAAGATTTCACTGATCTATTCCGGGAAGTTACACAAGCCTTTTCTGTAGCTCATCGAGCAATTCTCTCCTACTTCTCCCTATATCAGCTTGCGGTACTGGTGAAAGTCCTGTATTTAGGGAATTATATCTGCATAATTGTAGTCCTTATAAAAGTAAGGAGAGGAGATGTATTTTATGTCGTCTGAATGCTCGAGGCTAATTTTCCTACCCTTTTCACTTGTCCTTCTGAAAATTTTACCTAATAGAAGGTTGATGACCATCATGCAGTATTCTTTCTCTAACTGGCATGCTAAGTCCCCTTCACGTTGACGGTCAGCCGAACACTGTGGCGAATGCTGAACGACCTTTCATCAAATGAAGGAGCAGCTCGGTAATGGGAATTCCTGTCAATTCCTTGACGTTGTCTAGCCACGATGTTCTCCTCTGTCCGACATTTCCTTGACTTGGTATTTTGTAAAATCTGTTGTAAGGTTTGTTTAAAGATTATTCCTCATTCTATGGCCAATGTAAGATATTTTGCGGCCTTTAATGCATCATATGAGATCAGACCGATATTTATGTTTCTAAGTACTTTCAGATTTTTTACTAGGTAAATCTACATTTGGAAAACTTGCATACATTTTAGTAAGTGAGGAAAAAACCCACAATCTGTTTTCCAGTCAGTGACTGGGTCAAGGATGGAATGAATGAAGTCCCATGTCGCGGCGAGGATAGGAATTGTACCGGCTGTCGAAACCTGCCGCACTTCTCTGGGGGAAATGGGGAAATGATTAATGACTGAGAGATGAAATGATATTGGAGAGTGTTGCTGGAATGAAAGATGACAGGGAAAACCGGAGTACCCGTAGAGAAACCTGTCCCACCTCCGCTTTGTCCAGCACAAATCTTACATGGAGATACCGGTATTTGAACTACGCAACCCAGCGGTGAGAGGCCGACGCGCTGCTGTCTGAGCCACGGTGGCTTCTTTTAGTAAGCGAGAATATGACCGAAATATTTTATTGCATTTTCTGTAGGTTACGATTTTGTATGATGTCCCGCCAAGAAGGAGTACCACCTCGTTTTTAACGCGGTCTACCAATTTGATCTTTAGATTTCTGTTAAATTACATTCGCATTTTAAAATCTTGCAGCCGGTTAATTGCGAAGCCTTAGTGTCCAGCTTCGGATGGCTACGTAGTTCCTCTTTTCATAGGAATAGGATATCATAGTAACTCTCCGCCAAGGAGCACGCGATTTGAGCCCTTCCCAATTGTAAGTAGATATTTTAAACGTAAGGTCGTGTCTTTATGATTAGTATAACCCTTTATAGGTTGCTGGTAAATATACTTACCACTTGAGGTATTGGGTAAAAATGTCCAGAATGTAATAGCTCACCCTAAGCGACCTTAACTGCCTGCTTCCTAGTCTAGTAATACTCTTTGGTAAAAAAAATATGTACATTACTTTTAAAAATCGCGCTTCACGGCCACTTGAATAGTTGCATTTCCGAACTTAGTACATATGTTTAACAGAGAGCCACTTGAACTTCGCTCGTGTTACGCACTGTGGAGAGTATCATCAGTAAAGTGGTACATACCTAAATTTATCAGTGCACACTCCGGGTGAAAAACTATCCTATAATTATCAGTGCACACCCCTGGTGAAAAACTGTCCTATATTTATCAGTGCACACCCCTGGTGAAAAACTATCCTATATTTATCAGTACACACTCCTGGTGAAAAACTATCCTATATTTATCAGTACACACTCCGGGTGAAAAACTATCCTATATTTATCAGTGCACACCCCTGGTGAAAAACTATCCTATATTTATCAGTACACACTCCTGGTGAAAAACTATCCTATATTTATCAGTACACACTCCGGGTGAAAAACTATCCTATATTTATCAGTGCACACTCCGGGTGAAAAACTATCCTATATTTATCAGTGCACACCCCTGGTGAAAAACTATCCTATATTTATCAGTGCACACTCCGGGTGAAAAACTATCCTATATTTATCAGTGCACACCCCTGGTGAAAAACTATCCTATATTTATCAGTGCACACCCCTGGTGAAAAACTCCTATATTTATCAGTACACACTCCGGGTGAAAAACTATCCTATATTTATCAGTACACACTCCGGGTGAAAAACTATCCTATATTTATCAGTGCGCATCGCTGGTGTAAAACTATCCTATATTTATCAGTGCACACTCCGGGTGAAAAACTATCCTATATTTATCAGTGCACACTCCGGGTGAAAAAATATCCTAAACGCTCTCTGGTAAAACTACTTTCACATCCCGTATCTCATCAAAAACAATGAATTGACTCAGATTTTGGTGATAACCTAAACAATAGCTCCCAGTGATATGATATTTAACTAAATAAGATATGTTTATGTGCCGTAGAGATTTTCCCTCTAAAGGAATAAAATGGAGGTCACATGTCTGTTATCGTAATATCAATAATCACGTAAATACACTGTCCTTATTTTAGTTCTTCCATGTTACTTTTCAGTCTTAAAGGAGAATAATTTTCATTCATGAGGCTAATATGATGACACACGTTAGGCTGGAGTCCACTTCTTCAATTACTTGTATGAAATTTCGCTGCACTCAACAAACTTTATCCAATCCTATTAGCGTCGCTGTAGAATTGCAGAAAATAGTGTATCACACTGGTATCTAGGTCATTTACTTTTCAAAGGAAAGGGCGGTCGCGTTATCTTAGAAGTTGGCTGAGTCATCTGTATAAGAGCAACCAGCGTGAGAAATTTCTCAGGTCTGGAGAGCTTTAAGCATGGATAAATCATTAGATCCATCATGGCTAGCTAGATGTGATGGTGATGTCTTATATTAACCCTAGTACCACAAAGTTCATTTCTTGGAACTAGAATCACAACGTGGGGTCACCAACGACCCTATATTTGAACAAATTATTTAGGCATTGAATAACATTTATTCTACTTGAAATAAGGAAATTACTTACATTTGGGTGTATTAAGTTCAAAACATAAAGAAATTTACCAAAATGTAAAGTAATATTGTTTACAGAACAATTTGATAAAAAGTGCGTTTTTTTCGTTGGTTTGAATATTAAGCACTTGTCTACGTGAATATTTAGTGTCTTATTGTTTATATCTTCGCAATATTTACCTTAAAATAAACAAATCACTTATATTTCTGCAGGTTAAGTTCAGATAAGAAAGTAAATAACTGTATTACCACACTATTATGATCAACGTATCTTTGTTATCAAAAGTGTGTTCTTTTTCTTGGTTTTGATGTTCTATATTTTCCACGGTGAGTATACCTTATCTTACGGCTTGCATTATTCACAGACATTATTCCTATGTTCTGCGCATAGGCTTTTAGAGCAGGAACAACAAGTTGCTACACCTTTTCGGTCCCCGGTTCCAGGACAGAAAGCACATCGTCCAGATCGTCACCCAATTGGCGCAGTAACGTCACTGTGCTCGTCCTCATAACCAAGTACTTTGTGAATGTCATTTCTGAGTGGCCTTGGAAGCCTCTTGTTTACCAATCTAGTCTTCATATGCTCTTCACATAGTCCTAGGGCAAGATTTTTCAGGAAATCTGAGCTTTTGATCATTTTCCGTCTTTTACCAGTGTTTATACCACCGGGTGAGTTGGTCGTGCGGTTAGGAGCACGCAGCTGTGAGCTTTTTCCTGGAGATATTGTGTTCGAACTCCACTGTCGGCAGCTCTGTAGATGGTTTTCCGTAGTTTCCCATTTTCACACCTGGCAAATGCTGGGGCTGTGCCTTCATTAAGGCCACGGCCACTTCCTTCTCATTCCTAGGCCTTCCCTGTCCCGTCGTCGCCATAAGACCTATCTGTGTCGGTGCGACGTAAAAGAAATAGCAAAAAGAGTCTTTGTTCAGTGCCATTGTTTGATAACTTTACCAATAAAACACTCCACTACAAACAGTTCACCACAGACGAATACTTTACATAGCTCACAACGTGGGGTCATATGCGACCCAAGAGCCTATAACTTTGAATATAAATGGCGGGAGATAATAATGCAACCACTCGTTTCAAGAACGTGTCAAGCACTGAAGGTACTGGAAGCATCAGCTTCCTTGGTCATAGAGGCGCATGGGCAGTATCGTTTTAGTAGTCAGGCGGGTCGCCCTCGACCCCACGTAGTGGTTCTAGGTTTAAGGCTGTATTTCACGCGTGGGTGAAATTCCCATCAAAATTCAACTAGGCACTATATTTAACAGTGTCTCCCAGAGAAAACAATGCTCTTGCCTTCAGTACAAAAATTACAATATTTTAAAAATAATTCATAGCTAGCAATGATAGATAAAAGTGATGATACTGCACTGTATGCACAGTGTATTAAACTATTTTGAAGCAATATCTTGTGATCTAAAGCCCATTATAACAGGATAGATTTATTTTATATTAAAAATATCTATTTAGTATAAATTAAGTTGCAGCGAGTCCACTGTTTGTAATTTAGTTTATTTTTGCCAACTTTTCAGATATTTATCCGTCCTAGGTCAACTAAAGACCATATCCGTAGTTTTGTCCGTCTGTCTCTCTGCCTTTCGGTACGCCTGTTTCATTATCACAGTGAAACGGCTGGATGATCTCGACCAAACTTCATATTTACAGTATACTCATCCACGATCAGGTTTAGATGTGCATATGATTTAAATATCACTGAATATACTTTGGGTTTGTAGGAAGACTAGAACAGGTATTTCCAATTTTCTGTTAAATACGTAGACTGTGTAAAACGCCCCCTCATTTTAAACATATTTTATGTACATAATTTTGCTTGCCCTTCAAATGACGGAGAAAATTACTCTTTTATGCGGGTTTCATGCTTTGCATTGAGTGATGGACACACGCGCGGTTACCATGGCAACGTCTCTGCCTGCTTGCCAGTAAGGAAGTAACGTTATGCCATTTTCGTCATTTTCCCTGTAAACTCTTGGTTGTTCGTTGGGTAGAAGGAGAAAGATACGTCAAGCTGCCATTCTGCGTGATATTTGCGGAATACCGTTCCAGGTTACAATCTTCTTCGAATAGCACCAAGGGTGGTTCTTAATATTTCAATATTACGCGAAGTCTAGCCCATTATTTCACACCATAAGATATATTGTGGCCTTTGCTCTAATTTTTACTCTATTTCTCCTCCACTTCCGGTTTTTGCTTTAATTTCTTGCCTTGCCTCTTTAGGCATGACCATACATCATATTCTCATCTAAGAATCCCTGCGCCTAAAATTCCCCTCTGTTACCGCTTTATTAAATCTGTAACTCATATCATCACATTTTAGTGAGGGACATTTTATTTTTCTAATACATCCACTTGTTATTTTTATATTTGTCGTATCCAGCTGTCCTATTTTCAGTTAATGCCAACTTTCGTAACATTGTTACTTTCTTCCTTAATTTCTCCGTTTGTATGCGAGTGTTAATCTTGAAAACTGGACTCACTTTCCTTTGAGGAAAAATTTCGAGATGTTCAATTGTGTAACTTTATGGCCCCGATAAATATCGAAATATGGAGGCAATTTTAATGACGGTGCAAGTCTCCGTTGGTGGCTAAACGTTAAGTCGTATCGAAAAACCGCACAACCGCCGTTCAATTTGGAGAGATCTGCAACTTTGGTACTATGAATTTTGTCATATCTCGATCCCTTATACGTTAGATAGAGTTGCATTTCTCGATTATAATCAAATCCCCCCGAACACGATTTGGACTGGCATTAGGGAAAGGGGCCTGTTTTTGTAAACACCTCATCTCCGTTGTAAATGGCAGTAGGGTAGTGATCCTGCTGTTTTGGTAGAAACTTCCGTCGATTGTGAATAGCAGTAGGAAACGTGGCCTGCCATTTTCTTCAAAACTCCCCAACGCGCACCTTAGTTCGGAAGCATCGTATGGGGCCTTCCCAGTGCTGTTTCTCGGATTAGGCTAACAAGGGGAGGCTATGGCGCATGGTGACAGATTCGATCCATCCTTGGTACACGTGTAGCGCATGGCCAGGAGGATAACAGATGCAAGTAGAAAGTCGCCATTTTCAACCGTTTCAGAGAAATTAATTAATAAAACATTCCAATGCGCTTATGTGCAAACTAAGTTTCCGAAAAAGACAACGAGATCGTAGCGCAGCAGCGAGAGCTCCGCTTTGTAAGCGCAGGAGCGCTGGATCGAAACGTGCTGATAAACATTTTTTATATATATTTCTAATCTCTCACAAATTAAGGTGACTTCAATATCGTCCATTTTGGAATTAATTCCAATGACATTTTTATCGTCGCCTCTGTGGTGTAGTGGTTCGTGTGATTAGCTGCAACCCCCGGAGGCCCAGGTACGATTCCCGGGTCTACCATGAAATTTGAAAAGTGGTACGAGGGCTGGAACGGGGTCCACTCAGCTTCGGGAGGTCAACTGAGTAGAGGTGGGTTTGATTCCCACCTCAGCCATCCTGGAAGTGGTTTTTCGTGGTTTTCCACTTCTCCTCCAGGCAAATGCCGGAATGGTACCTAACTTAAGGCCACGGTCGCTTCCTTCTCTCTTCCTTGTCTATCCCTTCCAGTCTTCCCATCCCCCCGCAAGGCCCCTGTTCAGCATAGCAGGGGAGGCCGCCTGGGTGAGGCACTGGTCATCCTCCCCAGTTGTATCCACCGACCCAGAGTCTGAAGCTCCAGGACACTGCCCTTGAGGCGGTAGAGGTTGGATCCCTCGCTGAGTCCGAGGGAAAAGCCAACCCTGGAAGGAAAACAGATTAAGAAAGAAAGAAAGAAATATATTTTTATCGGGAATGGAGTTCTGCAAAATACGGCATTTATCACTTGCACAAATACCGCAATAATTATTGTTTCCTCTGCTTCTATGACCAGTATCATCCTAGTTCGTGCAGTAATTCGTCGCGGGAACAGAACGATAGTGAAAAAAATAGAGTAAAATAAGTTGTACAAAACACTGGGAACAAAAGTATTAATTTTCCAAACAACTTGTGTACGGCGTTTTCAGAATAAGTTCTCGCGCTAAAACAAAATAATTTATTGATTCGAAAATGAACGTTATTGAAGACACCATTTGTGACAGATGTGAAATATTTGAAAAATCGTCCATCGGCGGGATTCAATCGAGCGATCCCGCGCTTACGAAGCGGAGCTTTTGCCACTGTGCCAGGAGCTGGTTATCTTTTCCGCAAACATAGATTGCACATAAGCGCAATGGAATTTTTTATTAATTAATTTCTCGGAAACAGCTGAGAATTACGACTTACTACTTACTCCTGTTATCCTCCTGGTCATGCCCTACACGTGTACCAAAGATGGATCGAATCGGTCACCCATGCGCCATAGCCTCCCGTTGTAAGTGAAATGCTTCTTCTTCTTCTTCTTTTTAATCTGTTTAGCCTACAGGGCCAGTTTTTCCCTCGGACTCAGCGAGGGATCCCACCTCTGTGTCCAGGAGCCTCTGACTCTGGGTCGGGGATACAACTGGGAAAGATGACCAGTACCTCACCCAGGTGGCCTCACCAGCTATGCTGAACAGGGGCCTTGCCGGGGGATGGGAAGATTGGAAGGGATAGACAAGGTAGAAGGAAGGAAGCGGCTGTGGCCTGAAGATAGATACCATCCCGGCATTTGCCTGAAGGAAAAGTGGGAAAGCACGGAATCGAACCGAGTATCCTCTGAACCGAAGGCCCACCAAGCTAAGGAGTCGGACGAAGTGGTTAAATCATATATATAAACTAGCTGATGTACCTTTAGTTTTGTGGTTTTTATCGTTCCGACCACTAATAACAAATATTTGAGAATTAATTTTTGGACTTCCCCTAAACTGCCATTTTTCTCAGCGTGAATAAAATTATTTATAGCCGAGATTATAGTGACTTACTCCCCGAATTCGTATACCGATTATCATTAAGATAGGATGACTAATAACATACATATTTGAGAATAAAATTTTACGCTTTCCCCTAAACTGCCATTTTTCTCAGCGTGAATACAATTATTTATGGCCTAGATTGTACCACCCTCGTGCTCATTTTCGTAAGTTATATATTTTTTATAAACACTGTTTGTGCGTTGATAGGCAATTTCCATTTTCTGAATTATTGAAGCTTCTGATTTATTTTCATTGCCATTTTCATTGATCCATTTACCTACGCACTTGAATTCATTTACTCCTGCAATGGTAAGTTGATGGGGAGCAGTTTTGAAATTTGTCATAAATTTAGTTTTCTCGCCTATTATTATTATTATTATTATTATTATTATTATTATTATTATTATTATTATTATTATTATTATTATTATTATTATTATTATTATATTCGATCCCACAGCCGTGACAGTAAGGATACGAGCAGCTGAACTAGCACGTTGCTACACTGACTAATTCTACAGGAGATTTAACTGGCTCACATGAGTTAATCTTGCCTGTATGGAATATGGATGCGATTACACTTGTCCGGGGGAATTGAGGTGCGTATCAAAACATACCAGGGCAGTATATTGTATGCGAAGAAGACAGCACACGTCAAACATGAAACTATTGGCGTATTAATATGCTAATCCTTGGGCATCATGAGATGGATATTGTTGTTTGGGATTACAAAGTATTATACTGCTCATCATTTAGCCTCATGTGACGAGAACTTCCTCGTGGTTAACTAGTTTAAACTTGCTGTATGCAAAGTAAACAGTCTGCTAACTTGATAAACATTGTCCTCGTGAACTTGAGTAATGTGTACGATGTTGACGAAGAGTGCGGAGACTAACATTACAAGATCATTGACCTTTAGACCTAAACATTTACAATATCGTCATGAAAATTGTAGGATAAAAATAGAATAGAATATTCTCTTCCACTAAATGTGTATCACCGAAACTGACGAGAGAGTTTACTGTGTATACAATCTAAATTTTTGTTGTTATATGCTTATTAAATAATCCTCATTGTAGCCAGTGTAAAATGAAATGAAATGTCGTATGGCATTTAGTGGCGGGAGTGTCCGAGGACATGTTCGGTTCGCTAGGTGCAAGTCTTTGTAATAAACTCCCGTAGGCGACCTGCCTGGCCGAGGCAGTAAAGGTGTGCTCGGTTCGCCCGGAAGGACGTGGGTTCAAATCCCCGACGGGAAGTCGTAAAAATTTAAGAAATGATATTTCCACTTCCGGAGGTGCACATGGCCCTGAGGTTCACTCATCCTACACCGAAAATAAGTACCAGGGTAATTCCTGGGGGTAAAGGTGGCCGAGCGTACAGCTAACCACTCTAACGCATCAAGTGCCGAGGTTGCAGATAGTCGAAGCCTTTACCTTCCACCCCTCCAAGGGCCTTCATAGCCTGAACGGAGATAACTTTGTTTTCCTTCGCTTTGAATCATTTATTAGTATGACCTGTCCCCTAACGCTCATGAATCCGGTTAACGGTCTTTCCGACCACTCTGTATAAGTGTAATAAACAGAAATGTTTACAAAAGAGGAGGCTATATTTATTCCTGAAGATGTTTTGCTGTACGCTCATACTGCTGTGACATTGTTGCTTCCCAAGAAGTCTACAACTTTATTTCAGTTACAATAAACTGAAGTGTTATTTGAGAATAAAACGGTTGAATATAAACGGTCGCTTTTAAGACTGTTAACTACGACGAATGGAGTATCTTGGATCCCTGTTAATAATAATAATAATAATAATAATAATAATAATAATAATAACAATAATAATACAAGTCAATCTGTTGAAAGAAATAGCCAATTGAACAGGTTTAAGAATTTCTGTAGATAAAACAAAATTTGTGGCAAATGTAAGAAAAATTGCTCCAGAATTTCTGATAAGGGAAATTGGCCGAATAAGGAAGATAAAAAAATTCAGATATTTGAAAGAAACAAATCAAGAAAATGGTTTGGAAAAGATCGCTTTTGAAGAAAGGACACACAAGATGGAAAGAGCATACAGTATAAACAGGAATATCTACAACGAAAAGTGTTTATCGAAAAACCTCAAAATACAACACTACAACACACTAGTCAAACCAGAATGCCTACACGCGAGTGAATGTCTAGTCTTGAATTAAAAGCTGAATAAATTAAAAGCATTGGAAAGAAAAATTGTACGGAAAATACTCGGTCCGCTATGAACTACAGAACTCTGGAAATCAGGAAGTAATGATGAAATATACCAGAACATAGAAAACATAGCAGACACAATGTGGAAGAGACGATTGATATTTTTTGGAAATTTATACAGAGTGGATGGCAACAGGTTAAGCAAACATATCTTCAAATATATTTGGAACAAGAAGTCAACAACAACCTGGAATCATGAAGTCAAGAAAGATTTGGTAGGAAATAATACAAGAGAAGAAGCAGCAACAGAGAGAGAGAGAGAGAGAGAGAGCGAGAGAGAGAGAGAGAGAGAGAGAGAGAGAGAGATTTTAAGAAGTGTACAAAATGGAAGGATTCCACGGTCGGGGGGTGGGTGGGGGGAGGGAAGAGGCTCAAAATGGTCCGAAGAAAGGAAGGGGAATTACAGTAAGCAGATGGAGGAGTATTATTGGAGAAAGAAGGAAAAACAAAGGATGAAGCACTGAAATTGTCACGTGATTCCTAGAGGACCCTAACGGAGAAAGAGTACTACTACTAGTTTCCTGTGGCTATGTCTAACCTAGTGCAGGCCCACCGACGAGAAAGAGCGGCATCTGCCATGTATACTGTGTATTATTGTGGTGCAGGATAGTGTCGTGTGTGGTGTTTGAGTTACACGGATGTTGGAGACAGTACAAACACCCAGTCTCCGGACCATTCAAAGTTTAAGTCTCAGACCCAGCCGGGAATCGAATCCTGGGACTTCTCAACCAAACAGCACTATGCTGACCATTCAGTCAAGGAGATAAACACTAATTAAGCACTATAATTATATCTAAGAAGTGTTTTATACTCAATTTATAACATTATCAAGGTTTTTAAATCTAGATTTTTAACAGTGTGAAGTATTGCAGGACAGGTATGTATCCTACACTTCATTATTTACATCATTGTTTGCTTTATGTTTTTTACTATCGTTTTCCGCATATTTTACGAAATATGTTTTACTGTCACTGAGTGAGATATCCGTGCGGTTAGGGGCGCGGAGCTGTGAGCTTCCATCTGGGACATACTTGGTTCAAACCCCTCTGTCGACAGTCTTGAGGATGGTTTTCCATATTTTCCCCATTTTCATACCAGGCAAATGTTAGGATTGTATCTTAATTAAGGCCAAGGCCGCGTTCTTCCACTCCTAGCCCTTTCCTATCCCATCGTCGCCATAAGACCTGTATTGGTGACGTAAAACAACTTGTAACATTTTTATGTATTTTATTGTCTTCGATATTTTGACAAGTCTATGGAATTCTCTGTTTATTTTAACCTTAGATACCCCATCGAGATATTTACCTAATTCTGCTTCCCTACAGATTCCTACCGCATGTGGTTGGTTTAGTACATCGCCACGTAATGAGATTTTTCGAAGTCGTGGGCTGCATATTATACTTGTATGTAATTTGGTAATAAAAATAATCTTTTGACAGAAATGTAGGCGCACAACAAGTAGTTTGAAGTATGACACTTGTAGATACAAATTATTGAATGTTACTTCAAAAGTTGAAAATTCGAATAGTATTGATTTAAGAAACGAAATGATGGAACATAGTTTGCGTCAAGAAATTAGCGGTAAGAAATATGTGACAGTGATGTTACCTGGCAACCGTGCAGGGTGTGATGTGAAGTATTGATGGATGGCCATAACTGAGAGACCTTCTTTTATTATTATTATTATTATTATTATTATTATTATTATTATTATTATTATATTTGTACTTCATTCAGAAACGGCCGTGGCCTTAATTAGCTAAAACTCCAGCATTTTTCTGGTGTGAAAATGGGAAACCAGGGAAAACCATCTTCGGGGCTGCCGACAGTGGGAGTAGAACCCACTATCTCCCGGATGCAAGTTCACAGCCGCGCGCCTCTAATCGCACGGCCAACTCGCCCGGTAACTGACAGACCTCTAGAAGGCTCTTTTATCAAAGAGACCTCAATTTTTATAATGTAGAGAACTGATAATTTCATTCGTAGCAGTTTCATAGGCCCCGAGTCCGTTTTTCCCTTTCGATGCACTGAAACCTGAACTTGTCTACTCCAGATTCCATACAGACGTGTCTTGAAAACGCCGCGTTAGGTGAACATTAATTAATCGTTATTAATTTGAGTTTCAATCATTCAAAGGCATATTTATGATTATTTGATTTTCTGAAACGGAAATTTGATACCACCTTTCATCTCATGTTTCGCCTTGGTTTCGTCCTCAACATTTCTTGTTGCAAGTGGCTTGGGACAGCATAGTTAAAAGCTCATGTGTTTGGTATAATCTCTATATTCCCATTGCTTTTTCTCAATAGATGCAATATTTTTCTTCTGTCTCTTAGCACAGTCCACAGTAAAATTTAACTTTCACTGAAATCTCACTGTAGATATTCTCTGAAAATTTCGTGAAAATTCATACATTATATAACTTTATTACTTTTCAGAAATTCAGGTTATGATGGTTATTATGACGTGAAAATATAAAAACCACGGAAATCGTCTTCAAGGCTACCGATGTGAGAATCGACCCCACAATCGCCCGAATGAAATCTCCCCCTGTGTGTGTGGGCAGTAGAATAAGACGCACGGTATCCCCTGCCTTTCGTAATAGGCAACTAAAAGGCGCCCGAGAGGCTCTGAAATTTGGTGCGTGGTTTGGCGACCACGGGGAACTTATACGAGTTCTGGCATTGCTTCCACTTACTTGTGCCAGGCTCCTCACTTTCACCTATCCTGTCCGAACTTCACTGGTTAGCTCTTGTTATTTTCCGACCCCGACGCTGTTGGGTTTCCGAGGACTAGGGAGTCTTTAATTTACAAGCCCTTCGTGGCCCGTATCTTCCTTTGGTCGGTACTTTCATTTTTCGATGTGTCTGATCCCTTTCATATTTTCACTCTGATTAGTGTTATGTAGAGAATGGTTGCCTAGGTCTACTTCGTCTTAAAACAACAATCACCACGACCACTACCGAATGAAGGATTACAGCTACAAAGATTGTACCACCTAATTCGGTTACATTAGGTAAAATGTATCTATGTATCTCTAGACTGTCCCCTTAACGGATAGACAGACACATCTATATACGTCATTCCATTGGGGATGTAGTGAGAATCTTGCATAATGACCAAGAACATGACTTTATCTTCGTTCACTTCTCAGTTTTATTTCCGAGAATGAATGTGTTTATATTCCATATGCTCAGTCCAGTCTAAAAATCGTGACTTCAGTGCTACATTAATGTAATATCACCGCACGAGCTTGGGAAGTCAACGAACATTCTGCCACTTGATCACAGGGATCATCAGGGACCAATGATATTATCCTGCAGACTGAACGCTGAGAGCCATCATTTCTTATGAAAATGCATGAATTTATGTTATGTTATGCATGTACGAGTATGTATGTATTCTACCAGTAAAAGATAGCCCGTCCTAACTGATTATTTAAAAGAGAATGGATGAAAGTTCTCAAGACGTTTCCTAGGCAAAAATTGCTAGGGCTTATTTCAGGAGGATGAAATTTCTATCTACAGTACGTGAAGATGTATTTTGAATATTTAATTTAATCAAAAATATTTGCCTTGCCGTATGGTTATGCAGGCAAATTCGCACTCAGGGGTCCTCCCGTCGTCGTGGAATGGGACTCGTAATCCAGGGTCCTCTACTCACCATGGAATTGGACTCGCACTCCCGAGTCCGTTTGCCACAATGGACTCGATCCCGTACCTCGTTCCTGTATGTCTAGAACTTCTCAAAGGTCTGCGGTGATCACTCGTGATTTAACTGTATACGAGTGTCGACAGTCGTACAGTCCCCCGACACGTTCAGAATCACTCGACATCAAAAACTGACTTTAACTGATGTTGGCGCACAAGTACAGACACTTGCAGATAGAAATTATTGAATGTTACTTCAAAAGTTGAAAATTCGAATAGTATTGATTTAAGAAACGAAATGATGGAACATAGTTTATCGTTATTTACCACTGAAAATGATGTAACTAAATACCGTTCACTTGTAGTGCGCTGTCTGTGGTTACTTGCCGCAACGAATAATAATATTGTCGCACTTGACACAAAATGGCTTTTTAAGAGTTTATCCTCAAGATACTGCAAATAGCGATGAAATAAATAACTTGTGGGTCACTCTTGGCACAGTGAGTCTCGAAAATTATATAGTCACTGAAGAATTGTTATAAGTAATTATGTACAAGAATGCTCAGAAATCAGTTCGAATCAAGTTGAGACTAACACTATAATGGATTAACTGTTTACATCGCTCACTTTTAATAGTGCGGTTGGCACAGTTAATCGTATCCAGAGTTTATCACCAGCTAAGGAGCACTTAAGTGTTGAATTGCAAAAGTAGGCCAACACTTGTTTTATCACGATGAAAAATTTACACACCTTTAAAACATCACAGTCGCTGAAATAAAGTTTTAATTCTTGCATAGCAATGGAATAACTTAAACATTTCACTTGGGTTTGGCCGAAATATAATAAGTTAAATATCACAGTTACTGAAATAATGTCCTAACACTTGCATAGCGATGGAATAATTTAAACACTTCACTTGGTTTCTGTCCGAAGAAAATTAAGTTGCGTAGTTTGAGAATTAAACTGAGTTCGGTTCTCGGCGTGAGAACTTACAATTCCCGCTTGATAATTTCTACGTTGTCACTTGACTCTACTGTTGACGGACAGAATAACAGAGGGTCCGGCCATGCAGAGTCTTTGTCGAAGAATGCTTGTCTATTGCTGGGTAGGCTCGCCTTTTATATGTTCAAGACCTAAACGTCATCAGATAACGTGATTGTTTAAAAGTGGATTTACTCGAAAATCTCTCGGTGGATTTTCTTGAGATATGATAATGGAGACGTTCCTGTAATTGGCTATAGAATGGCGTATCTCCCAAGACGATATGATCATTATAAAAACTCTAAATCCAAAGTTCTCGAATGTGTGACTCATTGTTCCAGGTGTATCCATGTCACGAGGCAGGTTGATGAGTTGGGCGGGTTAGTCTACCATGCTCCTATACCTACGTCACTCACAGCTGTTGGCACACATGCTCGCTCGTTCTGGCAGATGTTAACACATCGAGCTTGGAGTTCTCGGCGCGCGTGATGGTTATAAGACATCGCTCTTAATGAATATTGTGACGGTGTCCTTGGGAGGAGCAAGTTAACCCGGCCCCGATTGACGTCACCGAATGAGTGGCCAAGACAACTCGCCGAGCAGGGTCGGACAGGACAGATGAAAGTGAGGTGCCTCGCAAAAATAAGTATAAGAAATGCCAGGACTCAGCTAAGGGCCCCGTGGATGCCAACCCTCGCCTCCAGGTTGAGACCCTGGGGCTCCTATTAGTCGCCGTTTACCACAAGCAAGGGACACCATGCATGATTTCTACCACCCCCACCCGGAAGGAAACCACCACACCAATTTGCAGTTTCTCGTACACAGTAGACACCGCCCACACTTGTCGGAGGTATTATTATTATTATTATTATTATTATTATTATTATTATTATTATTATTATTACCCCAACGATGGTTCATGTTCGTGGGTTACTGTAGTCACGTCCTAGTTCGTGAACCATGGGCAACGGCTGAGTGGCCTAGTAAGTGGTCCTGAGAGTGGGGATACCAGTTGCTATGGAATGGGAGTGGGCATCTCGGACATATTCTGAGTCGTGGCCCTCCTTGTGCTCAGGCGGCTAGGACTATACAATTCACCGGTGGTCCATAACCCGTTAGAGGAGAAATCCTCACTTGGACTATGTGCAAGTAGGGTAGCATCCTGATTCATGAATTTACCGAGCTCAGAACATTTTAAGCAAGCCTCGGACCTATGGGTGTAATGGAGTCCCACTCCCATTTGACAGGCGAGGGACTCCTTGGAAACAACGGATCAGGTAGTGGTCTGCATCATCGAAAAATCCCCGGAAGACTCGTACATTCCTAACAGATTTCCTGAATTCAAAGTCTGTTAAGATATAGTCTATTATGGATCTGGTACCCCTAGCCTCCCATGTGTAGCGGTGAATAGCCTTATGCTATGGAATTCGATGGGGAGCTATCAATATTAATGGGGCTTATGGAAGAAAGAAGGTAGAACTGGCTGAGTCAGCAAAGAGGATGCATCTGGATGTGCTAGGAGTAAGTGATATTCGGGTAAGGGGAGATAACGAGGAAGAGATAGGAGATTATAAAGTGTACTTGCCGGGTGTTAGAAAGGGAAGGGCAGAGTCTGGGGTAGGGCTCTTTATCAGGAATACCATTGCACGCAACATAGTTTCTGTTAGGCACGTAAATGAGCGAATGATGTGGGTAGATTTGTCAGATGGAGGAATTAGGACAAGAATTGTGTCCGTGTATTCACCATGTGAGGGTGCAGATGAGGATGAAGTTGACAAGTTTTATGAAGCATTGAGTGACATCGTGGTCAGGGTAAACAGCAAGGATAGAATAGTGCTAATGGGCGATTTCAATGCGAGAGTTGTGAATAGAACTGAGGGATACGAAAGGGTGATTGGTAAATGTGGGGAAGATATGGAAGCTAATGGGAATGGGAAGCATTTGCTGGACTTCTGTGCTAGTATGGGTTTAGCTGTTACGAATACATTCTTCAATCATAAGGCTATTCACCGCTACACATGGGAGGCTAGGGGTACCAGATCCATAATAGACTATATCTTAACAGACTTTGTATTCAGGAAATCTGTTAGGAATGTACGAGTTTTCCCGAGGATTTTTCGATGATGCAGACCACTACCTGATCCGTTGTGAACTAAGTATCTCTAGGCCTAGGGTAGAGAAAGTGAAATCTGTCTGCAAACGAATAAGGGTAGAAAATCTCCAGGACGAGGAATTTAGACAGAAGTACATGGATATGATTAGTGAGAAGTTTCGAACAGTAGACAGTAAGCAGGTTCAGGATATAAAAAGTGAATGGGTGGCATACAGGGATGCTGTAGTAGAAACAGCAAGGGAATGCCTAGGAACAACTGTGTGTAAAGATGGGAAAGGGCGAACATCTTGGTGGAATGATGAAGTGAGAGCAGCCTGTAAACGTAAAAAGAAGGCTTATCAAAAATGGCTCCAAACAAGGGCCGAGGCAGACAGGGATTTGTACGTAGATGAAAGAAACAGAGCGAAACAAATAGTTGTTGAATCCAAAAAGAAGTCATGGGAAGATTTTGGTAATAACCTGGAAAGGCTAGGTCAAGCAGCAGGGAAACCTTTCTGGACAGCAATAAAGAATCTTAGGAAGGGAGGGAAAAAGAAATGAACAGTGTTTGGAGTAATTCAGGTGAGCTCATAATAGATCCCAGGGAATCACTGGAGAGGTGGAGGGAATATTTTGAACATCTTCTCAATGAAAAAGGAAATCATCCTGATGGTGTTGCAAACAGCCAAGCTCATGGGGAGGAGGAAAATGATGTTGGTGAAATTATGCTTGAGGAGGTGGAAAGGATGGTAAATAAACTCCATTGTCATAAAGCAGCAGGAATAGATGAAATTAGACCTGAAATGGTGAAGTATAGTGAGAAGACAGGGATGAAATGGCTTCATAGAGTAGTAAAATTAGCGTGGAGTGTTGGTAAGATACCTTCAGATTGGACAAAAGCAGTAATTGCACCTATCTATAAGCAAGGGAACTGGAAGGATTGCAACAACTATCGAGGTATCTCATTGATTAGTATACCAGGCAAAGTATTCACTGGCATCTTGGAAGGGAGGGTGCGATCGGTCGTTGAGAGGAAGTTGGATGAAAACCAGTGTGGTTTCAGACCACAGAGTGGCTGTCAGGATCAGATTTTCAGTATGCGTCAGGTAATTGGGAAATGCTACGAGAGGAATAGGCAGTTGTGTTTATGTTTCGTAGATCTAGAGAAAGCATATGACAGGGTACCGAGGGAAAAGATGTTCACTATACTGGGGGTATATGGAATTAAATGTAGATTATTAAAATCAATCAAAAGCATTTATGTAGACAATTGGGCTTTAATGAGAATTGGTGGTATAATGAGTTCTTGGTTCAGGGTACTTACAGGGGTTAGACAAGGCTGTAATCTTTCACCTTTGCTGTTCGTAGTTTACATGGATCATCTGCTGAAAGCCATAAAATGGCAGGGAGGGATTCAGTTAGGTGGAAATGTAGTAAGCAGTCTGGCCTATGCTGACGACTTGGTCTTAATGGCAGACTGTGCCGAAAGCCTGCAGTCTAATATCTTGGAACTTGAAAATAGGTGCTATGAGTATGGTATGAAAATTAGCCTCTCGAAGACTAAAATGATGTCAATAGGTAAGAAATTCAACAGAATTGAATGTCAGATTGGTGATACAAAGCTAGAACAGGTCGATAATTTCAAGTATTTAGGTTGTGTGTTCTCCCAGGATGGTAATATAGTAAGTGAGATTGAACCAAGGTGTCGTAAAGCTAATGCAGTGAGCTCGCAGTTGCGATCAACAGTATTCTGTAAGAAGGAAGTCAGCTCCCAGACGAAACTATCTTTACATCGGTCTGTTTTCAGACCAACTTTGCTTTACGGGAGCGGAAGCTGGGTGGACTCAGGATATCTTATTCATAAGCTAGAAGTAGCAGACATGAAAGTAGCAAGAATGATTGCCGGCACAAACAGGTGGGCACAATGACAGGAGGGTACTCGGAATGAGGAGATAAAGGCTAATTTAGGAATGAACTCGATGGATGAAGCTGTACGCATAAACCGGCTTCGGTGGTGGGGTCATGTGAGGCGAATGGAGGAGGATAGGTTACCTAGGAGAATAATGGACTCTGCTATGGAGGGTAAGAGAAGTAGAGGGAGACCAAGACGACGATGATTAGAGTCGAGAGTCGGTTTCTAACGATTTAAAGAGAAGAGGTATAGAACTAAATGAGGCCACAACACTAGTTGCAAATCGAGGATTGTGGCGACGTTTAGTAAATTCTCAGAGGCTTGCAGACTGAACGTTGAAAGGCATAACAGTCTATAATGATTATGTATGTATGTTACCCCAACGGCAGGAGAGGGAAAGAAGTGGCAGGGCCAAGGCAGCTCAACAAAGAGACCACACAAAATTGTTATATTTTGAAGAAATTTCCTAAATGAACCTTTGTTTCCTTTACTGATTCAATTTTTCAAAAACAACAGCAATTTAACAAATTTTAACAAGGGATAACAATACATATTTATAAGAGGAAATAAGAAGGTATGTTTTCGAGCTTAATAATTAACACGAAATAACGGGGCAGAAGGAGCTCCCAATTTTCAATACCTTCAGGTGTTATATATAACTTTGGTTTGACAAAATACTTTGCCTTTTTACAGCAAACAAGGAGCTAGAGCTTTTAATGACAATTGTTTCACAACATAGGGGAATCGAACACTCAATTTCAAATGGTTGCGTATCAGAATGGTTTCGAATCCTGAACATCAACTTTGAATAGCCGAACGGGTCAAAAATCCACATCAGGATATCTCTAATTTCACTTAAAGTGCAGGAGCTTTTATACCATGTGACACTCGTTGCTCTTTAATCAGAAAGTAGCAATACACGATTCATGGATCAGAACGATCCAGAAAAACAGGGCCCGAAGCTCATGCTAGACAACCAAGACAGAGAAGAGCAAAATATCAATGGAAATCCCGAGAAGAAATTCAATGGGCTGTTGAACCCACTACAGCAATCCCGTGAAATAACCTGCCATGAAAACTAACGGGTCAGAAAGCCCGGTGATACAGAGGATAGTGACAAAAATTTCCGATAAATGTTTAGAAAAATTAAAAAGCTTAGTCACCAGAAAGCAAAGTGAGTAAGGGAAACGAGGATACACACTCGTACATCCTAAATACATGATACGCACAACTGTAAGTATACTCCGTCCATAGACAGGCTAGAAACGTACATATAAAACTAAGGTTATCGCGGCACACCCAAACTGTTGCATGCTAGTGGGGAACGCTGGTATCTTCCCGTCGGTACAGTCAAGAGTTCACCAGAAGTCAATGCGCGTACCATACATACTAAAAATTATGTTATTGTTTTTACGTCCACTAACTACTTTTATGGTTTGCGGAGATGCCTAGGTGCCCGAATTTTAACCCATACGAGTTCTTTTACGTGCTAGCAAATCTACCGACACGGCGCTGGCGTATTTCAGCACCTTCAAATACCGCCGGACTGAGCCAGAAGCGAAACTGCCAACTTGCACTGAGAAAGCCAGAGCCTTAACCGTCTGAGCCACTCAGCTCGGCACCTTACATACTGCCCCAGCACGTCCGTAGTCTTCTGTGAAGGGATGCTCTCTTGTCGCTTCACTCAACGAAGATCCAGACAGATCATAAGACCAAAGATTAGCAGTATTCATAGGAACGAGCTGGATGCTGATTGGTTGGTTTGAATGGAACAGAGTGTAGTAGCAACTTAGAAACTAAAGGTTTCAGCCCCTAAACAGTAGCAATTCTCTGCTAAGCTGTACACAATCCAAGCTCTTTGGTGGCATTCCAAAGTCAAAAGTAGTGCCATCTTTCAATAATCATGATCATCAAGTAGGCCTACTCTTCATTTACTTCCGCCTGTCTACATGAGACTTCGCTAATTTTGGGCGTTAGAAGTGTTGCCTACAATAAGGAGAGGCCTATTCTACTTATTCTCCTTCTTATTGAAATATTCTTCTTGTATTGAACCCTATGGTGCTACTCAAGAAGAGCTAGGTTGCAGTGCTATTTGTGCCTTGGAACTAAATATTATGATAGTTCCGTCCTGATTCTAGAATACACTCGTGAATGTACTCTGTCTGCCGGTATTTTCATCCACACGATATGCTGGCTACAAACCTCGTCGTAGGATGTTACTGGGTTAAAACAGGGACTGGGCTGTTCAACGGGCGTGTATCACAGGAAGGCGTGTCCACTCGCCGCCAGTGTATCGCTTCATTAACATTTGCATATGCTACTCTTTATTCCAAGCACCGAGCACAGTGGCCGGGAGTGTAACACACTACAGCTATGGAGCCAGGCTCTGCATTCGGGAGGTGAGTGGGCTTCGAGCCCCACCGTCGGCTGTCCTGAGAATGGAAAAGATCCAAAGCAAATAAGCACGAATTTTACTGGGTGGTTTCTGATAAAAGAAAAGTGTTTCAAACTTTGGGCTGGGAACATTTGGAAGTAAGGAGACGAGCTGCTACGACTAAGAGGAATGTTTCAGCTCTTAGTGGTGAGATGGAATAAAATTGGAATTCAGAAGGAGAAATTGGGGCAAATATTAGTTCATATGAAGAGTAATTAGGGACTGGAATAATTTACCAAAGCTGATGTTTGATAAACATCCAACTTTTTTTGAAATCATTTAAGACCATACTAGGTAAAGAAGCCAACGGCCGTAGCCGTGTTGAAACACCGGATCCCGTGAGATCTCCGAAGTTAAGCAACATTGGGCGTGGATGGGTTGCCACGCGCTGTTGGTGGGGGGTAAGGGAATGGAGGAGCGGAAAGGAACTGGCCACCCTACCGCACGTAAACTCCGGCTCAGGAACACCTCTGCGGAGGTTCGGAGCTGCCTTCGGGCAGAATAACCCTTACCTTACCTTACCTAGGTAAAGAACTGTTAGGGAATTGTAATCCTGGCGACAGCCCAAAACGCAGATAAATGGTGACTGATGTTGACTGATATTGGCTTATTGTGGTTTTCAATTTTCAATTTTCAATTCTGGGCAAATTCCGGGACAGTTCCTATGCATAGGCCACAGCCGGTTCCTTCCACCTGCTTACTCAATTTCACCTTCATTTAATCTTCATTACCTCTTCAACTAAGTTTATCGTTAGGAAGTGCATCCGAAAAAAGGGCCGTAAAACATGCCATGTAATTTAATCTCATCTCCTCTGTGTCCCCGTATCAGGAAGCGATTAAAGGTTAGACATACTCTTCATCCCAAACACTGCGCAATACATGCGGTGCGTGTTAACTTGTGTGCAGATAGAGAATTTACTTAAAGAACAGGTTTATTAGCACTTTTCGCTGATCCAACGGATCCACGGCAGTGTTCGATTGAATACTTCATGTGATAATAATAATAATAATACTAATAATAATAATAATAATAATAATAATAATAATAATAATAATAATAATATGTTTTTCATTTAACGTCGCACTAACTACTTTAATGGTTTTCGGAGACGCTGATCTGCCAGACGTTTGTCCCGAAGGAGTTCGTTTACATGCCAATAAATCCACCGACACGAGACTGGCATATTTGAGTACTTTTAAATATAACCGGGCTGAGCCGGGATCGAACCGGCCAACTTGAGGTCAGGAGACCAGCGTTCTACCACCTGTCCAATGTTGAACACAGTGGTCAGATTGCTTTACGACCGTCGCCCGCGATAACGCTGTCACCCAAAACAAGATTATCGAGTGTGGCTGTAACGTTGTTTCAGGAATGAAAATCCACAGCATGTTTCCAATGATTCGAACGGATCAGGAATGGAATGAATGGGGCCCCATCTAGCGGCGAGGATAGGAATTTTGCCGGCTGCCGTAGCCTGTAGCACGCCCCTGGGCCAATGATTAATGAATGATAGATGAAATGAAATGATATTGGAGAGTGTTGCTGGAATGAAAGATGACAGGGAAAATCAGATTACCCGGAGAAAAAAACCTGTCTGACCTCCACTTTGTCCAGTACAAATCTCATATGGAGTGACCGGGATTTCAACCACGGAACCCAGCAGTGAGAGGCCGGTGCGCTGCCGCCTGAGCCACGGAGGATCTTGTTTCAGGAATAACTTTATAATATAAAACTACTGTATTTCTTTCATTTACTGTAATAAATGCGAAGGTTTGTGTACAAGTCAAGACATCTATTTATTTTCCTCACATTTTCACGGTGATACCATACAATGCCCATATGCCCTGGAAAGTATGACACTCATAGTACATAGACACAGCACGAGATGGCGGTGTTTCGGACAGGTATCAAGCACAGGGCGATGGGACAGCAGTAGTGAGTCATGCTCCGTGTAGAATGCAAGTGACGAGGGAAGAACAGCATGAGAAGTACTGAAACAGCCGCCATACTCACCTGGCATGACTCCGTGCGATTTTGACCACATCCTCAAAGTGAAAGAACTGTAGAGGAAAGAGTTGGCAATATTGCTTTGGCTGAACCGTGTCTTTGTTTTAGTAAAATAATGTATTATATAGAGTCTCCTAGATCCCTTGATGCACTTATACTTTTAAAGTGTAGTGTGAATAAATACAAGTTATATATACACTGCGGGAGGAAGACAATTATTGCACTGCGCCGCACCTTTCCCTGACCACAGGAATAAAATCACCGTCAGCCTCTTAATCACGCTCGCTTCTCAATCGTGTCGGGGTCACCTATTATCGTGCGTTCTCTCTCTTTTCGGTAATTTCCATTACTATTTACGCAAGAAAAAAGTTTTCGACTTCATTCAAGACTCACAGCTCTTCTTCATTTTCTAGGAGAAAGTATATAATATATTATTTTACTAAAACGCAGAAATTGTTCTGCCTAAGCAGTATTGCCAACTCTTTACAGAACTATTGCGTGGGAGGCAGTTTGGGACAACCACCTGTGGGTGGGGCGCAGATGAAGAATACACCCACTGTATCCGCTGCTTGTCGTAAGAGGCGACCAAAAGGGGCCCAGGGGCTCTCAACTCGGGAGCGCTGGTTGAAACCACGGGGCCCTTAGCTGAGTCTTGGCATGCCACCAATTTCTTGTGCCCAGATTCTCACTTTCATCAATCCTGTCCGACCTCCCTTGGTCAGTTCATGTTTTTAACGACACCGACGGTATTAGAGCATTCGAGGTCTAGGGAGTCTTTCATTTTCACACCCTTTGTGGCTCTTGCCTTTCTTCGTCCGTTACTTAGTTTTCGCAAGTGACTGATCAATTCTTTTTTTTTCTCTCTGTCTACCCCTGTGGGTGGGGGTACGTGGACGAAGAATATAGCCACGGTATCCCTTGCCTGCCAGAAGAGGCGATTAAAGGGGATGATTGTATTAGAACCATGAAACTACTTGTGATTAGTACCATCACGCGAGGAACACCATGGGTCGCCTTTACTTGCGTGTAGTACCACTATGTACGGTACACAATAGGTTAGTGATTAGTAGCAACAGAAGAGGAGTCAGTGTGGGTTTTGCAGTACCCGTGATTAGTACCATTGTGAGAAACACCGCTGGGCGCTGCCTGTGATTAGTACCACTATATGAGGAACACCACGGGAATACCGGTGCCCGTTATAAGTACACCTAGGTGCCTACGAGTGGCCCCATTATGTAAGAAACACCGTAGGTCTGCGTTACCTGTGCGACGTACATTACTTATGAGTAGTACTATAATGTGTGAAATACCGGGGGTTTACACTACTTTGTTTAGTACCGAAATATGACAAATGGCATTGTTCTAATTTACTAGCAATAAGTACCATTATGAGGGGCCATTGACCTGGATTTTGGACCCCTTTAGACAACAAACATCCACGATTCAGGATTTTGCTTTAGAGGCAATCCCTTGGTCAGTAATACTATTGTTTATGATAGTTTCTGGGTCGGATCAACTGATTGTTTTAAATTCATATCCAGCCGTTCATTCATTCTTCATGTTTTTATTCTGGTCAGTGGATGATTTTGAACTAAACTTTCATTACATTTAGTCTCATTTCGCACTATTAGGAGCCGATGACCTAGATGTTAGGTCCCGTTAAACAACCATCATCATCATCCACAGTTTGGGGGATGAATAATAATTATAATGGCGCATGGCTTTTAGTGCCTGGAGTGACCAAGGACATGTTCGAATCGTCAGGTGCAGGTCTTTCGACTTGATACCTGTAGGCGACCTGCGCGTCGTGATGAGGATGAAATGATGATGAAGACAACACATACACCCAGCCCCCGTGCCGGCGAAGTTAACCTATGATGGTTAAAATTCCCGACCCTGCCGGGACCCCTGTGTCGAAAGGCCAGCACGTTAACCATTTAGCCATGGAGCCGGACTGGGGCACGAAGGACACTACCAACGCTGTAATATATGAGATTGCAAAATTAACACATGTTCAGGCGACTGGTAACCGACGTGTACCGCATCGCTGGCAGCATCTTGTGAACAATCTCTCTGAGAAAAAAAAAATACGTACAACAGGGATTTCATGGCTGAAAGTTGTCTCGCTTTATGTTGTACACTGGTGAACTACATTCTACAGTACCTTATGTTCCTTACTCTCATCTGAATATTTCCATTTGTCTGATTCATGCGACCGTGTGAGTTGGCTGTGCGGTTAGAGGCACAGAGCTGTGAGCTTGCATCCGGGAGTTAGTGGGTTTGAGCTCCACTGTCAGTGACACTGAAGATAGTTTTCCGTGGTTTCCCATTTTACACCAGGCAAATGCTGGGGCTGTACCGTAATTAAGGCCACGGCCGCTTCCTTCCCATTCCTTCCCATTCCTTCCCATGGTCGCCATAAGACCTATCTGTGTCGGTGCGACGTAAAGCAAATTCTAAAAAAGCAACTGATTCGTGCGGAAGAGAAATAGCTGTGATGACGACTTATTCCCCAACTCTCTTATCCATTCAAACTGAAACAACATTGATGCTGTCTTATGATCGCTATTGGATAGCAACTTAGAAGAAACCGACCATGACCTTCATTCATGTACAGCCTCACCATTTGCCTGGTGTGAAAATGGAAAACCACGGAGTACCATCTTCAGCACTGTCAACAGTGCGTTCGTACCATCTATCTTCGTAATGCAAGCTGACGGCTACGTGATACAAAACGCGTTACCATCTCGCTCGGCAACAACATTGATATTGTGATACTGAAATTACACGCTGTTGATTTAAACTACTATCTTTACTTGAACTCTCTCCATTCGCAAAAAGAATTCCGGTTTCAAAATATCGTGGCCGGTACCAGCAGACCCTATTCCATCATTTTAGTATAGTTTTAACACCTACACTCTAAGTCACGCATCCGCATGTCATTTTAGGGAGAGTACTCTTATTAAATAATCTCCTCTTTAACCACAGTGGCGGGGTGTTATTTAAAGACCTGAAGGTACTCAATTACGACAGCCCCTTGTCAGTAGATTTACTGGCACATAAATGAACTCTTGCGGGACAAAATTCCGACACCTCGGCGTCTACGAAAACCGCCAAAAGTAGTTAATGGGATGTAAAAGTGTAACATTATTATTATTATTATTATTATTATTATTATTATTATTATTATTTCCGGTCCCATGGCTAAATGGTTAGCGTGCTGGACTTTTGTCACATGAGTTCAGGGTTCGATTTCCGGCAGGGTCGGGAATTTTAAACATAATTAGTTAATTCCCTTGGCACGGGGACTCGGTGTACGTGCCGTCTTCATCATTATTTCATCCTCGTACCGACGCGCAGGTCGCCTACGGGAGTCAACTCAGAAGATCTGCACCAGGCCTCTCCAGAGGCCACATGCCATTTATTATTATTATTATTATTATTATTATTATTATTATTGGGGCTGCCTGGCCGAGGCCGCTCGGTTCGCTCGGAAGGACGTGGGTTCGAATCCCCGTCAGGAAGTCGTTAAATTTAAGAAATGAGATTTCCACTTCCGGAGGTGCATATGGTCCTAAGGTTCACTCAGCCTGCACCAAAAATGAGTACCAGGTTAATTCCTGGGGGCAAAGGCGGTCGGGCGTAGAGCTAACCACTCCACTCCATCAAGTGCCGAGGTTATGGATAGTGGAAGCCTTTACTTTCCACCCCTCCAAGGGCTTTTATTGCCTGTACGGAGAAGACTTTGATTTGATTTGATTTGATTTGATTATTATTATTATTATTATTATTATTATTATTATTATTATTATTATTATTATTATTATTATTATTATTATTATTATTATTTAAAGATATAACTCAGCTCCGTCTTGCTATACCTCTTCTAGTAATTTACGATGTTTGATGTGGATGTTTCGTTTTCTGAATTTCTCTGCTCCTTCCTTGGAAACCTACTGCCATATATCACATCTTAGTGACGGTTCAATAAATAAACAATTCCTTGGAAGCAAGACTTCTTAGATTTTATGATTTACAGCAGGTCATGGCAATTTTCAGTACAACGTGCAAATGGAACAAATGTTTTAAATTATGAGTAACAATTGGCGTCCTCCCATGAGATCAAAATTTATAACGGCATGTTTCTCTACACCATCACCATCACCATCATCATCATCAGCAGCAGCAGCAGCAGCCGCCCTAGGACTGGTCATTTGCCATGAAGTTTCTCCATGTCTGACGCTCCTTCGCAGTTCTGCTGTCTGCACCTACGCAACATATGCTTATTATTAACGTATAACGGTGGGTAGGAAAATAAATACACAGCACCGGTAGTGTTAAATTTTATGACTAAGTTTTATTAATTACTGTACTACTAAATACTTACATACTGAACAGACACACCACGACTTCAAATTCTACTGCACAATACTGACAATCACACTGGTCTCACAACTCAGACACTAGTTCTTAACTCTAGCCCGGCTCCATGCGAAATGGTTAGCGTGCTGGCCTTTGGTCCAGAGGGTCCCGGGTTCTATTCCCTGCCGGGTCGGAGATTCTAACCTTTCATGGACAATTTCCTTGGCTCGGGACTACGTATTTGTGCTGTCCCCAACATCCCTTCAACACACGCACCACACATAACACTATCCTCCTCCACAATATAACACGCAGTTACCTACACAGGGCAGATGCTGCTCACCCTCGTCGGAGGGTCTGCCTCACAAGGGCTGCCCCCGACTAGGAATAGCCACACGAAATTAAGTTAAACGAATACTCTAGGTCAGTTGCACAGTTCCTCTCGCCGTTCGCCCTCACAGCCACTTGGTTCACGGCTCGCGCACAGCACAGTCTTCGGTCCTTTAAGTCGTACGCTATCCGCACACTCACAGCAGACGTCGTTCACTGTGTCTTTCCAACTTCTCTCACGCTGCGTCCAAGAGTCCAAGCGTCCAAGCGGTCGAGTAACACCCACGGTACATCAGCCTGTCGTAAGATGCAACTAAAAGGGTCCCCAGGGACTGTCAACTTGGGATCGTGTGTTGGCGACCACGTGGCCCTCAATTGAGTCCTGGCATTGCTTCCACTTATTTACGTCATGCTCCTCACTTTCATCTATTCTATACAACCTCCTTTGGTCAACTCTTGTTCTTTTCCGACCCCGACGGTATTAGAACCCTCGGGGCCTAGGGGATCTTCCATTTTCACGCCCTTCGTGGCCCTGATCTTCTTGTCCGATACCTTCATTTTCAAAGTGTCGGATCCCTTCCATTCTTTCCCTCTGATTACTGTTACAGTGTTATATAGGAGTGGTTGGCTAGTTGTACTTCCTCTTAAAGCAATCACCACCAATATCACCATGAAGAGTTGTTTCTATCCACCATTAATGGACCAATAGCTCTTAATTGCAACTCTGTTCGGTGAAATACGTGTAGGCCTATAGAAGGCAGACAGCTATTTCAAAACTCTTGCGCATACCATCTGCAAGCTTCGGATGTCATCCGATTAGTTTCTCCAAAGATTAAAATTATGTATGTGTACTCATCGTTGCTGAACACCAGAGCCAGTGCCGATATATTGACAGCCACTGTAGTGCTGCTATACCAAACACTAACCTACTACTATGCGTTCGAAAACGAGGCTTACAAAAGCTAGGGGACGCTTTAGACGGGTAGCGCTGAGGAACATGCAGTGAGCGGCCGTCCGATTGTTATTATCTTATTTTTCTGATGTAACCTGCGTACAGGCAATGGTACCCCTGTGAAAATCAATGTTTAGGCATCCCATTCTTCACTATAGCATGCGGGACACTTACAAGTAGAAAGTACGGCGCTGGCGGGCCACCTAGTATACAGAGTGTCTCAGGAGGAATGGTCATTATTCAGGGATCTGACAGGAACCATCATTTGAAGCAAGAATATATCATATGGACATATGCCCTATAATTTTATGTATAGTACGCGAAACTTTGCGATACTTGTTTTTACGTGGGTGAGGAGTAGGGAGGGAGCTACCCCGGTGCCGGTAATACTGCCAACTGGATGGAAATGAAATCTGAATTGAATCGATAGTATGATCGATAGATTGAATTTTCTAAACGTTTATTATCTTAAGCCAACCACTGTTTCACACACACATTATGTAACATTTGTCGATGCGAATCTTTTTCTTAGCATGAATTCTATATTTTGGCTTTCCCGTGTAAACAACAACAGTACTAGTACGTAAAGTGCACGCCAGATGTGTCACGGCGATTCATAGTTTGTGTATCAAAGTTTACCATCGCAGAAGCTGCAAATATAGACCATATATGCATATTCTTTATTAATGTAGATGTGTGGCATCTTAGCCAGTGCATGTACAAACACAGCTAATCGATGCTTCTCTCTGAGACACTCTCAATCCCTCGCACTCCTTCATAACAACACACCCTGGGCAACGGGCTGCTGTAATGGCAGAAAAACATCTCGAGCAAGGTGGTTGAACGCAATAAGGTAGTTTGGGTTAGAATAAAAAGTCAAAGAGATTGAGTGGGTAAGACACATACATGTGCGCCAATATCCCGAAAAACAAATGTAAATTAAACGTGTTCTATTTCGAAACCATTCAGAATAGGGAATATGTCCATGTGAAGTCTTTTGCTTCAAATGATCGTTTGTCTTATTTCTGAATATTGACCATTCCCCCTGGGACACACTGTATAAGCGCTCCGTGTGAACGTAAAATTAATTTCCAAAATCACATCTGAATGGAAAAAATGCTACAGTAATTACATGCGAATTAGATGCATGATAACCGTTATTTCTGTTATTGCAATTAAAAGGCTTAACAGTGTGTTGCTTATGCTAACTTCTTGTCCACATTGGCAGCCAGCACATTCGGTATTTTTCAATTTAACTGTCGTCTCTTTGAGGTTCGGATTGTTCGTAAAATTTCAGACCATGTCGCTATGTTCACGTTACGTATGGCTGTAAATTTTCTCGATTTATACAGAAGGAGAACTAGCGTTGTTAATTTGTTGAACTTTGATGGTGCTAATTATAAATCAAAACTGTTAGCATTAGTCGACGCCTTGGTTCTGAACATCACATCTTGACAGGAGTTTACAAAGAATCCAGCACACTCATCAGAAGCTGTATCCTTACATGAACCATGAGTGATAGATTGCCTGCCTGTGGATTATAAAGCACAGCTACCTACGGTTAGACATATTTCCTGTATTAGGTGTACGAGTAGAGTTGCCTTGTCGACATGTCAGTAAATTTTTTACCTGCATGTTTTTTAACATCGTTACGGCCTCATTGGACCACGTTTATTTATGTTTACCTATCCTATACCACATGTCTTTCATACACTTAATGTGAGCGTTCCTTTTTTCCTCTGACTAGGGAGGTCGTTTCACTGGGTTGACCTCATCTTCATGTATCCTCAAATCCTGGATTTTTTGCTTAGTCTCGTCTATCTAGGACATCTTGTTCCGTTATCCCACTTAGCCGCAAATCATCAACAAGTCCTTCGTGCCATCTGAGTTTACATTTGAGATTCCAAACATGTGTTAGGATCTGTTTCGTTAGTCTGCTGTCAGAAATACGGAACGCATGGTGAAAGAAATTCAGCCTCCTTTCCCTGATAACGTCCGTTATTTTCCCACCTGGTTACGCACTTCTTGATTTTTTTTCTGAGCTTCAATATTCCTTCCTTTTCAATGGGATCTAAGATATTTCCCCGTATCCCTTGTTCTAGTTTCTCTACTTCTCGTTCTGAGGTTTTATTTCGCAAGCTCAGAATTTTAGATGAATACACACATAAATATTCTGGTCTTACAACTGTCTTGGTATTGACGGATCTCAGCTTCCCACAATATTGCTCTGTTAGTGTATATCTCAAGAGTCTTCATGTATGCTGCCTTCATTTTCATTAATTTTGCCTTCACACCCTGTCTGTCATTATTTTTCATATGCATCCACTTAACTAAATATTTGAAAGCTTCAAACTTTTGAACATCGCCCTGAGTTGTTTTTATTTAAATGGACTCTCCTTAATATTGGCCATATATTTTGTTTTCTGTTCTTCAATCGAGACTTTGAGACCTATTTTGCTTGCTATAATCTGATGATTTTTACTGGAATTTAGTTACGTTCTATCTGCATTTTCTCATTTTTTCACTTTCCCTGGCAATATCAGCGTATCGCACAAATATTTCTGCAGCACGTTTTACTGTTTATTATAGCTGAAACGTCCCTCACGCATAGAGAATGGTCATTTCTGTTATTACCGTCAGGCACATTAATGTCATCATCAACGTAAATCGAATTATCAAGTCCATATGATTTGAATAAAAGCATTTCTATTGCAGTGTTTAAGTGGAGCGAGCTTTGTACAGGGACAGTTAATGCTTAACAAGCAGCTGCGCTCTTGCTGGCTCACTCGTAACACAGTTCTGAATAAAGCAGCCGCCGTGCAATCGATTCCCCGATAAGCAATCGTCCAACTTGCATCGCTCATTAACTTAATGGTAAGTCCACAACCCAACTGTCCGCCTTGCGCCAGTTCCTTTTAGGGTCAGCAGTAAATTGCATATTACTTCTCAGTTGATGTTTTATATACACTGTACTGCAATCTCTGTTATAAAGAGGAATTGCCGTTGAGGTAGTGGTGGTGGTGGTGGAGGTAATTACTGTTTTGAGAGGAAGAACAAAAAAGGTAACCATCCTCTATTAACAGTAATCAGAGGGAGAATCTAAGAGTGGTGGTGAAGATTACTGTGTTAATAGGAAGTACAACACTCTAACAGTCCTCTATTAGCATTATCCCTGGATTGGAAATATACTTTTCTTCGGAAATGAGTGAAATGTCGTATGGCTTTTAGTGTCGGGATATCCCAGGACGTGTTCGGCTCGCCAGATGCAGGTCTTTATATTTGACTCCCGTAGGCGACCTGCGCGTCGTGATGAGGATGAAATGATGATGAAGACAGCACATACACCCAGCCCCCGTGCCATTGGAATTAACCAATTAATGTTAAAATCCCCGACCCGTTGGGGAATCGAACCCGGGACCCTCTGAACCGAAGGCCAGGACGCTGACCGTTCAGCCAACGAGTCGGACCTTTTCTTCGGACATAAACTGCAACATACCGGGCGAGTTGGCCGTGCGGTTAGAGGTGCGTAGCTGTGAGCTTGCATCCGGGAGACAGTGGTTTAGAACCGAACTATCGGCAGCCCTGTTACTAGCGATGAGTACCATTATGAGGGGCCGTTGACCTGGATTTTGGACCCCTTTAGACAACAAGTACTTTCGATTCAGGATTGTGCTTTAGAAAGCGGTCCCTTGGTCAGTAGGCCTAATACTATTGTTTGATATTTTCTAGGTCGGACCCAGTAATTGTTTTAAATTCATATCCATCCATTCGTTCTTCATCACAATTTTTATTCTGGCCAGTGGATGATTTTGAACTTTTAAATTGTCGTTACATTTCGTACAATTAGGGGCCGATGACCTAGATGTTAGGCCCCTTTAAAAAACAAGCATCATCGTCATCACATACTATCTGAGTCTGGCGAAAAGTCACGACAGCTTGTAGGTACGGCACGGGGAATAGAGACTACACTCTTAGCTACAAACATCAGTCGTGACGGACAATGCGAACTCTCTATTATGCAGTACAAACAGCAAATACGTAGCTATGGCACAATTGCTCCACCAGTTGGAAATTCACGACAACAGCTCAGTTCGCAGGAGTCACTCCGGACGGAACAGATGTTTATTGCCAAGCCTCGAGACTTGAGCTGGGCGCAAGCGCGGCAACGATGCTTACCCCTCGCACCTTTTACCCCGCATTCAGGCGACGTCTCGTCAGGCGACCATACAGTAGTATGGTGCATGGACGACCATCCATGACCGTTCCTTCCTTTCATTTAACATGCGATAGTACATACATGCTCTCCTCTTCCTCCTGGTCCTCAATTCCAGTGTCCTCCAATTCATCATCTGAAGTGAGTAATGTTCCATCAGTTTGCCTCGAATGCAGCCACCATATTTCCCAGCAATAACAGTATTTTCCATTCATATTATTAACCTATAAGTACTGAAGGAGACATAGAAAACAAATTCATTATGTTCCTTATCAGAGAATCTGAGAGTCATACAAATTATAAAACAGTTGAAAGAGAAAGAAAGTTACATAAACTGAAACGTGGGATTCTCTATGCCCCAGAGCTGTCACAGAGTACGGAAGCAAATTTCTGCACACCAACAAATTGTTATACTCGAATGCTGACTCTCTCCGAAGAAAAGTCACGTCAGTATAAAATGTTAGCGAAAAGGACAATTTTTCTGGGGTTAATCAGAAGACAAAATGGAAAAGAGACAGCGCTTTGAAAAATTAAAGTAGGGCCTAACCGCGGCACAAGAAAGGGGATTGCCATGAAGGGTGTGAAAATGAGAGACTCCTTAAGCCCCACAAACCGAACACTGTCGGGGTCGAAGAAGGATAAGAATTGCCCAAGTGAGATCGGATAGAGGAGGTGAAAGTGAGGAAGCTGGCACAAGTATGTGGAAGCAATACCAGACCGAACTAGGGAAACCGTGTTCGATAACCCAAGTTCAGAGCCCCTGGTCCCCCTTTTAGTTGCTTTTTATGACAAGGAGAGGATACCGTGACTGTATTCTACCGTCCCCATCACAGCGAGTATGGTTAGACACAGTTTTTAATATTTCAATGATAATAATAACGATAATAATAATAATAATAATAATAATAATAATAATAATAATAATGAAAAAAATTCGTGTGGCTATTTATAGCCGGGTGCACCCCTTGTAAGTGAGACCCACCGACGACGGTGAGCGGCATCTGCCATGCGTGTTATTGTGATGAAAGGTCGTGTTATGTGCAGTGTATGTGAGTTGCAGGGATGTTGGGGACAGCACAAGTACCCAGTCCCCAGCCAAAGGAATTAACCATTTAAGGTTAAATCTCCGACCCAGTGGGAAATCGAACCCAGGACCCTCTGAACCGAAGGCCAGCTCGATAACCATTGAGCCATGCAGCCGGACATATTTCAGTGATAAGGGGTGTGGAACTAACCATTACAAGATATAGCTGGAAATAGAGGGTTATGGAGTTGTGAAGATAACTAACAGAATATTGCAGACTGAATTGCTGTAAAGCGAAAGGGATATATACTGTATACTGCCTGAAAAAGTGAAGCACCAGAATGAATGGTTGTATGTCGATGTAACTTCGGAAAGGTACACACCATTGGCGGGTATGTTATTAGAGTTTCAATTCTCAGTGACAATTGGAACGGCCACCGGATGAGAAAATGTCACTGCGAGTGGTGTTGTCTGATTGTACAATGTACAGTTTTGTACAGATTTACTTGAAGATTTTGGTATTATTACATACCCCTGTGAAAGTTATTTTCTGAAGACTCGCAATTTATGAAATAATTGTAATTATATTCTAGAAGTTACTTACTGAAAATTTAATACTTCTTATTCTTCTTGTATCATATCCTCACTGGATGTCGGCTGTCATCTGGGCGATCTGGTTCTTGTTCACAGCAACTCGGATAAGAGTAGGGGTATTGAGCCCACACCATTCTCGTAGATTCCATAGCAAATATATTCTCCTTCTCCCCATGCTTCTCCTTCCTTCAATTTTACCTTGTAAGATAAGCTGGAGGAGTATATATTTAACATTTCGAATGATATGGCCAAGGTACCCAAGTTTCTTCTTTTTTATGTTGTGCGTGACCCCTAGCTCTTTGTTAAGGCGTTTGAGTACTTCGGTGTTACGTGTTCTGTGAACCCATGATATTATGAGCAGGCGTTGGTAGCACCACATCTCAAAAAATCGAAGTATATTGGTGGTGTTCTCCGTTAGGACCCAAGTCTCGGCACCATAAAACAAGACAGAAAATACATAACCCAGGAGTAAACGGAGACGGAGTCCCTATTAGAGAAGTTTGCTCATTCTTTAAAAACATGGAGAGTTGGCTGTGTGGTTAGCGGCACGCGGTTGTGAGCTTGCATCCGAGAGATAGTGGGTTCGAATCCCACTGTTGACAACCCTAAAGATGGTTTTCCGTGGTTTCTCATTTTCACACCAGGCAAATGTTGGGGCTGTACCTTAATTAAGGCTACGGCCGCTTCCTTCCAACTCCTACGTCTTTCCTCTCGCATCGTCGCCATAAGACCTATCTGTGTCGGTGCGACGTAAAGCCACTAGCAAAAAGAACAACATTCTTTTAAATGCAATCCTTGCCTGTTATATCCGGAACCTAATTTCAACAGCATTGTTCCAGCTGTGGTCAAGTACGCTACCGAGATACTTAAAGCTTTGGACCTGCTCCAGGTATGTGCCAGCTACTATCAAGTTAACAAGTTGAATGACATGTTTGCTTATGACCATTACTTTGGTCTTTAATTAGTAAATGTAATTAAGGAAATTATTTTCCACCTAACTATAATTCAGCCCAATTATTTTGTACTTTTCCCACAACTGATTGCTGTGGAATTATCCGTACTGCGTATTTATCTATGTCTCCTCGAATATTAACTTGATATTATATACCTAAAACAGAATTTTCCATTTGTTTGTTTTCAAGGCCCTCCGAGTATATCGCGTGCAAGTCCAAAAGCCCGTTAGCCACAGATCACAATACGGCATTCAGTAACAAAAAAAAAAAACCCAACAACCAAAAAACCATTTTGTAATGGTACCATGTTTGAAAATATTTAGCACTAATATTTACTTTCTTTGAAAGTTTAAGGTACTTTATATACGTACAGAAATTATAAAACAATGTGTCACTTGGCTAATATTTACAACAGTCTGGATTTGGAAAGTTATTTGAAAAAAATACTTGTTGCGATTGTTGGATCGATGGGACGAGTGGTGCTGTAAAGATCACCCTCTGCATTAGCTCTGTTTCTGTACTTCGTTTTCATTGGTTTGAGAGCAGAAAAGGTACTCTCAAACAGGCATATTGTCATGAAAGGCATTTAACTCAGCATTTTATTTCTAGAATTTGTAGGTTTTATGGGATGTCGTGGCCAAAAGTCGATAAAAGACGTGGAGTTGTGATGCATTCATGGAATTTCCTGGAACTAAACACACCACTTCATATGATTATAACCCATTTCATTCTTCAATTTATTTTTCACTTTCTCTCTGTGAAGATACTTCGACTAGTTGATCTTCCTGAAGGGAGGGCAGTTCATGTTCGGTTTCAAAGGACGGATTCCTGATTCACAAGACTTTTTCAAATATAGGCGGAAAATATTGTCTGAGTGTGGATACTAGCAATTCCAAGTGCCTCACAATTAAATCACCTGCACTGCCTTCTAGTATTTCTTCTTTTTCCGCTGCTAACTTGGTACCGTCTACCGGCCAACTTAAGAATTACATATCGTCGTTACCGAGACAAAACGTTCTATGCGATAATATTTTTGGAGATATACTGACCCGCAGCACATGCATTATGAAGAGCGAGAATGCCTTGACAGTATTCACACAGTATTGTACCTTGGATGAAGAAACCTTACCAGCCAAAGTTCTAAGCTAAAATATTTCACATAGGCGGTTTTGTCCCGGCTGCGACGATATACTGAATGTAAGTTATATAACAGTGAAGATACATTTTCTAAATTTAGAGTAATGGTCTGTGAATTGTGTATGAACAATACAATGTCATTCTTCAAATACTTACAACTTACGTTATTATTGCGGACTCCTTGGATTATCGTCGCGATTCCCCAGAGATCCGCGGACCACACTCTGCGAATAATTGACCTCGAAAGTAATTTAAATGAATAATGATGAAGTTTAAGTCAAATACACTCAATCGAGCGTCGCTCATGTTGAAGTGTATTAACGGGATCCCTGAAACATTCTAGCCCGTAGCCTGCTGTCTGACGGACCAGACAGTTGGAATTTTCTCTTTTAGCTCTCTCCGATACTCACAGCCCCTCTGGCAGGACTGACTTGCTAAATAAACACATGAGAGACATTCACGTCGCTCGTTAACACCGGACAGTGAAACACGCTACTCACGCCACGAGATGATGACACTTATAAAAAGTGGCTTCTCACTCAGTTTATATGTTGGTGATACTCTACATCATCACTTCTTTTTCAGAAATGTGTTCCGGTGTTGTAGCATCATATGTCAGGCTGTAGAATTCATGGTAGAAATGTCACCGAACTCTTTGTTCCTCGATCAAAGAGCTGAGTGGCATTGACACCATCAACTCATCAAATTGGTCACGGTTCAATTTACTGCCGTTGCATGTGAGACTTTCCAAAGGCCTCCATCATATGGATTCCCTGCAAGATTTGTAGGTACTATCCACAAACACTTGTACGTTTCCCAAGAAACGACAAGAAGGAAAATATGATCCTATGAATGACAATCGAAATTAACTTTCCAGCTATTAAGTAGTACTCCGTACACATAGTACGTGTTATGTTAAGCACAGAATAAAAGCTGTACTTAACATCTCTTCAACATGTACTATATATACGGAGCACGACTTGATAGGTAGAAAGTTAATTTCGATTACAATGAGGTCTTGAAAATTCAATATTTATGACTGGAAATTGACGTTCGCCTCTGTAGTGTAGTGGTTAGTGTGATTAGCTGCCACCCCCGGAGGACCAGGTTCAATTCCACGAAATTTGAAAAGTGGTCCACTCAGGCTCGGGAGCTCAACTGAGTAGAGGTGGGTTAGATTCCCACCTCAGCCATCCTGGAAGTGGTTTTCCTTGGTTTCCCACTTCTCCTCAAGGCAAATGCCGGGATAGTATCTAACTTAAGGCCACGGCCACTTCCTCCCCTCTTCCTTGTCTATCCCTTCCAAACTTCTCATCCCCCCCCCCGCAAAGCCCCTCTTCTGCATTGCAGGTGAGGCCACCTGAGCGAGGTACTGGTCATCCTCCCCAGTTGTATCCCCGACCCTGAGTCTGAAGCTCCAGGACACTGCCCTTGAGGCGGTAGAGGTGGTATCCCTCGCTGAGTCCGCGGGAAAAATCTACCCTGGAGGGTAAACAAATGATGAAGAAGAAAATTGTATACTTTTTTAACTTGTTTAATGTCGCAATAACACATCGAATATTTTCTGCGACGCAAGGATGGAAAATAAATAGGATTAGGAAGGTAGTTTTTTTACAATTTGCTTTACGTCGCACCGATACAGGTAGTTCTTATGGCGACGATGGGATAGGAAACGTTTAGGAGTCGGAAGGAAATGACCGTGGACTTAATTCAGGTACACCCTCCCAGCATTTGCCTGATGTGAAAATGGATCATCAGGGCTGCCAACAGTGTGGTTCGAACCGACTATCACCCGAATGCAAACTGATAGCAACGTGACCCGAACGCCGCAGCCACTTGCTCGGTTAATTAGATAGTGGCGGTGGGCTTAAATTAAGGTACAGCCCCAGCATTCGTCTGGTGTGAAAATGGAAAATGGGCTGCCGACGGTGGGATTTCAACCCACTTTCTCCAGAATACATGCTCACAATTTATACTGCTTCTCCTTGACGGCATTTCCTCATTTACCTTGGATCGGCACTATGTGGGGAAAGAGCGCTATGCCCTTCCTTATGCCAACACTGTCAGTGGAGATGTAACTCACTGTTGCGTTTTCCTGTGCTGGTTTGTAGTGTGATGTCTTGTAATCAGTGATGGGGTGAATACAGAAGTAATTGGGCTTGATTACAGTTATTTGCGAAATATTTTGCTCAATTGCGATTACAATCGTAATCAGTAATTAGTAAAATTACAATTACTTTACAGAGTGTTAGCCTTAAGGGGACAATCTGGAGATAAACAGATATTTATACGTAATGCATGGATTATCACGATAATTTGTGGGAATGTCACCTAATTAAAAGTAGGGATGTCACTGTACCGGGAGGTACACCCCAACGCCGCGCATTTGAATCTAGCGCCTAAAAGAACTCCCCTATTGGTGAAACTGAAACTACACCAACTTAAAACTTTACTCAGAAGATGTCACCACTAAAATCTGATGTAATTTTGTTATTGTGAGGTTTCCTGAACTGACTGTATTTCTACTTGTTTTGTTTGCCATTCATCAAGAAGTTTGGACATTCTTCCACAGATGCCACTACTAAAAACTATGATCATGCACCCTGGTGCGAAGTGAAAGAACTTTTGATTTAAAAAAGTTTTGTATTCAAACTTTTTTCTCTAATTGATGTTCATTTATTTTTGGGTTGGCAATATTGGTCTTTTATTTCCACCAGTTTTGAATCCAACCAATCAATAATTTCTGTAATTAATTTTCCACCTATCACAGGCTTTTTCTCCGATTCTGAGTGTCACTTTTGAACTCAACCAATAAAATTCTGTGGGTGTGTCTTGATTATTCATGAATGATCTCGAACCTTCCCTGAGGGTTTATAAACTACAGATTTTCACGTCTCTTGGCCAATTGATCGTCATATTACTGAGTGTGTGTGTCAAGCAGGAGGCGGGAGACCTCATCGTCAGCTGTTAGAACTTCTACCAGGTAATGGCCACATAACATCTTTCTATCTTTCTTGCTTGCTCCGCAGTTTAACCCGAGGGAAAGGTCCGAATCATCAATTACGTAACCTTCTTTTCTAAAAATGTAACTTTCTGCCGGCTAATGTAATAACTTCATAAAATCTTTAACTGTAAATCGGGGATAGAGAGTGATATACCCTCTCGAGCTCCCCTTCAACTTGCTTTGAGGCGCCACGCTTTTGTTTCCGCAAGGTGTTAAACTTATTTCCATGCGTGCTACCTCAGTAGTTTGGAAATAGCCCCCGTTTCCTCGGCCAAGCGCCTTATAGGTTTTTAAATTTGTGGAGCTCAGTCTTCGACTCCATTCAAATTGTACTCTGGCCGTTTATTTAATCTGTTCTTTTTCACTAAGGCCCTGTAGGTTGGGTACTAGATACGTCTGTGTAATAAGATTTCTATTTTTAAATAGTGCCTGGTAAGGGCAGAGATTATTAAAGTTTCATGCTATTTTGCCTTGAGTAGGCTTGGAAAACTGAGAGCACATTAGCTCTTTTTCAAGTGTTGTAAAAGTGCCTCTGGGAGGCTTGATATTGTAATTTACGGAGCAAGTGCCCCATGTATTAGGGGAGTTCTGCCCTTGCATAAAATTTGTGCTCCATTGTAAATTTGAGCTAGGAGCTCAGGAAAACGTAAGTGAGGGCTTGAAGCCCACGATCTGTTTATGCCACCAATTTTGTCGTTCCTAAACTTGTTTAATGTTGGCTACTTGCACCTGTAAATTGTAAAATATTGAATTTTGAAAATATAACCTTCAGTTTAAGTTTTAACTAATTTTGACATTGTGATGATGATTATGATGATGCTTGTTGTTTAAAGCGGCCTAACATCGAAGGTCATCGGCCCAATTTTGACATTGTAGTTAGACCCATTCGTCCCGGCACCTTCTTTCACCTCTGCGTTCCACGGGTAACCCCGTAACAGTCACAAAAATGATTTCGTATACAGTGAATAGTTTTCCAAAAACATTCTAGGAAATAATTTTTGAAAATTGTAATTCCAATTTTTTCATGATATCTAATTGATATATTAATGGACGAAAATTTGGGATTGGGTAGATAATACTTCTTGAAAAAGCACTGTATTGATTTTTCTGTACATAACTTATATAACGCGATATATTGTACTAAGGTTTGTGTATTTTTTATGTTCTAAAAGTTTCAAACAAAAATTCCATACACATGTTTCCTAATATAGCTGTGATACATAACCGATGAAAATGTTGTTCTATTTGGCAGAATATTATGGGAGAAAATGGGAATAATATGTAAAATTATAATTGGTGGGGAAATGAAAGCAAAGCAGACGGCACACCTATTTCTGCTGTGTGCAGACTGACAAACAATGCATTATTAAAGTGATTGTTTGAATTCAGTCCGACTCGTTGTCTGAATGGTCAGCGTACTGGCCTTCGGTTCAGAGGGTCCTGGGTTCCATTCCCTTACGTGTCTAGGATTTTAATCGCTTCTGATTAATTCATCTAGCTCGAGGACTGGGTGTATGTGTCCATACCAACACTCACCTCATCATATTCAGGAAACATACCACACTATCAACCACCACAGAAACACGCAGTAGTGATTACATCCCTCCATAGAGGGCTGGGGGCAGGAACGGCATCCGGCCGGAAAACAGGGCCAAATCCACATGTGCGACACAGTTCGCACCCGCGACCACACAGGTGTGTGAGAAGGCGGTAGCAAGGTAAGAAGACGAAATTGTTTGAATTCAACGGAATAATTTCATGACCGGAAAGAGGAAACTCATTTCGCCAAAATGACAAAATTACAGTTTTTATCTCCAGACTGTGCCCTTAATAAATCACTGTTTTTATTTTGATTGGGGCTGGAATAATACAAAATTTCGCAAGGAAAAAGGATATACTACTTCATTTTATGTGGGATTTTTTTAACATAGGGGCATTAAGTGGCTATCATCACTAGAAGAAACTAAGCATGATACCTTGGAATTTTTGGAAATTGTCTTTTTCCCATCATTTATATTTTAGTTAATGACTTTTAGCTTTTGAAATAATTTGTCATTTAGGCCTACTTTGCAAATAAATTAATTTTCTTAAAATTCTCAACACCGGGCGAGTGGGCCGTGCGGTTAGGGGCGCGCAGATGTGAGCTCGCCTCCGGGAGATAGTACTTTCGAACCCCACTTTCGGAAGCCCTGAAGATGGTTTTCCGTGGTTTCCAATTTTCAGACCAGGAAAATGCTGGGGCTGTACCTTAATACAGGCCACGGCCGCTTCCTTCCCATTCTCAGGTCTTTCCTCTTCCATCGTCGCCATAAGACCTATCTGTGTCGGTGCAACGTAAAGAAAATAGGAAAAAAAAATTTCTCATCGCTCATCCCCGACGTCTTTAACGGGAAGTATATCTTTGCATCTACTGAAAAGATGCCGTATAGGGGAAATTGTAAGAACATCTTTGGAATGTCTTTGGAAGTACTGGAGAGGTAATAAAGTACCTCATCCAGAACTGTTGAAGCTACTGGTTCCTGTGTAATAGAACTGAAAAAATTATTTTAAATTTATAATAATTTATTTTTTCACATTTTTGCTTCCTTACGATGTGGCCTATATCAATGAATGGAACGTAACGATTATAATTTTATTTCGGGAAGTTAATTACAAGTAAAAATTAAATTTTGTAAAACCAACGTTCGTTTTTTTTCTTTCTTCAAACGTTTACCCTCCAATGCTGGCTTTTTCCCTCATATTCAGCAAGGAATCTCACCTTTACTGCCTCAAGGTCAGTGTCCTGGTGCGTGAGACTTTGGGTCGGGATAAAACTTAGGAGGAGGACCACTACCTCGCCCAGGTGGCCTCTCCTGCTGTGCTGAACAGGAGTTTGTGGTGGTGGTGGTGGTGGGGAATGTGAAGATCGGTAGGGATAGACAAGGAAGAGTGAAGGAAGCGGCCATGGCCTTAAGTTAGGTACCATTCAGTCATTTGTCTGGAGAAGAAGTGGGAAACCATGGAGAACCAGTTCGGGGATCGCTGAGTTGCGAATCGAAATCCCCTCTACTCAGTTGACCTCCCGATGCTGAGTGGACCCCGTTCCAGACTTCGTACCACATTTAAAATTTCGTGGGAGAGCTGGAAATCGAAACCGGACCTCCAGGGATGGCAACTAGTGACTCTAACCACTACACCACAGTGGTGGACTAAAAAATAACGATTATGATTAAAAATTACTAAGAATATAATCGTTAGAAATAATTCTATTACTTTTGCTTAAGTACTTCCCAACACTGGTTGTATGTAAATGCAGATGTGTATTAACACAAACACAAAAGTCAGCCCTAGAATTGAAAAGTTAGACTCTCAAAAAATAGTAATAAAATATTAGCTCATTCTGGCCTGAATTCCTTCTCAACTGCAGAGCAAATTATTAATGAAATATACCCTCTTGAAAGGACAAAATGTCTCAAAGGAGCGTAAGTTATGTTAAAATATTCATTGAAATTTATAAAGAAATCCAAAGATATCCCGGTAGGCTGCAGGTCACGGAGTGACTCTTCGTAACCTCGGCGCTAACAGGGATAAGTTATTTATTCTGTAACAGGCTAGCCTTTCCCAGACTGTAGGCAGAGTTAATTTCACGACCATGTATAGTATGCGTACCTTTGAGTGATACATGGACACCGTAGTGCTGAGTCGGTCGACCTCGGTAATCTTCGAGTTTCGTATTGGCAACCTTTGAAACACAAACTATAAGTCGCTTAGGCATCGCTGTGCGGCATCTGGCGTACACTTTACGTACTAGTACTGTTGTTGTTTATACAACAAAGCCAAACTATAGAATTCATGTTAGGAACAAGATTCGCGTCGAGAAATGTTATATAATATGTATGTGACACAGTTGTTGGCTTAAGATAATAAAGGTTTAAAACATTCACATGGATCGATCATATTATCGATTTAATTCAGATTTCACTTCCATTTAGTTAACGAATTACAGGAACCGTACGAGCTCCCTCCTTACTCCTCACCCCTGTACAAAAATCAATCACTAAAAAGTGTGCGAATAATACCTATTCCGATGATATTTCAGTTCTAAATTTTTCTGCTTCCTGACTGAGAATCGAACCCACGTGAACCGAGCACGTCTTTATCACCTCAGCTGAGCAGTACATCGTTGATATTTATGTTCATGTAAAAGTTTCAATGAAGTATGTCATTGATTGTTTTTAACCACTTGCGACTCAAGGTTGTGAGAATGAAGATCTTCAGGCTGTTTCCAGTTTCTAACGGGTCAGGAATCGAATGCATGGAAGCCCCATCTAACTGCCGAAACCAGTCGCATTCCTCTGGGACAATGATTAATGGCTGACTGATGAAATTAAATGATATTGGAGAGTGTTGCTGGAATGAAACATGACAGGGAATACCGAAGTACCCGAAGAAAATTCTGTCCGTGTGTTGTTGCACTTCTATTTGTTTTGTGTTGTACGTGTTGGTTATTGCATATATGAGGCTTTTCTCATTTTTGTGAAGATATTTTTACAGAAATACGTAGCTTAGGATAACAAACGGAATACGTCAAATTTACATTATTACTCCGTAACGACCGAGCGATTTGACCGTACGGGCAGGGTCGTGCAGCTGTGAGTTTATATCCGGAAAATAGTGGGTTAGAACCCCACAGTCGTCGGCCTTTAAGATGGTTTTCCGTGGTTTCTCATTTTGTTACAAGGAAAATGCTGGAGCTGTACCTTAATTACAGCCACGGCCATTTCTTTTCCACTCCTAGGCCTTTTCCTATCCCATCGTCGCCATAAGACTTATCTGTATCGATGCGATATAAAGCAAAATTTAAAAAAAGTCGAATGGTCTGTAACGAGCAACCGGATACCATAGGTCCTTTATAGCAATATACTCAGAAGATATCCCTGAAGAATCTCCAAAAGATTGTCGATGGATTTCGGCTTCACCCTGTATAAGAACTTGAACCAAAGATTTCAGACCAGAACTTCAAGGTACGACGAGTTCAAAGACCTGGAAGAGGTATTGCAATACCTGCGTGCTTGTTCCCACAAAATGTTTGTGCAATGTAAAAAAATGTTTTTCATTCTACAAACCAAACGATATCTTGTAATCAGTTTATATTTCCTAAAAAAGGTAAAACCGAGCTCGAAAATTGCAGTCGCTTAAATGCGGCCACTATCCAGTATTCTGGAGTTAGTAGGTTCGAACCCCACTGTTGGCAGCCCTGAAAATGGTTTTCCGTGGTTTCCCATTTTCACACCAGGCAAATGCTGGGGCTGTACCTTAATTAAGGCCACGGCCGACTCCTTCCAACTCTTAGCCCTTCCCTGTTCCATTGTCGCCATAAGACCTATGTCGGTGCGACGTAAAGCAACTAGCAAAAAAAAAAAAAAAAAAAAAAAAAAAAAAAACAATAAGCCTGGTGAGAGAGCATAGTCTGTTTGAATTTTATTTGGAAAATGCCTATTGGTGAATTTACCAAAGGTTGAATGTTCCTGGAGTAAACGTAGCTAGAATGATAATAATTGGTAGAAAGAGCGTCGGGAGATATGAAGTCTTGCCGTAACAGCGACGATATATCATGTAAGACGTTATCCTTATTGGTTTGTTTTGCAGTAATCTCCAAAGGCAGGAATGAGATTTCCTGTGCCTTTGTACACAGTCTCGAAACTAATTTGAATCCCAAAAGTGGACACACAGAATGTCATACTTCCCCGAAATATATTTTTACTAGACAAAAATTGGTGCAGTGATCAAGAAGAGAAGTAGAGTGGAATCGTAGAACTTCATTCGTATACTCATACAATTTTATTGTGAGAAACTATGAAGGGGAAATAACAACAGACCTATTAACATAAGTTCGTAAGAAAACTGAAATACACTGCTGTACCTATGACCATGTTCTTGGCACTAGAACATTTTAAACCATAATCCTACACAGCTAAGGCATCTGCATGTATTCCTGTCCGTCTTCCATAAAAAACATTATGTAATCCGAGAAGGACAATATTGCTTGTGACGGGAGAGATTCCGTTCTTCCCAGTCGTCTTGAGAACGAGCGGGACAGTAGACAAGGCATCATCAGCTCATTGCTTAAGACTGGTCATAGCTCCAGACAGAGGATGTCGCGATGCTCAATCAATATCCACAGTGGTGCCACCCTCCGCGCGGTTCATTCCCCTGGATCAGTTTCGACAGATGTTGTTCTCATCATCCCTCTGCTACTACATTTTTGGTTATTGTTATATTTCATATCAGTTTTTAAAATTCAAGTCCTCGTTTAGATCAAATATTACATCCGTATGCAAGGGCAGTAATTTCCCATAACTACAGTAAAGGATAGTGAACCATTTGCAGATTTCAAATGGAATTGTTCTAGCAAAAGGATTCCAACTGTTCTTTCAGATATTTTGAATAAAACCTTTATCAGATGTGGGATACTAAGATTGATTTCTGCCAAAGGCGTCGTACTGATAGTTGATGGCATATAAGAAATGTATTATTTTTGCTGACCGGTCTCAGCCTCATCCTTCATATTGACAGAATAAACGTGACTGAGCGTAGTCGCCTTTGGTTCATAAGGCTCCGTGTTCGATTTCCTGTCGGGTGGGTTATTTTAAGCCTAAAAGGTTAAACACCCGGCTCGGGGACTGGGTAATTTTACTGTCTCCAACATCGCTGAAACTCAATTATCACACACAATGCTATCCTTCACTAAAATAACAGGCAGTTTCCTACACATGGCACATGCCACCCTCGTCGGAGGGTCTGCCTTATTTTAATTAAGGAATTTGGCCAAATATGAGTGCTTGGAACCTCAGAATATGGTACAGAATTTTTCTACTCCTTTTCTTCCCACAACTTCTTCATACGTGGGCTGATCGCTGCCTCTGTTCCTCCGATAACACTATTTTCCGAGGCTGACGTCTAATTTGCAAAAGCGAAGAATCCGCAGAAGTGATCTGTCTCCGGAAGGCCACCCTGTTATTTATTATGCCAACTGAGATCTTCAGTCTTCGTAGGTCCAATTATATCTCTTGCAGCCAACCGGGGGTGTGTTTTAATTTGGAGGTATAATCAAAACATGTCTTAGTTATCCTGACGTTGTTAATTCTGTGAAGGTGGCCATAAAATTGTGGCCTTTGTCTTTTAATTGCCTGTTATTTTCTCAATATTGTGGTGGAGGTCTTCACTTTTCTTTTGAACCAAATATCTTTATTCGGGGTTCCAAAATGTTTCTTTCTCTTCTAGTCCATTATTATTATTATTATTATTATTATTATTATTATTATTATTATTATTATTTATTGTCTTCTTTTTTAGAATTGAGCCTCTATGAACTGCGTTTTTACAACCAATATCATTTTCAGTGTCTGTGTCCTTTGACATCCTGCCAGTATCTCTTGAGCCCATCGTTCAGTGCTTTCTTCCGCTCCTCTGGTAAAAGGCCTCTCAGTGTTCTCGGTTATCTTCACCATAACACCCTGATAGCTTTTCACCATCCTTCGTCATTGATTTCATCCTCTGTAATGCTCCGTGATAACTTAGATAACTTTGGGTTTTAGAACATTACAGACTTTTTTTGTGAGCCGGTCATGATCATTTTATTATTATGGTGATTTATGTATGTGAAAGTATCTTTCATGAGGCTTGGTGGACAGATATGTTATAACAACTGGATTGATGAGGAAAGCAACGGGAAATCACCTCACTCCTAATTTCTCTAGAACGTCTCTACAGTGAAATGTAGGCTGTGTGTGACAGCTGATGAAGGAGCCGTCGGGGATTTAAATGACCGTCAAGTTGAGGACTCAACATCACATGCAACATACCGCCGTTGTGCCTAGAAAAACCACTATGTGATATTATTTCAGTTTAGAATTCTGACCAGAAAGGTTCTGTCCTCTTAGGTTCAGTATTGCATGAACTATTACAATGCATTTTCGTTCTAAGCGATACATGTGCTGCGGGTCGGTATTTCGAAGCGCAAAGACGATATACGGAACTTCATCTGTAAAGGCAATACTTGATCCCGCCCCAAACAGGCTTACAAGAGAGAGGACACACTATATTTGTCTTTAAATATATGGCCTTTTTATTCGGACATCTTGATCAACAGCCCATCTACGTAATATGCGTCTAACAAACTGTGTGACTGTCCTGACTGTACAAGTGAGTGTGATTTGTAATTAAGTGGAGCTGGGATTTTCAAAGAATAATCTTTAGTGATGGAGAGAATTTTAATATGCAACTTTTTGATAATGTTTTCGGCTCCTAATTTCCCACCGACTCAGTTTCTTAGCCAAACTTCGATTCCTCGTAAAGTCAGAAATTGAATCGAATCCGGAAGGAGCAGGGCCGGAATGTTTAATATCAATTCTAAGAATCACCTTTCTTTTCTTAACGCAAGGAAAATTATTTTCTTCCTGTTCGAAGTGAGCGAATTTCTTTTCTTAAGATAGGCCTTCCTTGCTTGTGCTAGTCTGCATTTAATGCCGTCACTTCTGCCATCATTAGTAATTTACTCCCCAGTACCCAACTACTTCCTTTAAATCTTCATTTCGTATTATAATATTTCCTGCATCACCTGACTTCGTATGACTGCATACCATTACTTTTGTTTAGGCCTTATTATTTTCATCTTGTACGTCTTCCCCAAAACTCTCCTCACACCGTTCAGCAATTTCTCCGGATCTTCTGCACACTATATAAAAGAACAATATCATCGTCAAATATCAGGGTTTTGATTTTCTCACCTTGAATTGTGATTCCCTTTCCAAATTCCTCCTTGATATCCTCTACCGCCTGTTCTATATAAGCATTGAAAAGAAAGGAGGACTCTATTTTGGATTGTTGCTTATTTTTCAAAGCCCTCGATTCTTATCACTGCAGACAGATTTATATACAGATTGTAAATAACTCTCCCTTCCTGGTACCTGATCCCGATCACATTCAAAATATCAAATAGCTTGGTCCATTCTCGATCTACGAATGCCATGTACGTGGATTCGCGGATTTATTCTTAATTCGGTCATCTAAGATTAGACGTAAAGTCAGGATTCCTTCTCTTTTTGCTAAATGTAACTAAATGGATGACCTCAACATGCTGGTTTCTCGTAAGGCAATCAGTAATTCTGATCGTATGCCATCAATTCCTATTTAGGTCTCTCAATGTTTTGTCGAATTCTGACTTCAAAATTGGGTCACCAATTTCATCATCATCAACAGCCTCTCCTTGTTCCAGGAGCCTATCCACTACATCCTTACTTTGAGATATTTGTTGGATGTGTACCTCTCATCTCGTCTTTTCCTCCCTAGGAGTATTTCCGCAGAAATATTCTTACTTTATATTGAAGAATAAGGTGGAGACTGTATAAATCTGCGAAATGCTACTATTTTCTGAGTTCGTATTGGCCGGCTATGCTGAATTAATGTTTACTATTGTCTTTGATAGAGCTCACATCATATTTGGCCACAGGACTGCCATATCATTCCGTGAAAATGAGGAAGCTGCCAAAATTGAAACGATCAAGGCGTGTGCCGGATGTGACTGCTCTATCCATGACGTGACTCGCTTGGCATATACTCTGTGAGCAGACCAATGATCTGTCACACCCCATACCTATCCAAAGCAGACCTACGGTCTTGTCACTTGCCAAACTTACCCAAACCAGACCACACTCGCTGAGCCTATCCAAAACAGACCAGTGGCCCTCTCACTCTCCGAACCTCACCAAAACAGACCAGCGGTATTATCAATCGCCGCACATATCCAAAGCAGAAAAACGGTCTTCTCACTCGCCGGACTTACCCAAATTAGACCGATGGTGTTGTCACTCGCCGGACCTACCCAAAACAGACCAACGATCTTGTCACTCGCCAAACCTGTCCAAAGTAGATCAACTTTATTGTCACTCGCCGAATCAAACCAAAGCAGACCAACAGTATTGTTACCCGCTGCACCTAACCAAAGCAGACCATTCGTCTTGTCACTCGGCGTTCCAAACCAAACTAGTTCAATGGCCTTGTCACTGTCACTTCTTGTCAGTCTGTTCGAGAGTCCAGTCCGCATGGCAAGAAACAATGCAATTCATTAGCACCTGTCGATTTTTCGCATAACTTGACGACGTTGGAAAGCTCGTTTGAGTCGCGTTAAGCTGTACCACTCACCTATCTTTCGCCATCCAGTTTAGGAATCTTATCTCGGTATCCCGACGAGGAATTGAAACCACGTCTTACGCTCTGAGCCAGGCAGGAAATGTTCATTCTGATAGTTGGGTAATGATCTGAATCCGTTCAATCCTGAAACTTCACGGACACACAATCACTTAGCGAGCGATTTGGAATGTTTTCACCAATTTTTCTTTGAACTTTGCTGCCTTTTCTGTACGGAGGTACGGTGAGTGAATTGAAATATCTTGGACATTATTTACTAACTGTTCATTTCTATAGTATAGAAGCGCGCGGTTGAGGAATTATTATTGAGATCAAAGAACATATAATATTACAAAGGGGATATAGAGCTTTGTTCTCATTACGAAACTCTTTAAAGAGAAGTGAGTTTTGTTGCTGCAGGCCTTTCTTTTCTGCCCTAAATCACCAGTCCTTTTAACTCTCGGGAGGAGTAATCTTGTTAAACGGCGGTGAGCGGTACAGTACATGTAAAGCTCGCCTCTGTATGAGAAGTCGTTTTAGAAATGTTTTGGAAGTCTTTGAGTAAATGAAATCCTTTTGTGAGGACATAACACGTGCATGTGCTCACGAAACATATCAGTCAGTCAGTAATTTCTTAAGGCAGGACTACATGAATGATCGAATATTCCGATTTTTAATAAATGACTATTTTGTTGTAGTGCAAGCCATTTATCTTTAATTTTCGACTCAGCTACCTAATTGATAAACGTTAGATTCTTCAATCTTTCGGAGATAATTTATTAAATAACGTTTATAAAATACCGGAGAAAGAAGACATCGTTTTTTGTTTCCGAACTATCGACCGCATAGAACGTTTTGACCTTTACTCCCTTCTATCCAAAGAACCTCTTCATTCTTCTCATCTTTCTCCCCTCTTCTGAAATGATTCGTTTGAATCTCCTTGTTAGTGGTTCCTGTTAAAATTATTTTAGACTGTCGATTCTTCTTCTGAACTCTCTTCTATTTCGGATCATCTGTGGTGTATTTCCAACTTCTACCACATCCCTCTAGACCTCTTCTACCCACTTGAAGGTAGCCTTTGATCCCACGATGTATCTGAAGATATTTTTGGTCAGTCATTTGTCATTCATTCTTAGTAGGTGTCCGTAAACTTTCAGCCTTAATTTCCCCATTGTGTCCGTGAACTTTTCAATGTACTTGCAGAGCTCCTTATTTATCATTTTCCCAAGTCTCATCACTAGTCTTATGCGGTCCCAGAATTTTCATCAGACTCTTCCTTTAATACTTCTCGAGTTCTTGCAGCTAGCGCTTTCTTTTATATTTAAAATTGGGCACTCCGAATCGTACAGTCTCCGGTTTTATTGTTGAGTTATAATGTCGGATTTTGGCCTTGCTTTTTATACCTGTTTTGTGTTACCTTGTAGGCCAGATGCAGTTTTCTGGCTCTTGCTCTGTTTACCTTTGTCCAGTCCGTTGAGTTGGATCCATTAATCCAGGTATTTGAAGTTGTCTGTCCTTTTAATCTTGCCATGTTTTATCTCCATATACTTCTCACTTTTGATAAAGACATCTAGTAACAGATTTTAAATTTCTCTTCTTCAGGTAAAATCTGTCAGAAAAATCACGTACTTTCTAAATTTATTCAAACATTTGTATCGGCTTACTGAACTACCTAACAGTTATAAATTTACCAAAACAAAATTCTATTCCATAAAAGGGAGTCTTACAGGGGATTAAAATCCAAGTTCAAACAAAGTGGACACCCAGTATTTCTTTATCACAGAAGTACCCTGGTTCCTGAGATAGTGAGTTCGAAGTCTAGTGTCGGAAGCACTGAGGATGTTTCATGCTGCTTTACCCAATTTTGCTCTTGGCAAATGGCGAGTGTGTATTTTAAGGTCATCTCAGCTTCCTTCTTTGCTATATCATTGACGTTCAAAGTCTGTACGAGATTCTGTGACGTTAAACAGTTTGCAACGTAATAGGAGATTAAAATAGGCATTATTGATAAAAAAATAGCATTATGTTCTTGATTTACTAACAAAAGGGTACAAAAAATAAATAGTAAATAATACGCTAAATGATGATTTGAACTTCTAGAAATTCGAGAATATTATGGACAAGGCTAGAAAACGGTAAATATATTACTGAGTGTGTTCTCCACATACGGGAAAGTTACAATAAAACTTATAACGTAAGGTAGTCAATATACCGTATGACATAAACACTACAAAACACGAAACTACTGAAAATGTGTTCCTAATTTCGTCCCCCACCAAACTGACGAAAAGTACAAATAATTTTAATATATTTTTTCCAGTCTAACCTTACCAAAAATTTTCCCTATAATGAATTACTTGAAGGTCATTTATGAAAAATGTTTTCTTGGTATGCTTTTTAATGTAGTCTTTCAGCGTTGCTCGTGGGATCTTAAACACTTTACTTGCACGTTTGTAACCAATTACCTTGTTCCTCATTGCCTTAATAGCCTTTTTAATACGCTCCTTATTCCACTGGTTGCGTCTGAAAATGATAATACACTTCTTAAATAACAAAATGAAATGAAGGGGACGAAATTACGAACTTTCCGTGATTTTTTATTATGACGGCTGCTACAGTAAATCACGCCAATCACCTCACTGTAGTGATTACACGCCAGAAACTACACCACACGACTGAAATGCAGTCATGTATTTCAAACACATATCAGTACTCACTCTAGGAATAACAGGCTCTTAATTTGAATGCTGCACTAAATCCTTGTACACGGAAACTAAACGCATTGCACACAACTAACTCTCACAACAAGACAATAGGATGAGGCTATGCGTGTGCGTGTGGCTGAATATTAGGTACCAACCGTTCAAAGTGAAAATACCCAGGGGGACGAAATTAGGTCCGGGGATGAATTTTGACACCCCCACCTTATATCGCAAGATTAGAGCAAGGAATGAAACACATTAAAAACAATGACAGAATAATGTAAGGGAAAGGAGCAAGAGAGAGAGGAGACAAGGACAAGCATGAAAATAGAAGAGGACGAGGACAATTTCCTATCTTTATACTTTGCCGTCATCAAGTAGATAAGTTTCCTCTTCTTCAATCCCAATTCTCTTACAGCGAGAGCTCGTTTCCGCTTCTGAGCTTCATCATTAGGGAGGGCCTCAATCATCTCTCCTCTCAATAAGAAAGAACTAGGATTAGGAAATGACCGTGGCTTAATTAACATACATCCCCAGGTTTTGTCTTGTGTGAACATGGAGAAACGACAGAAAACGACCCTCAGGGCTGCTGACAGAGGGTCTCGAAGCCTGTATCTCCTGAATTCAAACTTACAACTACATGATACAAACCGCATTGCCAACTCGCTCGGTTAGGAATAACTATTCCATGATGGTCAGCAATCTTTTGGGAGGAGGAGGAGGAGGAGAAGGAGGAGGAGAAGGAGGAGGAAAAAAGCAGAGTTCGGCAGCCCTGAAAATGGTTTTCCGTGGTTTCCCATTTTCACACCAGGAAAATGCTGGGGCTATACCTTAATTAAGGCCACGGCCGCTTCCTTCCCTGTCCTATCGTCGCCACAAGACCTATCTGTGTCGGTGCGACGTAAAGCAACCTAGCAAAAAAAAAAAAAAAAAAAAGCAGAGTATGATGATGATTTGACTTTCGAACATTAATACAGCGCTCCTTTAGAGGAAGAGAGATACTAGCTTTGAAATTGAATAGCCCGGAATAAAAGCCAAAGTCTTTGATTTTTATGATGAGAAATGAGAGGGCAAGCCCAAAGGGCAGTAATAAAAAATATGACTATTGAGGAATGAATGATATGAATGGAATTTGTAGGGATATAGAGAGGAAATACAAATGAAAGCAGAATAAATTCAGTATGAAGGTTTGAAAGGGATTGCGGATAGTTCACTGATGATTTGCACTGAATGAATTGAGACGACAAAAATGAGCACTCGACGAGAAACTGTAACATAAAGAGAGAGCCGATATCATTGACTAGTCGGAGCGTGGGTTACTCTGCAGAACTATTCCCTGCTTGATGGATGAAAAGCTTTTAAAATGTACAGATGCAGTGAGCCAGATCTACCACAGGACTACAGAGAATGACAACACAGGTTTGAGTGAAACCTAAGTAACCTCGGGGTACATCTAGTCAGACTTGGACCGCCATGCCACTTAACATCTTAGAATAAGCCTTTAGCGATTGTTTGCTTGAATGTCATATACGTGGCCCTGAAATAAATTGTCGTCGGTTGCCAGGATCCTTAAAACTAACACTATTACTCAGGGAAGCAATGCTGTTTTACTATTGACTAAATATTTTAAAATATAATTCAGAAACAGCCGGCCCCATAGTCTAGGGGTACCGTGTCTGCCTCTCACCCGGAGTTCTGTTTTCGATTCCCAGCCAGGTCAGTTACCAGGAACTGAGGGCTGCTTCGAGATCCACTCAACCTACTCGATTGCAATTAAGATGCTATCTGACGGTAAAATATCTATCCAGGTCTCTAAAGCTAAGAATAACGGCTGATGTTATTCCTCGCTATGACTATGGGGCATTTCGTAATCTGCAAACCTTCGGGTTGAGCAGTCGACAATTATTTGCAAGTTCACAGGTGTCGAAATTTTCCATACGACACAGTCTTTAGGCACGAATATAATAGTATACACGAACCTTCCGCCACTATGCATCGAACTCATGCTCTTCAACACGGCCTCTCACAAGGAAGCCTCGTTAGAGGACAGCTCGTTGCATTTCGCACAATCAAGTCCGTGTTAATATTACTTTTTGGACATATCTGAAGCCATCTATTTTCAGTTTAGACTCAGTTATTTTTTAACTGCTATCTTCTTTAGTCTGCAGAAACTAGTTTTGAGTAATACATGTATAAAATATCTTAAATGGAAAACATATGGTAACAGCATTATACTTCGGAAAATAAACAACTTAGTTAAAATAGAATGGCGTGTTTTGTTCCTGAAAGACCATCACTAGATTCTATCAAATCACACTCAAATACAGTCGAACCTCGATATCCTGAACCTCCATTACTTGTATTTTCAGTATCTCTTAAGTAACTTAAATTTCCCGGCCATTCGTCATATTCTCGGAATTAGGTCACAAGAATTTCTCTATTTCTTGAAGTACACATTTCCTCCCTTGAAGCAAAAGATACTCTGTAACTCGAATTTTGTTCAACACTAACTGTGCAATACAGAATTTTTGGTTTGTGAGGAACAGAAGAAGACAGTGATGGCGACTGTCTACAACAGGATCTGAAGAAAGTATGCGAGTGGTGTGATAAGTGGTCCCTTAAAGGTAATAAATTCAAGTGTGGTGTCATGTTATTTACTCGGAAATTAACACCTGTGTTTTACAGTGGAGAAAGTTTAAATTGTGTGGCGGAGTTTAATGATCTAGGTGTAATTCTTAGTAACAGGAATGGCTTATCCTTCGAGAAACACATCGATGGTATTACAAAGAAATCTTTCAGACTCCTGGGGTTTGTCAAGGGAAATTGTAAAGATTTCAGTAATATTTCATGTGTCAAAACACTGTTTTGTTCCCTGGTGAGACCCTGTCTCGAGTATGGTTGTGAGGTGTGGCTCCCGAATCAGAAAGGCCACATACACCATCTCGAGAGAGTACAGATAAGGTTCATAAAGTGGATTAGTTTCGTATTCCTGGGCATGCCACTCTCTTCAAGCAGGTACGAAGAGTTTGTAAACATTCTTGGAATGAATACGCTGGCAACGCGCCGAAAGTGTACGAACGCAATGTTAGCGATTAAATGCTTGAAGAGTAAAGTGGACAGTCCGGCTATACTGGGGTTGATCCCACTTCATGTTCCAAGCAGACGAACAAGGCAGAAATGTACATTGCACCTGCCCAAATGTAGGACGGTTGCGCATGAAAATTCTTGGCTCATGCAAGCCCTTACGACAATAAATCAGCTGGAAGGGTCACTCGACATTTTTCACCACCCTTCCACTGCAATTCGTAAAGTTCTTCTCAAGGAAGGAACGTGATAATTTTGTAAATTATGTGAATAATCTGTATAAAACACGTGAAGATTTATATCTGCTTGTACATATATATGTATATTTGTATGTATATTATTTAATATATTTTTTATTTAATTTTATTATTTTATTTTTCATTTTATTTTTCTATTACATCATCTGTAATTGGGACATCCTGTAGGTGATAAATAAATATATTCTATATTCTATATTAATAATGGGTCACAATGACTCTGGGAGATAATATGACGGAACACTTCTAGTGATCGGAAAATTTGTGAGGCGTCGCCGTTTCTCGGGTGTGAATTAAGCACCGGTCACATAAGAAAGCAACCCCCGAGGTCGCGGATGACAAGCTCCACTTATGAGTCTCGGCTGCGTGGTATTGGCGAGAAGTTTCAATATGACGGGAGGAAAGATTAACAATAGCAAACAAAAGAGACTAACAGATGGTTTCTAAAGGTGTTAACAGAGGTAAGTTTCTTTTTTCACTACTGTATGTACTGTATCCTGACTTCTAAAAAGTTACTATAATAAGAGTTATAATTAAAGTGATGCCTTAAAATAGAGTTTGTATATTTGTAAATACACTGACTGACAGTGACAATGCAACACCAAGGAGGAGTGGTTCGAAAGGGATGAAAGTTGGGGAAAAAACAGAGACGGCACGAATGAATAATTGATGTTTATTTCAAACCGATATGCAGGTTACACAATGCGCACGGCATCGACTCAGTAGGATGTAGGACCACCGCGAGCGGCGATGCACGCAGAAACACGTCGAGGTACAGAGTCAATAAGAGTGCGGATGGTGTCCTGAGGGATGGTTCTCCATTCTCTGTCAACCATTTGCCACAGTTGGTCGTCCGTACGAGGCTGGGGCAGAGTTTGCAAACGGCGTCCAATGAGATCCCACACGTGTTCGATTGGTGAGAGATCCGGAGAGTACGCTGGCCACGGAAGCATCTGTACACCTCGTAGAGCCTGTTGGGAGTTGCGAGCAGTGTGTGGGTGGGCATTATCCTGCTGAAACAGAGCATTGGGCAGCCCCTGAAGGTACTGGAGTGCCACCGGCCGCAGCACATGCTGCACGTAGCGTTGGGCACTTAACGTGCCTTGAATACGCACTACAGGTGACGTGGAATCATACGCAATAGCGCCCCAAACCATGATGCCGCGTTGTCTAGCGGTAGGGCGCTCCACAGTTACTGCCGGATTTGACCTTTCTCCACGCCGACGCCACACTCGTCTGCGGTGACTATCACTGACAGAACAGAAGCGTGACTCATCGGAGAACACGACGTTCCGCCATTCCCTCATCCAAGTCGCTGTAGCCCGGCACCATGCCAGGCGTGCACGTCTATGCTGTGGAGTCAATGGTAGTCTTCTGAGCGGACGCCGGGAGTGCAGGCCTCCTTCAACCAATCGACGGGAAATTGTTCTGGTCGATATTGGAACAGCCAGGGTGTCTTGCACATGCTGAAGAATGGCGGTTGACGTGGCGTGCGGGGCTGCCACCGCTTGGCGGCGGATACGCCGATCCTCGCGTGCTGACGTCACTCGGGCTGCGCCTGGACCCCTCGCACGTGCCACATGTCCCTGCGCCAACCATCTTCGCCACAGGCGCTGCACCGTGGACACATCCCTATGGGTATCGGCTGCGATTTGACGAAGCGACCAACCTGCCCTTCTCAGCCCGATCACCATACCTCTCGTAAAGTCGTCTGTCTGCTGGAAATGCCTCCGTTGACGGCGGCCTGGCATTCTTAGCTATACACGTGTCCTGTGGCACACGACAACACGTTCTACAATGACTGTCGGCTGAGAAATCACGGTACGAAGTGGGCCATTCGCCAACGCCGTGTCCCATTTATCGTTCGCTACGTGCGCAGCACAGCGGCGCATTTCACATCATGAGCATACCTCAGTGACGTCAGTCTACCCTGCAATTGGCATAAAGTTCTGACCACTCCTTCTTGGTGTTGCATTTGCTCTGTCAGTCAGTGTACTACTAAAAATAATGTATTCAGTATAAGCTCGTAAATACATATGATTAAATTATGCGATATACGTGCTCAAAAACGGGATTCTCTGCATCTCGTAATTTTGATAACTCGAAATTAAATTTAGCTCCCGAGGCGATTCGAGATATCGAGGTCCCACTCTACGGTATTTAGAAATATATAAACATTTGTGTTCATTTCTGTTTGTGTACTTACGAACTTGAAATCTGCAACTTATCTTAATGAAGTCCTCTTTTGAATCCTTTGTTTCTTCTTAAAGTATAATACTGTTACCATATATTTTTATTTTTCAGGTAGTTTCAGATAATTTCAGGTAATTACTTACTCTAAATTATTTTCGGCAGACTGAAGAACCTGAAAGTTAAAAGGAAACAAAAGAACAAGACCGTATTACTCACTACGAACCCAGTCCAGAAAGACTTTTCTTGCGGGAACGATCGTCTCGTAACTCACTCACGGCTGACTCATGGGGTTCGATTTGTATATAGGCCTGTCGAAGGTCCTAGAATTTTCTATTTTCAGATCATTCTGAGCGCCTTCTTCATCATTATTCAGCTTTCAGCTTCTTCTACGAAGCTTTCTTATCGCAGGTCTCAACAATCTGAACTTGCCATTGGTAATAAGAGTCACCCTGGAAGAAAGAGTATATTTTAAACTCTCTTCCTGTGGGCGGGGGCTTTAGAATACATGGGTGACTCGTCCCTGCTTGTCGTAAGAGGTGATTATAAAGGGACCGGAGGATTTATTCTTGGGAGCGTGGACTGATGACCAGTGTTTTCCTAACTGAACCTGGCACTGCTTCCACTTACCTGTGTCAGGTTTCTCACTTTTATCTTGTTCAACTCTTGTCCTCTTCCGACAGTATTCGATTTTTTTACAATTTCCTGAACGTCTCACCGACGCATTTAGGTTTTATGGTGACGATGGAATAGGAAAGTGCTAGTAGTAGGAAGGAGATGACCTGTTGTTAATTAAGGTACTGGCCCAGCATAAGCCTGCTGTGAAAATGGGAAACCACGGAAAACCGTCTCCAGGGCGGCCGACAGTTGGGATTGAGCCCACTATGTCCCGAATGAGCATTAGGTTTGTAAGGCCAACTGAGTCTTTCATTTCCACGTTTTTCAAGGCTTTTCTCTTCCTTTACCTTTCCTTCCAGTAACCGTATTTTCACTCATGAATTCTGTCACCTCAACATTTCCATGTTTACTCAGTATACCCACTATATTTATACACCCTGTGTACCATACCAGCTATTTACTCCTTCCTATTTACCCAATACTCGCTGTGAACAATGTTTTTTTCTCTCTCTGTCATACTTCCATTTGGAAAGCTAACTATTTCGATCTCCATACTCCTGTCTTCACACGTAATATTTACCCCTTTCGTAAGTTATGTGACTTTCCGCTGTAATGGTTCCTTATGCTCACTGTCTTCTTTCATTACTGTGATGGCCTATATTCTGGAACGAGCCTCTTATTCATGTACAGCTGGTCCGGACTGTAGATGTCCCACGACTTCCACCTTCCTCAGTAAATGGAGATGTCGCTTGGTAAGTACTTGCTGACCCACCTGTCGTGGCACAGAAATTATTCTTTCTGCCGTCACATCAAGACCTTCTTTCCTCTCCTGCAGCTACTTGGCTGACCAATTTTTACTCCAAGCATCACCTACTACGATATGTTTGTTTCAGCGGATAAACGCCTTCAGTCCCGAGTTTCGCGCTTTGCCTGGGTGGAAGCGTGGTGTTCTCAGCTTTATGATTTCTTCTCAATATACATCTTTCCTAACCTATATGTTAGTCTTTTTCAGGTATTTCACATTTTCTAAGATTTTCTGGACGTTTAGGCTCGACACATTACAAAATTTTGCTTGTCCTATTCCCATGTTTTTCCTGTTCGTAAATTTTTATCGAAGTCCCTCTCATTTAAATCAATTTTAACTTTCTCCCTGATTAATATAGTTACTTTATTCATCACATTGTTGAACTTCTCCTTATTCGAAACTTCTAGTTCATATACAGTTATATTTCTCCTCATATCTTCCCTATCCTGTGTCTGTATCTTTAATCCAGGGCCTTTCAAACGGTCAAAATGTCACGCGTGCAAACTGAGGCGCAGAGGTTCTGTGCACAGTGCATCGGTCCCACTCGGCTCCGCTCGGAGCAGCGCGTCGTCTCGGAGCAACTCGGATAAGTTCGGCTCAATTCGGCTCGGATATGGAGCGCTACGGAGCAAGTGAGGAAGAGGGAGACAGGTGGAGCGAGCGAAAGAGGCATGGAGAAAGAGAGAGACAGCGCTATTGCTCCAAATCGAGGAGAGGGGATCTGCGCTCTGGTCAACCAAGCGAAGTCGTCTTTTACACCTTGCACCGCGCAATGCACTGGTGCATGTACATTGAGAGGCCCTGCTTTAAACCAAGGTTTCACTATTCTTCTAAATTCAGAACATTTTCCTTTTCTTTATCTAAATCCGAATTATTTTGATTCATACTCACTTTGTCACTCATCTGTTCTTAATTTACTCTTCATATTTTTGAATTCCTTATTTTGATCAATTAATATTTCCTGGTATTCTCTACTTGGCATGTCTTTCATGACCTCCTTCAGCTTTCCATTACTCTCCCAAGATTGTCCAATTTAATTCAATGCCACCGATCACTAATAGCACCATCATCATTACGTTAACAACATTTAAGTTACGTTAAATGGGCTGCTGAAATTTTTGATGTATTTCATTTTCATATTACAGTAGTACCTATTTATAGTACACCCAAATTGCTCAATTCACAGTCCCATTCTTGTTACGCGCTCGCAGTCTTAGCTTAAAATCAACACTTCAGGTTTACTCACCACGCTGGTTGGATTACAGCTGATAATGTGGTATACGTTCACATTTTTTAATATTTAATATTATTATCAGAAACAAAACCAAGTATTCTCATGGATATTTCCATATACCTAAAAATTTCACACAATTAGCTTTTAGTTCCACAATCACTGCAAATTTTTTAGGTAAAAACCTAAAAATCTCCAAAGGTCGATTCAGAACTACCGATATTCAACCATAGTCTTAAATTTAAGTTTCGGTAGGTACCCTTTAAATCATGGGCGTTTGGTATGCGAAAGACTTAAACATGATCCTATTTTCTTCTGTAGTTCTACAAATAACTCGTCTCTTCTGTGAAAGTTGATCAAGCAAAGTTGGCCGATTTAGTTTTGAGACCTCTCAAATATTATGCTGCTTAAATGAATACGATGTGAACCGCTACAAATACCGTATATTCCATTTCATGGAATGTTCCTTGTATGGTAATCTTAAAATTCATAACCGTAAAATGGGCCATTCGGGACTTCTTTTTATTGCTTTCAGAATGGTAGCACTTGAGTGTTCTGGATGCGAGTTACATGAAATTCTCATTTAATTCTTACTGTGCGTGAGGGACGCTTTAATAAATCTCCCGAATATTCCCTGGCGCGTGTTAAAATTCTTTTGCATGGACATAAGTATTTAATACACGTGGCATCAATTTCTACATAGACCCAAGTTTTGTAACGTTGTGCGCTGCATTTATCTTCGGAAATGTTATAAGACAAGTTACTTTTATAGAGAGAGAATATTCAAAAGATAGCTGCCCCTGTTAGGAAATTTAACCGATTGGCCTCCTAATCTGTTCGCACTGAATAATGTTTATGATAATGAATTTTGCACTTTTCTCTATGTTTTATTGCTAGCAGGCGGGTTATATCTGGAATGGTAACCTGTTAGATTTCCTGTCCTTTATTGAAATTTTAAACATTTTCATAGTCATTTCGTGGAATAAAGGTGATGTCTGATAATTGAGAGCAAGTGTTTTAGTCTGCCATAGTCTGGATGGTAGATTCAGAGTTTTAATCTTCCTCAAGAAGTCCGGAATTTTTTAGGCATAGTCCCTCCGGTGACTATCATCAGACGAACGACTCCTCATTTTTTAATTTGGATTGTTTAAGGCCCTCATAGCATGGTTCGTAGATGGTCTCTCTCTCTCTCTCTCCTACTACGGAGAGGATTGTTAGGCACTAGCGGGTTAGAATTGAAAGTATTTAACGAAGGCGCAAGTCTATTCCACCCGCACAACGATTCTGCAGTGAGCTTTTTATAAATACTAGTAAATGTACCAATGCTTCGCTACGGTATTCCACATTTTATACATATTTTTACGTAAATTGCTGTACACGCAGTGAGTAAGGTTGTATTAAGTTCCATGTCTCTTAGCGTTGTCCGAGAAACACCACTAGGAGGTCCCTATACGTTAACTGTGATGCAAAGAAGCAGTGGGAAGTTTTGATGAAAATGGCAGGCAACGTTTACTACCGCAATTCGTAGTTGAGTTCGGGTGGTTCTACTATAAGGGCAGGCTCACTTGCCTACTGCCATTCACAATGTAGATGTGGAGTTTTCAATATAAAGGAAGGCCACTTTTTCAAATGCTACTCAGAATCGAGTTGGGGTTTTTGATTATAATCGAGAAATGCAGCTCTGTCTAAAGCTGAAAACGAAGTGGATGTATTGAAGAAATGAATTGGCCCTCACTAAATTTTGATGATATGAGTTACGAATTTAAAAACGCGGTAACAGAGGAGAAATTTAGGCCCAGGCAATCTTAGATAAGAAGATGACTTACGGTGTTATTACGTAAGCCCAAAGAGGCAAGGAAGAGGCAAGAAATCAAAGCAGAATGTACCGGGAGGTACACCTCCACTCCGCTAATTTAAAATGTGCGCCAGTTGAAACTCCTCTGCTGGAGGAAGTCTGAACTTTATCTACGCTATTAATTCTTTACCTTCTCAGAAGATGTCACCACGTGGAAAATTTTGAGTTTTTGAACTGTGTCATTTTTGATGTGTTTTTGTTTCGCTTGAAGTAAGAAGTGTGAACTTTCTCTTCTAGAGGACACTACTGAAGATCAACAATAGTGCACCCTAGTGCGGAGTCAAAGAACTATTTTGTTGGAGAAATTTTTATTTCAAATGTTTGTCTTTGCTAAATTTTTTTTCAGTTATTGTTTAAGTTGGCTGTATACCCCTCTCTTTCCCCTTGTTTTGCATTTAACCAATCCTGAATTTCTTTGAGTTATTTCCGACCAATCCGATGTATCTTCCCCCAACTTGGATATGTTTCTGTACCCGAGCCAATAAAAAGTTTGTGGGAGGGTGTTTTCATTCCCCTAACGCCTAGAACCTTCCGCGAGAGGATATAAACTGCTGATTTTAGGGTCTCCGGGCCACTTCTGTTCCATCTTTCAGTGTATAAAGTACATAGCAGGAGGCGGGAAGCGCCTCTTTCCTCGGCAGCGGTCATCAATAAGGTAATGGCCGATTAATAAATTCTTTCTTTGCTAGCTCAGCAGTTTAACTCTCGGGGCGGGTGCGAAGCGTTCCACCATGTAACCTTTTCCTAAAATGTAACAATCTTTCTTCTATTCTCTTTTAAGCTACCTTCTGGGATAGAGAGTGCTAACCCTCTCGAGCTCCCACTCTTATTGTTTTGAGGTGAACTTATTTTCTCAACCTATTCTTCGTTAATGTAAAACAAATTGCTCTTTTCTAAAGTCACCTCGGTAGTATGGGATTAGCCCTTGCATTAGTGGCCTAGAGCCAGATTAGGTTTTTTTAAAAACAAGTGTATTAGGAGTGCAGATGGCCTCCTCTCAAATTGTTATTTTAGAGGTCATGTAATTGCCCCTTTTCATTTAATAGACCTCAGTAGGTTGGGTATTGTACCCCTGTGTCTATGTCCAGTGAGGACAACTTGAAGGTGGAGTTTGGTGTGGCCTGGGAGAGGCTTAAATTTTGAGAGCGAGTGGCTCTTTTGAAAAAAAAAAAAGGTGTTGTATGCCTCGTGGAGGCTTTTCTGTGTAATTTGGAGCAAGGGCTCCTAGGTATGAATGGGGTTTTCTGCCCCTCTGTTAAAACTCGTGTTTGGGGTAAAACTGAGCTGATTGCCCAATCTTTGTAAAATCAGGGCGCGAAGCCCAATTCCTGTAAATATTGTAACTACCCTTTTTGACTTGCTACTTTGTACCTGCCATGCTTGTTATTTCTTGTTTTTGAAAAGAAAATATAACCTTGTTAAATTTTAAATTAATTTTGCTTTCGTAGCTGGAGACCTATTCACACCCGCACCTTCTTTCACCTCTACCTACCACGGAAAAACTCCGTAACACAGAAAATGAAAGTAGAAGAAAAATACAGTAACAATTATAGTAAATCCCAGAAAATGCTTTACGGTGTAAAATAATGGGCTAGAATCCGCGTACTGTTGAAATATTAACAACCTCACAGAGCTATTCGAAGATGATTGTAACTTCCAACGGTATTCCGCAAATATCCCCCTGTATGGCAGCTTGACGTCCCTATCGCCTTCTACCCAACGAACAACCACGAATTTAGAGGCATTTTGACGAAAATTTCATTATGTAAGCTCCCTGCTCGCAAGTAGCCGGAGACGTCGTGATAACGGACAGACAGTAAAACAGACACGAAAGCCAAAAACTACTGATATGGGCTGGAGTTGACCTAAATCTAATACATATCTGAAAAATTGGCAAAATAAACTAGTGTACAAGCAGCGAGCCCCCTATAGTTTTATTTATATAGGTCAGCGATCTGTACCATGAGAACCCTAAAATTTATGCAACTCACCTACATAACTGTAGAGTAACGCTCAAAATCGCACGCGTGCAAACCGAGGCGCGGAGGTTCTGTGCACTGTGCATCGGTCCGATTAGACTCAACTCGGCTTGACTCGGATTGTGTATGTGGCGATGGAGACGAATCGTTCGGTAATAGACGGCATGTTTATCAGTGAAATAGATAAGCGCAAGACAACAACATAATAAGGATGCAACCTGTTTAAAGGAAAGCAGAGACTTTCAAAAATCCATTTCAATCGAACTGAGAACTTTCGTAATTTTCTCAGCCGTGACGATAAAGTCAAATGCTTAATCTGTGGGACAGCAATGACGTGATCATCAAAAATATATATTTTTCAACTCAAAGGCTTTGCTCGTATTCTACGAGAATTTGTCGAAGGAAGATTTTCTTAAGCTGCATTGAGAATAAGCTAAAATTATCTGTATGTTTGGTTTCACAAGCATTTGTGAAAGCTTTTCTTCTGTTTTCACTTCTACGAAAACTATATTACTGCGATTATTTCTGATTGTAATTTAAAGAATGCTCTCATAATTGTTGTCAGCCCCCTTGTTCCAGACATTACTGGTACAATTGCCAAAAAAGAACAGAAGAGCTGGAGAAGATAAATTTTCGGCTAAAACCAAATTGAAGGAAGATTCTTTTAAACACCGGTAGCATTGTCCCATACAACCGAGTGTCTCCACTCACAGCACATAAACATTTCGCATTGAAAGGTAGAATCAGCGGGGAAGGTGAAAAAGGCGGAGACAGGCCGAACTGGTGAGACAGATGTAGGGAAATGGGAGTGGGGTTCGCACACTGGTCAACCTAGTGAACTCGTCTCCTGTAGCTTGCGCCGTGCAGTGCACTGGCGCATGCACCCTGAGAAGCCCTGGGCTAGAATATACTTGCACCTTGTTCAAATACGTTTGCATTCTAAAAATTAGTGCCTGAAACTAATTATCCTACTCATGGTTCGTGTTCGCTGTCCTCAAATCTCACAGTCGGTTCGATTACCGTAGCTGCTCTTCTATTTTGGTCGATCACTATGATGTCAGCTCAACGTGATGATCCGTCTTTCGAGAGGCACTCGACTTCTTCAAACACTTCGCGATGTTGTCTACGAAGCCTTTAAGTATTTATAGAATGCACAGCATTGTGGCGGCTGATTTTCATCATTTCTCCCGTGGTACTGAACACTAATACTTGAGGAAGGGTGTTCTAACTCGGCACATCTTCTGCCACGGAATGTATTAAGGCTCCTAAAGAGTTCGAACAGGGATGACATTGAAATTCATTCTGAAATTCGTACCGCTTGGTGAGATGTGTTATTTGAAATGGTTTTTTTTTTTGTAACGAATGATAATTTACTCCTTATGGAATGAAGTTTGCTCAACGATCCTTTGCAAGGGACCTTATCTCCATGACAACACAACATCCGTATCCTTACAATTTTTCAGATCTTTCACTAAAGGATGCTTACGTGTGAGAAACGTACAGCAAAATAAATATGGCAATAAATATCGTGCGCAGGCATTGAGGTCGTGGTGATGATTATTGTTGTAAAAGGAATTTCAACTGGGTAAACATCTCGTAACATTAGTCAAAGAGAAAAATATCCTTCCAGTATTTTTCCTACACTTTATGTCCAACAATATAGTAAAATTTCATGAGTTCAATCTGACTCATAAGATTACTAGAGGAAGTAAAACAACCCTCATAAGTTAGTGGCTAACTATGTAGCCACGACTTTGTATGCCTGAATTAACTTATCACACTGTATTGTAAGACACTGTGTTAGCATAGTTTGCGTGAATGTAATTTCGGTAACGCAAGTGCAACTTGACTAATTGTTAACACAACTACCCTGGTATTTATGGATATATACTTAACAGCTATTCACCTAGGTTCAGTTTGTGAAAGTTTAGCCAAATATACGTGGACCAAGTGTCACCAGCCACTCACGCAAAACGGGCATGAAGAAAAGTGAACGTTAAGGGGATAATTTACGTAATCAGGTAACATTCAGAAACACGAAATTGCAAAAATGTTCTCTTAAAATAATAATAATAATAATAATAATAATAATAATAATAATAATAATAATAATAATAATAATAATAATAGTACTCTCTGTATTATTACATTTCTGGCACCCTTCCTACACTCTGGTAGGGATCACAGGTGCGATCAGTGTCACAAATTTGAACATGAACCACTTTTACGACCTGATGTCCTTACTGACGTGAGGCCTATGTAGATGTATACATGAACTTATTTCATGGTTCTGTAGTGGTTAGCAGAGAGATATATTGTATGTAAATGAAGAAATGTGTATTTAGACAAACAGAGAGTTAACCTTATACCGGAATTGAACCTAGAATCGTCAGAGCAGAAAGATTTGAGTGTGTGTTTAAAATGCGACAAATTCGTGCATTCGTTTCCAGCTTCAATCAATCAATCAATCAATCAATCAATCAATCAATCAATCAATCAATCAATCAATCAATCAATCAATCAATCAATCAATCAATCAATCAATCAATCAATCAATCAATCAATCAATCAATCCTCATGAGCAGACAATTTGATCTGAGGCCGTTTAGGCTGCCTGCGTGTTAACTTTGTAGTTCCATTTCAGGTTACAAGATGGCAGAGGAACTAGAACACTGCTGACAGACCCGTTGCTGAGTTTGGATTTATTTTGTCGGATAAACACCCAAGCGCATCACGAAAGATTTCTTACATACCGATATCGTGGGACAAGGGAGTACTGAGCGGAATTTCTTGTTTACGCTTAACAATTCGACTATCTCTGGCGGGTTAGAACCTGTGACCTTCTAATCCGAATCTAATCTGACCCCCAGAGGCAGTTAAGGAAAGAATGGATAGAGGGGTGTGCTCTCGTTTTCACCCCGTTGGACGATGCTGACAACGAGTCAGATATTCAAAGACACTCGCAGGCCAAAATCGCTGCATTTTGTTCTCTAGCAATAGACAACACGTACAAAGCGGTTCAAAAATGAGATAAAAAAGAGCATAGTCTTATTTTGGCATAATGTCTTACGGCTGGGGGGCACTCGAAAAGTCTGTAACGTGACACAAAAAAATATATTTGACGGAAGCGTAACCATAGGAACCGTGCAGGCTACGTCTTATGGCTGGTTGCCACATGAAATTAGTAGCCGTTGATGGATGGCCAAGGCCGGGATACATATTAATGATCATTTGATTTTCGAAAAGGGAAAAGTGTTTTTCCAATCCAAGCACTTGTTCCAATGGTACACAAAATCATTGATACTGGCATGGAAGAGATCTGCTTCCAGTCCCTGAAGTCACGTCATGACGGCATGTTAAACGGCCGCATTTTCACTGAATCGCTTACCAATCAGGTGCTTCTTCCATTGTCCGAAGAAATGGAAATAATTAGATGCAGAGTCGGGGCTGTATGGAATGGCCCAAATGGTTAATAAATTCACCAGGGAAGCATCGATGAATGCTCTCAGTTATCGCGACGCTCTATTTTTGCGTGAAACAATTCACAGAAAAGTACCAGGAGATCTCTCGTGTTCATTCGCAACAACACCAGACCACACACAGCCAACAGTATGCATGAAGTGTTATAAGGCTCCCGACGGGAGACAAAGGACGGTTCTCCCTACAACCCTGACATGGCACCCAGTGATTTCCATCACTTCGGATCGTTGGATAAGAACTTGGGTGAATAGTAATCCGTATTAGTGCTCCCTACTGTTTATCATCATATGAAAAAGAAAATCCACAACCTGCTTTCACTCATTCGACCGGGTCTAGCGGCGAGGGTAGGAATTTTGCCGACTGCCGAAGCTTGTCCCACTCCTCTGGACTAATCATTGATGACTGACAGATGGAATGAAATGATATTGGAGAGTGATGCTGGAATGAAATATGACAGAGAAAACCGGAGTACCCGAAGAAAATCCCGTCCCGCCTCGGGTTTGTCCAGCACAAATCTCACATAAGAGACCGGGATTTGAACCAAGGAACCAAGCGGCGAGAGGTCGGCACGCTGCCACTGAGCAACGGAGGCTTTTTGTTTCCTCATTTATGTCCGTAAAATTAAGTTTCTCCGTTTGAGCATGTTACCTTAATTTTGAAGTCTTTTTTCTGTCGTCAATATTGTAATACTGAAAGTCCAGCGGATCGAGAAAAGGGCACGTGATGCATTCAACCCATCTCGCACGATTATACATATTTAAGGAATGTTTCGCTGCGCTGATGTCACAGGCAGATGTGCTACATATGTTACTCTTATGAAACCTTCACAAGCGCCTTGATTTATTCCTCAGATGACCCTGTGTACACTGAGTCACCAGGGCAATTTATTTACTGCAAAATATGAAAGCTCGTTTTGTATGTTCACTTTGAAAATAACCACGACTCTCGGAGCGCGGAGGAGAGTTTATTTACCTGCAAGGAGAGGTCTGTCAGCACCCGCCACGTGTCGTCCTCCTCACGGGTCACCTCCCAGCAAAGTGTTTCATTGTTGAGGAGATATTAAAAGTAACATACACTGTTGACCATTATATAATCATGCATTGAACCCTCAAGTGCCAGCCAATTTTAAAGATTACCCTACAAAAACATTCGCAATTCTTCACCTGAAAATTTATATTCTTTACCGTTTTGAAATTGAGAAATGTTTAAATTTTATTTCAGATTCTGTCGGGCTGAGTGGCTCAGACGCTTGAGGCGCTGGCCTCCTGCCCCAACTTCGCAGGTTCGATGCTGACTCAGTCCGGTGATATTTGAAGGTACTCAAATACGCCGGCCTTGTGTCGGTGGATTTACTGGCACGTAAAGAAATCTTAAGGGATTAAATCCGGCATCCAGGCGTGTCAAAAACCATAAAAATGTAGTTAATGAGACGTAAAGCCAATATTATTATTATTATTATTATTATTATTATTATTATTATCTTCCAGACTCTACTCCGAACCTGACTGATAACCTACAAATTAAATGAACAACTACTAACGTCTTTTAAGTAACAAAACCGTCTAAAAAGAAACAAATTCAAAATTTGGAGGTTGCTTTTTAGTACTACTTCTGTGCTTTACGTATTTGAACGATATGCGGATACGGGATGGTACGATTCCTGACAAAAAGCAAAATATCAGAAACAAACTTTGTTTATAAATTGCATCGTCCTATTGTATTAGGGCTTTGCCAAGCAATCTTCTTCATCTTATTTTGCTTCCTGAACTTTTATCCATTTAATTGAAGTCGGCAATTGTGGATTTGGAGCTGTTTTACGGTCAGATGCCATTCCAGACGCAAACTCTATGTAGAGGGATGTTTATATTATTGCATGTTCATGTGGTGGATTGTATTGTGATGTTTTTTATGTAGATGAGATAAACACCCAGTCCACGAGCCAGAAAGTTCTCTACAAAAATGTTCGGTGTATTCTGTAAAGAGGAATAAGCTCCTGCACGAACGTATATTTACATCGGCCTGTTTTCAGACCAGCTTTGTTTTACGGAAGTGAAAGCTGGGTGGACTCAGGATATTATGTTCATAAGTTAGCAGATATGAAAGTAGCGAGAATGACTGTTGGTACAAACAATTGGGTACAATCGCATGAGGGTACTCGGAATGAAGAAATAAAGGCTGTTAGCAATGAACTCGACGGATGGAGCTGTACGCATAAACCGGTTTCTGTGGTGGGAGAATAGGTTACCTAGGAGAATAAAGGACTCCGTTATGGAGGGTAAGATAAGTAGAGGGAGACCAAGACGACGAAGCTTAAGCTTGACTCAGGTTCTAACGATTTAAAGGTAAGAGATATAGAACTAAACGAGGCAACAGAACTACTTACAAATAGAGGATTGTGTCGGTGATTAGTGAATTCATAAAGGATTGCAGACTGACGCTGTGAGGAATAACAGTCTATTATGAATATGTATGTACCTTCTCGGTTCAGCCAGGAATCGCATCAGGTTCTCTGTACGTTGACATATCGCGCGGCTCAAGTTGACAATGTGCCAGGAAAGAATCACAATTTGAAGTTCTTAGAGCATGTCGTACGGATAACATACGTTCGAATTCTCAAGTTTAAATGTACAAGTTACTTCGCTATTGGTGTGAAACATTTACATTTACGGATAACTGGGCATTTGCAACGCAGGGAAAATCTATGGAGAACACCGAAGATACGCTGACAGCTGATCTCGCCACCTTAGATCAGTACTTTCGTAAGTGGAGACTTAGGCCAAGTTTGAGTAAAACTGAAGTCTCATGTTTCCATCTCAACAACAAACTGGCTCACCGTGAACTTAATGTCAAATTCCAGAACGCTAGACTTCTTCACAACAAACACCCAAAATACATCGGAGTAACCCTTGACAGAACACTGTCCTTCAAGGAAAATCTGAAGATGACAAAAGCTAAACTCCAGTCACGGAAGAATATCATCTACAAAGTATGTGGCACCACCTGGGGTTCTTCTGCTGCGACCTTACGAACTTCAGCCCTTGCCCTTGTCTTCTCAACTGCAGAATATTGCTCTCCAGTCTGGCTGAACAGCTGTTACACAAAACTGGTTGATACACAGCTAAATCATACTTTGCGCATTATTTCGGGACCATAAAATCTACCCCCACTTCTTGGCTACCAGTTCTGAGCCCTATTCCTCCATCTCACTTACGGAGAAAGAATGCCTTGTTGCATGAGTACCAGAAGCTGTCGAGGAATTCCAGTTTGCCAATTCATGGAGATATACCCTACGCCTTGAACAACAGACTTCGGTCCAGAAATCCACCAATTAGGACTGCCAAAATCCTGGTTGACAAATTCAGCCTGCAGCAGGATTGGATTCAAGAATGGACTTCTATGGCTCCAGCTGAGTATCAGAACTTCCTCTGTATAACAAGTATACCAAAAGGACTTGACCTACCTCGCAAAACCTGGATAACCCTTAATCGTATCAGGACAGGCCATGGAAAGTGCGCTGACTTCCTCTATAAATGAGGCAAACTTCCCTCCCCGGAATGTAGCTGTGGTGCCCCTAAGCAAACAGTTCGTCATATAGTGGAACATCCTGAGTGCCTATCAGGGTAGCCCAAAATACTTTCTTGACCAAAGTCCTTCTTGTATAGACTATTTTCAGAGCTTGATGGTGAAATTGTAACCTACATAGTGTACTGTATATTTAATTTGTGATTGTGTGTTTTTATTTTGAATGTCATACGCTAAATAAATAATAAATTTACAAGTCTATTTAAAGACTGGTGTCTGAAGGTAATATAAGACTTTCTTCTTTTATCGCGAATGATTCGAACTTCAACTTGTATGATATAGAACTGACCGAAACTACTGTATAATAATGCTATTGGTTTCAAGTTCCAGGAACTACTTTTACAGTTTTTGGAGACGCCGAAGTGCCGTAATTTTGTCCCGAATGAAATCTTTAACGTAATGGTAAATCTACTGACACGAGGCTGCGAATTTGGGCACCCTCGTGTACAACGTGACCCACCAACTTGAGTTCAGAATTTTATTTTAATTCCCGTGAATTTTTGTGAATTTTTATAAGCCTAACTCGTGAATCGAAGTGACGAAGAGACTGCTCCAAGAGCTTGAGAAACAAACAATTATTCTCTCGGGCCAAAAGTTAATTTACACAAATCCGTTTTTTTCTCATCGCGCAATGCAAATTTCGCATATTAGAATGCGGAGGAAATTGAGCCAAACGAAAATCTAATGCGTTCGTTGAGGACTATTTTTACATGCCAACATAAACAAAATAGTGTGTTGTGGCTCTCTTTACCCTCATTGATTTACTAATCTCGCACAGGATCGAACTCACGATGTTTGGTACAGGAAAATAGCTCGCTACCAACGCGTCCATAGATACCGTTGTGTGCGCTGCAACAGCTGCGGTGTATTCTGTAACCCCTGAAGTTTGCTACTTGCTAAACAAAGTGGTCATGCTGGCTGCGGAGCGAGGAACATGCCAGCTCTGCTCTGTCTCCTCCAACAGCTACAGCTAAAAG